>NC_143438.1:42742954-43045984 GCF_987193195.1 Phasianus colchicus
GGCAAACAATAAATGAGTTAACAAACAACAGTCATAAAATATGCATACTTCACTATGGTACATGCTTACTGATAAAACAGCTCAATAAGAGAGAGGGATGGAAACAAGCTACCTGCACAGGCTTGACGATGTGGAACTGGCCATAAAACGTATGGATTTCTTTAAAACGAAGAACAGAACAGCCACGGTCAACATTCAGACACGGGACACCCGTGGGGGTTTTAAAAAGATATTTACAGACAAATGCGTAGCTGGAGTTTCAGGTCGGCAGATAAGCCCTGGGGCGGCCAAGGGCTGTGCTCTGAGCCATGGGCTGTGAGCGCTGCAGGTGGGAGCCAGGGGCTGCTCAGCCCGCAGGGCTTCACCACGGCCTTCACCAGGCTCAGGTACGGCCCCTGGGAGTTCTCACAGCACTGGGCTACCACCTGAAAACCAACAAAAACACTACCTCGACGACATCCTGACACACCGCTATGTTACATCTGTGGTTAAAGCCTGACAAGTATAAAAAAGTTACGTACAGACAGGGGTATCTATGAGAGATCAGCCGGCATCCATCAGCAAGAGGACTGGTCTGTCTCGGACCGACAAACTTGTACATCACCTACCGTCCTGGGATAGTTAGAACTAACAGCTTAGAAAAATAAGTAGAGTATCTGCAATTCTCTAAAGTAGAACTTCACGTTTAGTTTTCCTGAGGTATTTGCTTCACCGAACAAGCCACATCGAGAGCGCGTGGGGCACGGGGACGTGCGGGGGGACCCAAGCAGCCGGGCAGGCCCGTCCCCTGGCCGGCACCACCCTACCAACTGAAACGCACAGCACAAAGGGCTCCACATCCACACTGGCTCCAACCAGGCTGCGGCCTTCCTTCTGCCATACTACGTATCGACCTGGGCTCAGCTGCTGCTGTCAGTGATCGGCACGGCAGTGGGGCATGAGGAAAGCGAGGCCTCGAGGCCTGCGCTCCGCTCAGCACACAGCGCAGCAGCGGGGAAGCAGCACAGCAGAGCTGGCTGGTTACACGCAAAACTCTTGTTGGCCTCCTTTTCATTTCACGGGGGTGGTCTAGATCGGTTCCCACTTGTCTGAGCTTCACTTCCCATCAAGGACGCAGACAAAAAAAGATCTGAAAGGTTTTAGCCCATTTCTAGGTTAAAAAGAAACGAAAGCAACACCACAACTTAATCAAGGATAATAAATAATAAATCTGCTGGAGAAGTAGTAACGAATACTGGTCCAACTCAGCAATAGCAAGGCAACGACCAAGACAAGAAGCATCTAGCTGCAAGGTTAAAGCTGTGGAGGTTTCGTTTGTTTTGCTTTTTTTTTCCTTTTTCTTAAAGTGACATTTAAAGAAAAAAAAAAAAGAACAGATCTTCACAGCAAAGATGCATCCAACGACCAGTTGCTATACACAGGTGAGCCAAGAAGGATTTGTTCAAACTTTTTCCCTTATGATATTATATTGATATTTAATAGGAAAATAAAATACATAGACTTTTTGTCATTTGTATGCATTCATTTGCAAATCTTCTTACAAAAGAGGACCAAGCACAGAAGTTGGCATTCACAAAGTCTATGCCATTATTTTGTGTTAAAATTGGTATCATCTATACATTATCTTACAGTATTAACATCTATTTGTTTTTGTGTGTTTGTTGTTCTACCCATTGGGTAGGATATGTGCATAATATATTCAAGTTATACACAGCACCATACAAAAACAAAAACAACAACAACAAAAAAACCCAAACAACAACAACAAAAACTAACAAAACTGGAAAGAAAAAGACAGATGACCAAAAAAGCACCATTGTAAGTGAGGCACAACAAAGGTGGGAGCGCGAGGCCTGACCCAACGCCCCCTGGAGTCAGCAAGAGTCCATCCAACAACGGCACCAGGCATTGAGTCAGGCCCTCAAGTGCAAGGGGATCCCATCTGCTCAGACCTGAACATGAGGCACCTTAGTTGCTTACAAACTACCAACATGCAAACCTCCTCAAAATTATACCTAGCACGTACATCGATAACTCATTAATAACCCTACCAGAGCAGACAGACAAGCACAAACCAAAGAGAGAAAGGAAGAAGAAAAAGAGACAGTTTCATCACCCACAAGATCCTACACATCCCACACCATCTCAGAAAGCTCACATACCAAACCAGGTAAAATAGCAGCAGCAGCAGCAGTAATACAGCAAAGAAATGACAGAGTCATCTCCAGCAGTAAATCACACAGAAAGCGGCTGTTGGGGTGAAGGGGGAACTTTCTGGGATATGAGTTTGTTTCTGCCAACCAACACAAAAATAAGCTCTGCTGGTGCTGAAGCAGAACCAGTGCCACCCGGTTGCTTTTGCTCAGCCTGCAAACAGGGAGAAAACAGCAAGGCAGAAGGAAAAGCTGGGAGAGTTTGCAACAAGTCTCATTACGTGATTATGTTGTTTTTCCTTTGAAAGCAGAATGGCCCTGAAATGCATTTAATGCCAGTGACTCTTCCAAGGGAACACCAGCAGCCTCCTTCCCACCAGCATGATAAAGGACTTCATCCAAACAGAGCTGACACTGACAAGGAAACAGTTTGCTGGAAAGAGACAACCGGCTCCAGCATTGCTCGTGGAGGCTGAATTTTGTGATGCAGCTCCTGCTAATCCCCAGGTGGAGCCATGTCAATAAAATGACTTATTTTTGCTGGTGTGAGTGTGCCCAGTGGGGCTTTTGCCAGCACAGCGACAACAAGCAGAGGTGGGACAGAAGGTAACTTGCACCCCTGACTGATGAACCAACACTGGCAAGCTATTAAATATAAAAAAATCTTACCAACCAACCTTTTCAGCTGCGCCATTCTTAAAATTTTGAGGTTCAGTTTACTAATACAAAATAGAGGAAATACAAAGAACTTGGCCAGGAAACCTCTGTACATCCAGCATACCTTCACAAGGGATTTTTTCACATTCTAAGGGGCCTCAACTGGTCTCAAATAATACAGCGTGAGTCCTCTTTTCCAGGTATTTAAAACAACTGACACATTTGGGGGTAGTTTAGAAGAGCAGTTATAGCCATGCTGGTTGGCAAGCAGGCAACTCAGGCCATTGGGCATTGATTCAATTCTTCCTAACGCCATTTATCTAAAAAGCAAAGATGTAATCAAAAGCCAACCTTCATCCATCCAGTACACTAATATATCCCTTGGTTCTGAGCATCAGCAAGGTTTGAAATAACATGCTTCTGAGATTTAAAGAATGCATGAATTACATTGCTTTGCATAAATCATCACATGAGGTCTACATTAGAGCTGTCCCAAAAACATGAGGATTTTTCAAAGCCCAGCCTGAAAAAGGAGAGCAGTTGGATGGAAGATGGACTAGCATAGCAGGGCATGGGCTAGGATCCACTCAGCAGAACTTCCCAACTGACAAAAACAGTGCACAACAGTCACAGGAGCAAGAAACAAATATTCCTCATGCCTCCCAGTGTGACAAACGATCTGTCATCGCTCCTGGGAGCACGATGCCAGTTAGCATTTCTGGGAGGTGATTATGGAATAGTAATTAATACATAGAGAATGGATGAACAGGTCACAGGCACAATTTTGCATGCAGGTATGTATACACACACATGCACATCAACACAACTCAATGGTAATGACCAGAGAGAGCCTGGGGACAATCGGACAATCATAAATATCTTCAAGTGTACCAGCAAGCATACAGTTTAACCTTGGAAAAGGAAAACAAAACCCCCCAAAAACCTACAGAGAACAACTTTAGAACATCCATTTCCACCTGCTTAAATGTGCAGAGCTTGGAGTAAGCAGAATGCTAGCAGCCCATCTACTCCAGAGCATCCCCATGCCCCAACACCAGGGTGTCAGCCTGCAGGCCCAGCACCGCACTGCCTGACAGGACTCATCCAGCACTACACAGCTTCTTCTTCCATCCACAGAAAGCACATTCCTCCTGAAATCTTTTCCTTATGGCGAAGCATCCCACACATCCAGCCCTGCAGGACCACAGGAAAGCAAACAGATGTATTTAGCACCAAGAAGGGACGCATGCCAAGCCGCTAAGGGGAAGAACTAATCTTTGCGGTAGACAGAGGAGAGGTCATGATGCTTTAATTTGTAATAAAAAAAATAATTTTTTTAGCCTGAAAATTTCTGAGCTGGGCATATCGGAGTGAATTTTGGGAAGATGGGTTATTCAGCAAAGATCAGGAGATGCAGCCAGAGGTCAGGCTAGTAGGATTGATCAGACAGAAAACTCTGCACATGCATTATATGTTTTCCGTGCACGGTAGAGCACCAGTATGGAGTTGTAATCTACATAATTAACTCTACAAGGCTTACTGAAATCTTTAATAGCTTCCAAAGTCACATTTGAGTGGCTATGGAACCTAATTCTGGGTGTTTTCAAAGGGAATTCTCCACAAATGCTGCACAGAATCACCAGCATTCAGAGTATACAGACTTCTAAACCTGTAAGTATTAATAACACTATTTAATTTTGTTACTTGTTTCTGGTGCAAAGGCAGATTTCCTCTCACTATAACAACAAAAAAGGAACACACACACTTCTGTAACTTTACATTGTTGCTGGGATTCCCATCAAATACCCTTAATATTTATTCAGAAATATCGCATCTATTCCCGTAAGAGGCCCTCAAATGAAAGCAGTGGATGACAGCTTGCCTGCACCAAGCACCAGGCCATTACAATTCCTTACTGATGGCTGCATGTGAGCTTTGCACAGTAAAACACAAAGAGAAGGCAAAGATGCAGGAAAAAATGCAACCATTAGGTGAGCAAATATTAAGAGTTGTTGTTTTCTCCACTACTTTTTTCTGCAGAATGGGTGAAACGGCTCACATTCTCCACAGAAAAATGTCTTCAATCAAGAAACTGTGACAACCATAATTCCCAAGAACACGAATGGAATACGCAGAAATTCACCAGCATACAGAGATGCCAAAGGATGGCAAAGGGCTGA
This sequence comes from Phasianus colchicus, assembly GCF_987193195.1. Taxonomy (NCBI): domain Eukaryota; kingdom Metazoa; phylum Chordata; class Aves; order Galliformes; family Phasianidae; genus Phasianus; species Phasianus colchicus. The sequence continues at coordinate 42,747,945 of NC_143438.1, forward strand.
CTTCAAAGAAAGTATGTTCCCCAGAGGTGACCCTGAAGGTAAGTCCAAGGCTCACTCCTGTGAGATCTGCACAGGGGGAGATGCTGGTGTTCAACTGGTCCAACCCCAGGGCCCCAACCAGGCATGCTCAGACACAACCATCGAGTTCCAGCTGTTCTCACCTAAAGGCTTCTTGGCTAAATAACCCTTATTGAGGCAACCGCAAAGGATCTGCGTAGGCACACGCACTGTCTGGCCAAAGCTCACTTCCCAAGGACAGCAAAAGTCACCAAAGACCAAAATCAACACTGGCTGGTCTTGCCTTCTGCAAACATTTCCTAAACTAGCATAAAACCAAATTAGCTTATGAAGAAAACAACCTATGATGAGGCCTACACAACACACGCACACACACACCAAAGACACACACACTGTTTTGGCATTAAAACTCTGCATAGATCAAAGATTCGCCTCAGGTGCCCAGCCAGAAGCCATGCAGAAGTCCTGTCTCTGGCCATAGGAGCCGGCACCCGGTGCATGTGGTGCTTGCACCCGGGCACCAAGCACAAGGCTTCAGGGGGTAGAAAAGGTGAAAAATCGATGACGCGCACACACACACATATATATTAGAAAGTATTCAAACTAAGACTCCATAGGTTCTTACTTTAAGTCCATTTCCAAAATGCATTTTAAGTGCAAGTTGTGCTTTTTTCATGTGCTTGTGCTGCCACTACCACCATTCACCAGCTGCCTTCCAGTGCTGCGTTTGCTCCCACACAAAACAAGGTAGGGAAGAAGTGCCTCGCGCGCCATTTTACCAGCAGGCAAAACCTTCCCATTACTTTTAAGACCAGCATGACAAAAACCAGGCTCATAGACGCTTCATTACTACACGAGTGACCTCCATCCATAAGCACAGTCCTGCTGGCGCCCACGAGACGACGTGCACAGAGGAGGGCTCCCACCACAGCCTCCAGAGCTGAAGGCCAACACTTAGCGTGAACGCTCCTGCCTGCCAGCCCCGGCACTGCTGCGGAGACCACGCGGGGGTCACAGCCACAAAGGCCCATTCACTCCAGCGGGATGGACTGCCAGGGCTGAACTTCAGTATCTAAAAGATGCAATGGAGAGCGCAAAGCACAACAGAGTCTCACATATGTTAACAGCATTGCAGGGGAAAAAACCCACCCTGGGTTTTTAAACAATTTATTGCATAATGTCATGATATGTGACTAAATACACTTCAGGCTACAGTGAGAACAAAAATCTCTAAAACCTTAAGTACTGGCGATACTGCATTATGAAAAGAATGGCAGCACTTTGTTAGGATTAATACAAATCAACACATCTGGGTTTTTGTTTTGTCTTTTATGAAACAAACAAGTCTAAACTGCAAAATAGCTAAACTCTAAGTGATGGAAAATGCTGGGATGTCACATTTGCCTTCTTCCATCCGAAAGTCACCAAGACACTTCAGTGATGCGCTGTTACTCAGATGCAAATTATTGCAAAGTCAACAAGTTAAGTGTCCCTGTATTTCTCGATTTGTGTAAGTCAAGAGATGTTAGGCTAAGTCCTGTCCCCTTCTCTAGCAAACCTGGGGGGGGAGGGGCAGACTCCTCCAGATCACTTCTGGGGCTCAATTGTTATTCCACAGGTGAAAAGACAACATATAGAAGAACTTCACATAAAACAGTTCCCTCATATATAATTTTTAAAACATTAAGATAGTGCAACTTTTTAAAACACATTTATCACAACACAAATTAATTCCTTGCATTCATCTAAGTTCTCAACTTTATACCTTGGCACACAAAACAGGAATTTTGATTCATATTTAAAAAAAAAAAAGCACACCCTGGGAGAAAAAAAAAAGCAAACTGGCCAATTCTTCCCCCATTTAACTAGCAAATCCTTCGTCTTTCTGCCATTCAGTGAGTACAAAATCGGCTGTACAAGCCTCATTTCTGTGCTAAGTTTACTTTTTAGAATTAAATAATTGAAATAGTTTATTAAAAAAAAATAATATATTCCCCTTCCCCCCACCCCCCGAAACACTGCTCATAGACAATTTGAATGGAAGTTTATATTTCTTTCGATCTGCTTTGCATGCAATTCCCCTGAAAGGAATCAGAAACAAACAACTGGTTTGCACGTTTGGTTTTACTAAAGTTGTACCATGTGAAATGTAACAACATTGTGCACCGGAGCACGGGGCTCTTCCTCCGCCGCCCTGCTTCAATCTCTTGTCTTCAGTCCAAATGCACCTCGGAGAGTGAGTTAGACCAGGTTCCCTGGTTTCCGGTCTTGGCCTTTGCTGGGGACAATTGTGCTCTCTGAATTGTTCTGCTGAAACTGAAGTCTGCTCCCCCTCTGCGAGGAAGGAGGAGCATTGCTGTGCTGGTGATGGAAAAACGAGGAGCCTGGGTAGTGCCCCATGACCTCGCTGTACGTCGGGGGTGGTCCTTCCATCCTTCCATTACTGCTATAGTTGGTTGCACTTATGCCCGAATTGCTGCTCGGTGGGCAGGGGCCCCCATTGTACATGGAAATGTCTATCAAGTCGCTATCAAAAATGGTTCGGTTGGGCGGTGCCCTGACAGATTCCCGGTTGAGCTCCATCTGCTGCTCTGGGTCCCGGAGCTGAAGGGTGCACGGGCCTTGGTATGGTGGCGGCTCTTCCCCATCCGAGAGGGAAATGGTTGGAGGAAGGTCAATCTCATGCTGCATGTATGGGTAAGTAGGCTGGAAGCGACTGAAACGGTCCCGCTGCATAAAAGATGGGGCGGTAAACCTGTCCCTGGACCTTGGAGCATACATAATCTGCAATGGGAAGAGAGAGAGACATGACTCCACAGCTGAACAAAGCACTGAGGGCTCTCCGTATTGATGAAGAACTAATAGACAGAAAATGCTTCTATCATCTATCTCAGAGGTTCGATCCCACAGGTATTGTGTGTGCCTGCTTCCACACACACTCATGGAAAAGAAGAGGTAGGAGTTCAAGAAGAATCTAACACAAGATATTGCAGAACAGCTTCAAGAAAGACGATCCTATACAGCTCCTTCTAACATTAAAACATGCACAGCTAAGATAAATGAATTCTGCTTCTGTACATAGGAAACATTCCAAATTATTTTCCTCTCTAGTCTTGACTATTAAGTAGTTCTTCAAAAACTTCTTCAAAAATATTGAACTTTAGCTGCAGCCTGAGCCTACACCTCCTACTCCAAGTTAACCTAACAGCCAGCACTAACAAAAAATTCATATGGTCACTTTAGTATATTTTGTGAAGGTCTCACGCCTTCACTATGAGAGCAGAGCAGCTGTCCTCCTCCTCAGCTTTCAGCCTCTGGGGAGGATGTCTGCACTGGGAGTTGAAAAACTGTCTCTCGCATATTAAGCACTGGAGAAGGTCAGGATTTACAAGAGGAAGAGTTTGAGATAGTCTGTGAGGAGCTATTGCTTCTCACTTGATCCATTCCAAATCTCGACAGACACACCGATTTCTTAGATCTACATCTATCAAAATGCTCTTTTAATTTCTGGGTCCCACAGGGTCCTTAGTCCCTGACCCACACAAATGCAGTGTCAGCTGCACAGGAGAGCTGGGCCACTCAGGACAGCGCACCCACAAGTTACCACACAGGCCCAGGATCTGTGGTGGCCAGAGGCTGGGAAACACTGGTGATAGGGAATGTGCATACATTTAGGAAAAATACAGGGAGAAAAACAACAGGTCTCCTATATTCCACTGAAAAATTACTGAGCCTCTGCACATCACTTACCTGCAAATGTCTACTAAGTTACAGGGAGCTGCTGATAGAGATGAGGCATCAGACAGCCAGAATGTCATTCTTTTAATGAAAATGTCTTAGACATTTAAAGAATGGAAGTTAAGACAGGCTCAGATGTTCACATGAATGTGATACTTGATCTACGCTCCAAGGCCTTATTTACTAAGTAGATGCATGTTTTAAGAGAAGGCAAATGCACATTATGCCAAAGATGGTAAGAAATGTCACTGTACCTCTGAAGCACCCTGGCGTGAAACCGAGCTTTCCGAAGGCCACAAGCACCCTTCCTGCAATGCAGAAGGCAACAACACATGAGAAAAATCACATGACAATCCTGCCTCAACACCACAGTGAGCTTCTAACCATTGGTTATCCACACCTAAGGGAAGTCCCAACCCTTGCTTTCTATAAGTAGAACAAACAACAGGTCTGCATGCAGGTTGAGCTCAGTGCACTGTGAACGTGCAGAGACACCAGCCACATCAGCCAGCCTCACAAACCACAGGGATGCAGCAGGCCAGTCCCAGCCGCATGATGGAACGTGGCTGCCATGAGGTCTGATGAAGCTCGTCCTGCTGCCCAGTGTCCTGATTACACAAGCAGTCGAAACAGTGCACAACAAAACCTGATGACTCCTGTCATGTCCCATGGAGAAGGGACATTTGCTCTACACACAGGAATACCCTGGTCAACACTGACAGGTCTTCGATTCCCACCATAAATCAGCAATGAAACTAGTTTCAGCCACCAGTTCCCCTCTTCAGGCACTTCCCAGCCACCTTCCCAGGCCAAAGTGTTTTTTCTCTCAACCCCCGGCAGCCTCTTTTAGTGCTGTACCCCGGGCAGAATAAAAGGGTGAAGAAAAAGTTGTCAGTAAGGGAAAACAGCTTCAGGTGTACTGTTATTTTCCTTCTCAATTAATTTTTTAATTAATTAAAACGTACTGCAATTGATTTATTTTACTGGAAAACTTCAAAGCTGAAAAGGACACACTAGAGAAGCTACAAAGGACAGAATTTCAACCTTACTGGAAAAAAATCAAAACAATACACGGTTGCGAGCATTTTCTTAGTGCTAAGTAAACTTGCATGATTTTATAGGCATCAGAAATTTCAGGAAGGAAAATGCACACTGCAAATCCTACTGTACAGCTTTTTCTCACCAGAGCATCTTTGAACATATTTCAGATGTAAAAATAGACCTAACTAGATGTTCAGCATGGCACTCAGAGACCAAAACCGTCTGTGATCTTGTCAGGAGAGTCCACCACAGAGGAAAGCTGTTCTGGGAGGAATCTCCCATAGGATTCAGCTGTTAAGAGAAATGCTTTGAATAACAAAGCCTGTCAGTCACTTCTTTTCTGTAGCTATAGAGAGTAGATAAAGAAGGCTGACAATTTAAGTTATTTACAATTTCCTTTTGCAAGTATCCCCACTCACTAACACCTGTTATGAAGGAAGAATCTTAGGTAGATTCATGTACAACAGTGGCTATATAAGATTTTGCTAACTACTGTAACTGCAGTAGTTCAAGTTACACCAGTATCCACCTTCCTTTACATCTCTCCATCACCTAGATGCCCACGTTCTGAAATATCTGAGGGTGTGTTTGCACAATTACAGGCAATCAAGTTATCAGCAGCTGGCCAAGCAGGCTCCATGCCTATTGCAATTCAGTAAAATCTAGTAGTCAATGCTAAAATGCCCAGTTAACAACCCATGGGCTGCCATTCAACAGCAAGCTCCCAAGTGTGCGGCTTTATGATTCGTGCCACTTTCTCTCCTTTAAAGCATTCAGGTTCAGAAGAGAGAAAAAAGCCAAAAGCAAAGACCCAGCCCAGAAAGGAATTCAATCCACCTCCAACATTCATGTTACTTAAAAGTCACTTCAGAATGTGTTGCCAGTGTGAAAGCGGAAGTGATGACACCCATCCTATTACCCACTTAAGGCAGGAGACTGAGAAGAACCAAGGATATGGCACAGTGTGGAGCAAAGCTTTCCACACAGACACACAGTAGGACCTGCATACTGCATCTTGGCACACAGAACCAAGGATGAGCCTTGGAATCAGCAGCATCCAACAGAATGTACTTCTAATGCTGATGTCTGACAAGAGAAGGCACTGCAGCTACTGCAGGGACATGCAGAAAGCAATTAGGGTGCTGGGATCCCAAAACCAAGAACAGGGGTTCAGTCTTGCTGTGATTCTTACTTAATGCATGGACAAGTTTTAGAATCACAGAATCACCAAGGTTGGAAAAGACTTTCAAGATCATCCAGTCCAACCATCCACCTATCACCAATAGTAGTGTTGAAGGACTAAACCACATCCTTCAACACAAAATCCAACCGTTCCTTGAACACCTCCAGGGTCAGTGACTCCACCACCTCCCTGTGCTCATTCCAGTGCTTGACCACTCTTTCAGAAAAGTAGTATTTCCTAAGAAATGAACAGTGAGAGAGGCAAGGAGAAAGGGAAGGAGTTGGCAGGATCACCCACACTCAGCTGTAAAGGAATCCTTGAACCCTTCTAGAATAGGAACTTACTGCACCGTGACCTGCAATGCCAAACAAACATGAAGAGGGGCATCCTGAGCTCCACTGATCTTGGAGTGATGGCAAGGGGTTCAGAGGAGAAGAAAGGAAAAAATCTGGTGCAGCAGGATGGAAATATCCCGAAGACCTTTCTTCAGGGTGCAGGAAAAATGAAATAATGTGGGACTGCCATGAACAATCTGGGCTGACTGGTTGCTTTACACAAAGAGAAGGTGTTATTTCTTGCTCTCCCCTTGTGTGTTTACTTGCAGACTTTCATTTGACAGCTAATATGATTCCATGTGGCCAGATCAGCAAAACACAAGATAGCATTTGTATTTATATTCTCTTGTTCTGAGGACCCAATCTTAAGGAAACCCGAAACAAAGTCAGCACTACAAATAAAAGCAGATCATTTCTTTTTTGCTATGTGAGTTCCAGCATCGTCCTTCAGGCTGGGCGTATGAGAGGAGAGACGGCTGGCAGTCCTCACGTCAGACCACCACAGGCACAAGGAGCTCTCAAGTGTGTCAGTGAGGGCTAAGCCTGAGTACCTTCCACCTATGCTTCTTCTGTGGGCCATACAACACCTCCCTGCTTTTTGTAGGTACTTGATAACCTCAGCCACTTCAACTTGCTCCTTCTTAGGACTGAAGGTCTGCAGGCGTGAGCTTCAATATTTATAAGTGAGAAGGAGGGAAAGCTCAAGCACTCATCCCCTGTGCCACAATCATTTCTAACACTGTTAGGTTTTGAAATAAGGATATAAGTCTTCATGGTAAGTCCTAGTGCTTACAGTTAACACTAGAGTAAGCCAAATTTTAAGGCTGCAGGTATGGCTTCGGCCGACCTTACCTGCCTCTGGGCTTCATGAAAATTTACAGATATACATTTTAAGATTAGGCTTTGAAATATCAGCATTACCTACTAAATCCAACAGGGATTTCTTGATTGTCTTGTGGTGATGATTAGTCAAGGTTTAGAATGTAGGATGCTGGATAAACCTAACTAACTTGCTTTAGTTGTATTTTATGAACATTTATAGCTTCAGACTTCCTGAGGCTGCATTTAAGCACCGTGCTTCCTGCAGCTCTCACTGCCACCCAACTTCCATGGGTCAGCATCAGCATACTGATGGCCAGGGGGAAAGAAATGTACTGGAGGAGGAATTTTTAACTCAAGATAAATTGCAGGTAAAAATGTATGCTCTGTAAGATAAACTCCTCAAACTGTAATGAAGCTAAACCAAGCCATACCATCTCAAATTTGCTTATTTACTGAATCCCTTAAGGAGATTTTTGGTTTTTTTTCCACTTTTTTCAATGTCTGACACTTAGAACTCTGCCTGAAATGTACTTCCTGAGAAACAGAAGTCAGCACTGCACTTGCTGAAGTGCATTTCAAAGAATCAAAGAGCCACAGAGGTTGGAAAAGACCACTAAGACCATCTGGTCCAACCACTGGCCCACCACCACCAAGCCCACTAACCATGCCCCTCAGTGCCACATCCACACAGTTCCTGAACACCTCCAGGAACAGTGACTCCACCACCTCTCTGGGCAGCCCATTCCAGGTACTGAGAGCGTCTCACTTTTCCCTTTGATTTTATATAATAAAACATGAACAGGTATACATAACATTCACATATATGTACGTATACACCTCTGTTTTGCAGGTGAAGCGTTAAGCAGGCAGTGCAGTGCAGTTTCTGACTGCGGCCCTAGGTGGCAGTGCCATATTACACCACACTAAAGCAGCGCTCTGGGAACACACACACACAAGTCCCCACCACACTGCCTCTTGGCCAGTGCAGTCCATCAAAGCTCCTAAGATGCAACACTTTCTGTCCTAGATACGAGCAAGGCAAAACTGCTGCTTTGTCCCTAACAGAATGACAAGCACTGCAGCCAGACTGCTCTTTGCTTTAAGATCTGCATTTCCCAAAGGCGGGAAAGGTTGCAGTGTCTGGCAGAAGGGCACACGGCTCCAACCAGGGGTTTGAGAATGACGGGAGTCTGACTCTTGCTCTTACTCTGCCTCATGAGATCTGCAGTGCTTATTTCTGTTACTTGATGCTTTAAGGCCTTTATTTTTCCCCAGCTTCACAACACTTTTCCACCTCGCTTCTGGAAGTGAAGGAAACAAACATTATTATACTTTCTTTAGGTTAGCTGTTAGGGAGAAATTCTTCACTCATAGGGTGGTGAGGCTCTGGCACAGCTGCCCAGAGAAGCTGTGGTGCCCCATCCCTGCAGGCGCTCAAGGCCAGGTTGGATGGGGTCCCAGGCAGCTGAGCTGGTGGGGGCAGCCCTGCACACAGCACAGGGTGGGGCTGAGTGGGTTCTGAGGTCCCTTCCAACCCGAGCCATCCTATGGTTCCAGTATTTAGAGATGAAGCAAGTTGCCCAAGGACACACTGAGTCAGTAGCACTCAGGAGTCAGCGCTCCTTGCTTCAGGTCCCACCTGTAGATCTCCTCAATGCTGCTTTTCTTATTAAAGGTGTTCTGACTTCATTGTGGTGAACTTCAAAGAGCAGCAGCTAGAACACGCTGTCTTTCCCAGCAGGCAGGAGAACACAGTGTGCACCCAGCTCCTGCCAGCTGATGTCTGGCACAAAGGAAGAGGTTTGGCCAAGCAGGGTGGCCTCTCCCATCTATGCTTTCCTCTGGTCATACACTTGGGTTCTCATTGGCACTGGGATTTTCACAGTTCTCACTCTCCTGAATTTCCATTTTTATTTGGAAAGAGCAGTTCTGGGACAGCACACAGCACTTACATGCCCATGCTCGGGGGCCTGGACACACAGGACAGACCCCAGTGGCAGCAGACCAGCGTGAACATTCCACACTTCTTCCCCATTGATTTGGTAAGAGACAAAGACATAATGACAGAAGCCACCAAGACGGGAGGGAGAAATCCATTTAGCGCCATCAGAAGCTCATTAAGCACCTCCCCACAAGTCACTTCATGAATCAGTTCTCCCTCAACGTCCCCCTGGAAATCACGGGTGATGACACTCCGAATTAATCACCACCAAGCACGATTCATCTCAGTACTGCCCCGGCGTCCGACACCACCTCAGCTCTCCCACAGCACAGCAATTGCCTGCACCCCTGGGACGTGCCTTTCTGGGGCTGCCGCGTGGCTCCATTCCAAAGCCGACAGTGGCTTTTCTCCAGCGACGCGGCCCTGACCCCACCTGCTGCCACTGGGCTGGCCAGAAGGGGGAAATGTTTAATATTTCATTTGCTGCGATACAGACACCACTTACGCCAACACAGCTGGTGCTCAGCAGTGCTCATGGTTCTCTCCCCCGAGCTTGTATTTCTGCTCATATTAAGACCGCGGTTAAACTCCATATCAGCTGTTGCAGCAAACAGGGACTGTGTGTTTTTAAGGTTTGTGTGTTTTAATATCCACACCAGGAGACAGCATAGTTTGAATCTCGGCAGAAAAACCTAGTACTTCTGAAAGCTCAGAAGTCTGCCCGTGTCCTGCTGTGGTCTGCTTAAGGCCTCCACACAGCAATCAGGGAAATAAGAGAAACACAGACAGACCAGGGAAAAGATGAGAATGTGGTAAGGCTCTAGAAAGGAGGAACAAAAGGAAAAAAAATAAAGCTAACGTTGAACCAGTGGCCATACAGAAAAGTGTATCTGCAGAACAAGAATGCAAGCACCACTTCTTGGGAGGTAACTATTGTATTTTATGAGATCAGTCCCTTATCGACCCTTTGAGTGTTACTAACAGCTGGGATCCCAGTGATATTTCATCTGCTTTTTAATATTCTGATCTCTGAAAAATGGGAATTTCAACCTCCAGGCCCTTTCTATTTTTCTTTTAACATGAAGAAAGTTCAGACAGACGAAGCAGAAACCCACAAACACAAGCATGCGTTGCATTTCATTATTTTGAAGCCCATGGGTTTTACAGGTGTAAGGCTGGTGATGAAGGTGACAGAGATCTCACCCTTTCATGGCTGCTGTAGATCTAAAAGGCAGCAGAATGAAAAAGAGGGGCTGTGGGCAAACCAGACCATCAGTGCAATTCAGTGACAGCTCAGCTGCTGGAAGGCACCATTACCAGAGATAGGCCAGGACCAAAAGCAAGAGGCACGGCTTAATGTAGCACAGGCATGGAGAAAATAAAGCCCAAATGAATAGCAAAGGCAGGATCCAGCTACACCTCTGCAGCCTCAGCCAGGTAGGGGGTTTTCTCCACATGGCTCATTGCAGAACTAGCCAGCTCATTTACTGTGCTCTTTTAAAAAATACTGCTGAACTTCCTCTGTTTTCATTCACCATTTCTCTACCAACAAAAGGCCTGAGTCAGAATGACATTCCGTGGACACATTAGTGGTTAATAAACATTTAAATCCATATTCAGAGTCTGAACACCACAAAAAGCCTGTTCCCTTGGGAAAAAGCCCGCTTCCCAACAGCACTTGCACATAGACCAGTGCCTGTCTGGTTAAAACACTGATGCATATTACTGACCCCCTGTCTGACAGCACATGCTACCACAGAACCATGAAATGGCTTGGGTTGGAAGGGACCTCAGAGCCCACGCAGTCCCACCCCCTGCCATGGGCAGGGCTGCCCCCACCAGCTCAGCTGTCCAGGGCCCCATCCAACCTGGCCTCGAGCACCTCCAGGGATGGAGCCACAGCTTCTCTGGGCAGCTGTGCCAGCGCCTCACCAATCTCTGAGTAAAGAACTTCCTCCTAACAGCTAACCCAAATCTCTGCTCTTTTAGTTTAAAAACATTCCCTTTTCTACTATCACTACCAGACCATGTAAAAAGTTGTTCTCTCTCCTGTTCATAAGCTCCATTTAGGTTCTGGTAGGCTGCAATGAGGTTTCCTTGGAGCCTTCTCTTCTCTGCCATCTATTGACCTTGTGCAACCTGCTCTGGACAGCAAGACCGGATGGGTGCCTTCCAGTCTCACAACACCAGACAAATACTTCTGTTTCCTGACTGTCAGACACTGCACGCTACTTCTGTGGTCTGTGCTGCAAAGAGCACACAGCTGGTTTCTGCCAGAATTTCTTTCTAATGCCTAAGACAAGGGAGAACTCAAACATATTTGACACCTGACCTCAAAGAACTCTCAATTCCTCTTCCTCACATAAATGGCATTTTTTTTAATAATGACTCCAGCTTACCAGAAACCAAGATGAGTAACTGTGGTGACAAACCCACACCAGTCAGTTTTCAGAAGAATAAATAACCAGTTCTTGCCAACCCATTATCAATTCCTATGAAGTGCGCACTTGACTGATCACCATTTCTTACAAAGGTGCCATCAAAACGAAACTGAGTCAGAGTTTTAAAAAGGACTGAAGAGCAGTTTTGGATACTAAAGCAGCTGCTGAGTCCTCACTGTCAAATCACATGTCCTTATTTGCAAGAAGATGATGCTTCCTCCCTGGTTTCCAAGAGAAAAGGCACCATTCACTCTAATAGCAGTCAGTACTAACGAACCATGCACAGGAAATAATGGGTTACTTCATGCATTTGACAGCTTACTGCCATTTTAAAAGATTTGTGAAGATGAAAATGTGTTTCCTTTATCTGAAATCATGTCATTTTAGGCACTCATAGCAATTATAGCTAACATTTTCTGGACAGAAGTGTGATTCTTGAATTAGTGTGTCCATTTCAAAGAAATTCTTGAATTAATCCAGTCAATTTTTCCAGTTCAGAAGTCAACAAGGTTAAGGTTTCACAAGCTCTAGTTTCATCTGTAACCAAATTAGAGCCCAATACTCCTGAAGAATGGAGAGATAGGCAGCAAAGCTACCTCCTCTCAAGGAGGTGGCTCCTCTCCTCCCCTACAAGGTGGAAGAGTCACCTCAGTGGAAGAGTGCTAAAAAAAAAAACAATTTGTTTTCAGCCAGATTGGCCCCCTGAAGTTCTCACTATGTCCTTCTGATAAGGAGAACAAAGAACAAAGGGAAAGACTCAACTGGTGTGGAAAGAAGGGTAGTTTAAGCTTCACTAGACTGAATACTAATTTAGGTTATCAGGAACTGTGCCTTCCGGTTGCCATCATACAGTTGCTTTGCCAGAGAAACAGAATGAAAAGGTGGAACAAACAGAGCTGCCAGGAACTCAATGCATCACCAAGCGAACCTCACAAACTGCTCTGTGGCCATCATGGCCAGCAGAGAAACCAAGGACACTGCTCAGAGGATGCCAAAAAGCACATCAGAAAAAGGGTCTCCCTACTACATCATGGGATGCTTCGGCAGCGAAGGCCCAGAGGGACACCTCTAGGTCAGGGATGCTCTGTGGTTAACCCCAGCAAGGAAGCGGTGCAACCCATCCATCAAACTTCCATCTCACAAGGCAAGTTAGGTACCCACGTACTGCTGAGTTGACTATGGACGGCCTTGGCGAGTCCAGATTGAGATTCAGTGTTAAGTCTTTCACTCTCTAGCAAGACATCTTAAACACTCCAGGTCCCTGGGAACAATACTGTGCCTAATATTTCACATTTTTTTGGGCAACTACTGGAAAAGCTCCGGATCCAGTAAAGTGTCTCTGCAGCTCCATAGAACAGTAACAGTGGTAAAACTCCAGGACATTAGTAAATACACAAGAAGTCACAACATAAGTCAGTTCTTCGTATCCAAGGAAGTAAATGGCTTTGTTTCTCTTTCATTCCTTCCCAAATCACAGCAGAGAACAGTATGTCACACCTGAACCTCCAAGCATATAATGACAATATACTACATAGAACATAGCAGGGCCTAAAAATACTCAAAGGCAGCAAATTTTAAATTTACATTCTATTTTTTCCACTGACAAATGCAGCTAACTATAGGAAACACTAAAACTGACAGTAGAGATTTTTAAAACAGTTGCATGTATCAGAGCTTCTCTGCAGCCTCTGATGCAGATGAGCACAGCGTGAGAAGGAATTAGGTAGCAGAGTGGGTACTCACTGTCTGCAAAGTATCCTCCTGTCTTCTGCTTTGGCTCTGACGGTTGATAAAGGAGCGCGTCGAGAGTTTGTAATGGTTCAACAAGCAGATGATCACTACCACCATAACAGTTATAACCACAATGATAATGATGATTTGAACAAACTCCAGTTCAGCTAAAATGAAGAAGAAGAAAAATACGTCAGTCACACACACAATGTAATTCATCACAGAAATAACCTGAAAACACTCCATATTTCATCAGAATCAATGCTGTCCATTTTGCAAAGTTTTGCAAAGAAAACTGTGCCCTAGAACAGTGTGATTTTTTTCCATTGTATTGCACTGCTAATCAATTCATTTGAGTGGCTGCAAGTCTAAGGTAAGAAATTTCTCAGTGATCCTTCACTGCTGCCTTTACTGCTAACAGTCTTCAGCACAAACAATTCTTCTGCAAAAACAAAACAAAATGAAGCAAATCCCCTATTTTAATCACCACCAGCATCACCATGAGAAGCCAGCGGGCTCAGTAAGCTTCAAAGCAAAGCTCACAGACCGAGGCCACAGGACACGGCACCCAGCATTCCAACAATCCACGCTGTGCTGCTGGATCCAAAACCAAAAACAGGAAGATTGAAGGGGGAAAGTTTATTTAATTTTTATCAGCTAAGTTGTATGAAAGTTGTCCACTGAAAGCCACCTTTTTCACTGACTGGATCTATACAAAGTACCTTGTCCAATTACTTACTGCTCTTGAACTAGAAAAGAACTAACTTTTCTAGGGCATTCCCATTCAGGTATAAGTCTAAAAGAGCTCAGGCACTCAATACCACCACAATTACAAAGAAACCAGGCTCTTAGTGAACACCACCAGAGCCCACCACCATACTCAAAGCTCTGTTCATACCACTAAGTATATTTAGAAATGAGTCACTTGCATTCACTTTTGCACCCTCCCAGCTATAGCAGAGCAGCATGGATGAGCAACCTAAGGGAAGAAGTTGCCCTTTGGAAGCTACAGTTGCTGGTATTTCTATGGAAACTGTGTTGCTTGCTTCTCATCTTGAATGACAACCTTGGTTAATGGGAGGAGGTCTCAAGCAAAAAGCAAAGAAGCAACAGGAGTTGCTTGGTTCTCAGCACCTTGCAAAAATCACACCACTTTTGGGAACAAAAACATGAATTTGGAGGAATCAATATAAAATTATTGCTTTAAAAAGCCAGTGAGGGAAGAATGACACCGAAAAAAGGAAAAAAAAAATAAAAAGCCAAAGCAAACATCAGAGAAAACAAGTCTGTTCTCTCTTATCACTTTCATTTGTAGTCATCCTCAACCTTCTATGCAATACCAGTAGCTGAAGCTTACACAAGCATACTGCCACTACAACAGCGAGCTAAAATCACGTCTTTTGCACACTCAGCATTGCATGTGGTGGAGCTGGAGGAAACCCGAGGCGGTCTCACTACTCTTGGACCCGTGGCCAACCAACCCCCATACCTAAAGAGCCAGGAGCACACTGCTGCCCAGGGGGACTGGTGCTGAGAAGCGCCCAACACAGGCTTGCCACAGCTGTAATTCAGAGTTTGTGGCTACCATGCATCAAAATGGTTTCTTTGACCCGAAGTCTTTTGGCTTCTCCCCCCCTTTGGTCCATGCAATGCTTTAGTCTGGAAACGGAGAGAGCGTTGCTAAAGGGCACCACGCAAAACTGGCAATGTTGATTTAGGCTTTCCTAGAATGCAGAGATCACTGGAATGGCACGTTACTTCTCTGTGCCAAGGGCACTCTCCTACACTGGTCGAGGCCCCGGCATTTCGGCGGCAGAGGACGGCACCTCTCCTTTGGGAACCAGCGGTTGGGGCTGTGCGCACTTCCCTCCGGGGAAGGCGGGGGAATCGCCGGGACGCGCAGGGCTGTAACACTATATGCGGCCACGCGATAGGATCGCGGCACACACGCATGAGCACATGGGATTTTCCAAGCTCAGCCTTCTGTCGCTGACATTAGAACACCACAAAGCATCCTGCTGCTGTTCCAGTGGAGGGTAAGAGGCGTTTAACCTCCTCTTCCTCCTGCCCCTCGGGCTCACCAGCGGGTTATTAATAGGAAAAGGGAAAGAGCAAAAGGCACGGGCTGAGGCCGTCTGCGTTCGCTGGCACCGCTCGCGGCAGGGGAACGGCTCCTGGCGTTTGGGCACACGCACTTGGCACGCGTGCGGGGGGCGAGGGACCCCGGTGACGTGTGGCAGCCCCCGCGCTGCCTTCCCGGCACGGCTTTGTCCTAATATGGACTTTTTCCATAAATAAAGTGGGGGAGAAGGCAGGGGGATAGGGAAACGGGACATTTTCACCTCCCGGTATCCGCCCCATGCACGGACAGGCACACTGCTTCACATGCAGCAAACAGCACTTGTATCACGTTTTTGTTGGTTTTTGTTTTTTTGGTTTTTGTTTTTTCCCCCCCAGAATAATACTTTTCCTCACGAAAAAGTCAAGCGTACATGTAATGAAAACACCTTCACAGAGAAATACGAAAAAGACGAAATCATTTATTGCCCTATCCCTGCCCATGCAAGTGGGAAAGCCCGGCTCGATGCCCGAAACCACCCTCTGAAAGCCGGCTGCGCCCCGCGAGCCCTCCGCCGCGTCCCGCACTGCCTGCCCCGCGCTGCCCGTCCGAGGGAGCTCCCGGAGCAACGCCCGCGCGGCCACGAACGACAAGCGAAGCGGGAGTACCTCGTTCCAACAACAGGTCTCTTAACCGTGCATCCTTCACCGCGGTACTGTTAAGCTGCTCCCTGGACATACTGTGTCCGCTGGGAAAGGAGGGCCTCCGCGCCCCGCATCGCCCGCCCGCCTCCGAGCTGCGCCCGGCTGCTCTGCTGTCTGTCTGTCTGTCTGTCTGCCTGCCTGCCTGTCTGTCTCTGCAGACACCAGGCGGAACGCGGCTGCCCTCAGCCCGACCGCGCTTAACGATCAAACCGTCTCAGCCGGTTAAATGCGCTTCCTAGGCTCTAGCTGGAACCAGATGCAAAAATCATAATTGGAAAAAAAGAAAAAAAAAAAGAAGAAAAAAAAAGAAAAAAAAAAAAAGAGAAAAAAAAAAAGAGAAAAAAAAAAGAAGAAAAAAAAAAAAACAGCGCGGGGAAACGATCCGCAGCGCTCCCGGCCCCGCTGCTCCCGCCCGGCCCCGCACTCCCCGCCCTCCCGCGGGCCGCGCACGGGGGATCGCGCCGCAGAAGGACGGACGGACGGACCTTACCGCGCAGCGCCGCGCCGCTCTTTAAGCCGCGGCCGCCCGGCGCCCGGCGGAGCCTCCGCGCCCTCCTCCTCCCGCCCGGCCGCTCCGCCGCCCCGCGCCGCCGCTCCGCGCCCGCCTCCGCGCCCGCCTCCTCCTCCGCCCCCGCCCCGCGGCGGCCCCGCGCCGCTCGCCTGGGGGAGCCCGCGGCCCTCAGGGCCTTGGGGGCCGCCCGTCCCCGGGTGGGGGTCACCCGGCGCTGAGCCGCCATTACCCTCGGCGAAGGCGGCTCACCGCCGACGCCCTCCTTTCCGGCCGTGGAATGAGAGGGGCCGCGGAAGCTCGGATGCTGAAGCGGTGCGCGATGATGCGACGCCGTGGGGAGAGACGCGGGGTTTACGATATTAGGGAGACGCATCCTGGTGTGATATTGCAAAACGAGAGCCGCCAAAAGAAATAATCCATAAAACCTCAAGCCATCTACACGCAGAAATTAAAAAAGGAAAAAAAAAAAAGAAAAAAAAAGAAAGAAAAAAAAAAGAAAGGAGGGGGAGGGGAATGAAAAATACCACAGATTTTGGTCTCGTTTCACATGTCGTTGGCATGACTCCCAGCCGCTGCCTCCCCTCAGCCCCTCCGCCTGCCTCGGCCCCAGCACAGAGCTGCCTCTGCTGGCGGATGCCGGGGCACAGCTTCACCTCTAAGCCATTACTTCTGCAGGCAGGAGGGTGCTCAGCTCCCGCTCGGTGCCCGGGATGGGCAGCAGGCCGCTGTGCAGCCCCATGCCCTCCCACAGCATGGCTGCCATGCTATGAACCCCAGGAACCGCTCTGGGCTGCATGGCGACAGTGCTGCTCCCCACAAGCCCCATGGCTGCAGACCCACAGACCAGCCTCAGGAAACCAAACCAACTTGGAGTCAAGGGGTGAAAGCCGAGAGAGGAAAAACCATCCCAAGTCAGTTGCCCGTCAGGTCAGCACAGCCATGCAGACAGACCTTCCCACATCCCCGCTGCATGGGGCTGGGCCGCTGGGTGCACCAATGGCTTTTGGCGCTGAACAAGTGTCAGGTATCCCACCAAGCTGCCCTGTCAGCACCAATGGGGACCTTGCTTCCTTCTCAGGTCCCCTGCCTGGTGGCGAAGGTCCCACCCCGACCCATCACCCATTGTGCTGGGGAAAGGGCTGGAACTCCCCAGGCGTACTGAGTCGCAGTGCTTCTCCGCAAACCACCCCAGTCTAGCACCTTAATGGGAAAGCCGAGGGCTGGTTAAACTGGGTAGGACTGAGGTGCAATATTTTAAGGCTAGCTGTAATGATCTGTCACCTGTCTCCTAGTGACCGTGGAAACAAACTAATTCTGCAACCCACAGGACCTGCTTTTTTATTTTACTCATACTAAAGATGGTAATCTCTGAAATGGAAGAAAACACAATCTCTGCTGAGCAAAACTGGGAAGACGCTGTTTTCTCAATATGACTATCCCTTTTACCCCTTTTTTTTCCCTCTGCTTCTCAACAGATAGGAATGACTATAACGTTCAAAGCTGCTGAAGAATAAGACCAAAAGCATTGCTTTGAAACTGGAAAATAAGGGGGTGTTTGCCCCTGCCCACAGTGTCCCATGTGGGCCACCTGCGGGGGAAGCTGGGTGGTGTGGGGCTCGGGCTCAGGGGAGCAGAAAGTGCTTTTCCCACTTGCAGTGAACACAGGTAACCGATGTGCCAGCACATACATACCTAGATACATTATGTGGTTTTGTTTAATGTGATTAGGTGCAAGGATCCAACCAGATGGGAACAGCGTGGAGATTAGCGACACAAGCCGAAACCAGCAAGTTTGGTGGAGGGATTTAATGCAGACGAGGACAGCATTTAAGGCCTCCAAATTAACTTGCTGTTAAAGCTGTTCTTTACTATGCATTAATAGGAAGG
This sequence comes from Phasianus colchicus, assembly GCF_987193195.1. Classification (NCBI taxonomy): domain Eukaryota; kingdom Metazoa; phylum Chordata; class Aves; order Galliformes; family Phasianidae; genus Phasianus; species Phasianus colchicus. Next base: position 42,766,357 of record NC_143438.1, read on the forward strand.
ATTGTGAAATTGATTTCTCTCTTTTTTTTTTTTTTAATCACTGTGTGCAATCCTCAGTCGAAGAGCTGCCTCCAAATCTTTTTTCCCAGAAAAACACAGCAGTCCTTGATGTGTACAGTTAGCCACACAGCCCACACTGTCCGTGTAGCCACACCATGCAGTGGCTTGTTTTTGTGTGCTGGACGGAGGGTTCAGTCTGGGACACAGAATTATAGCGTGCTGTTTGAAAAGTAATCACATTTCAGCCCTGACTATCCTTGCTCTGTTTATCCTGGTGAGTGACAAAATCTGCTCATGAATTATCCCCACTGCAGGTTTATGTGTCCTCACACACAGCCTCGACTCAGGTAATTTACAGCCGTCTCCTCCAGTGAGGTTAAATGCTGCCATGCTGATCGCACCCCAGCCCTACTTAGCCTGGAGACTGCACTGCTGGTGATTGGCTCCCATACCACTGCTGGAAAGCAGGGATGGAATTTCCTAGAACAAGGAACAGGAAGCTCTGGGCACGGGGGACAATGATCAGTACAGGCTGCTCAGACCATGGAAAAACATCCTAAAGGGACAAAGAAGGTGAGTTGCTGAAAACCAAATTTCCATACCAGTACCCATTACACTGAACGCCAGTGTACCGTGATTCCCACTTCTTCTAATCACTGACATTAAACTGTCAGGAAATCACAGAATCATACCAGTTCCAACCCCCTGCCTTGGGCAGGGCTGCCCCCCAGCAGCTCAGCTGCCCAGGGCCCCATCCAACCTGGCCTTGAGCGCCTCCGGGGATGGGGCACCACAGCTTCTCTGGGCAGCTGTGCCAGCACCTCTCTGCCCACTAAGTAAACAATTTCCCCCTAACATCTAACCTAATTTTCCCCTCTCTTAGTCTAAATTCATTCTTCCTTGTCCTATCAATATCAGACTACGTAAAAAAATCGATCCTCTTCCTGTTTATAAGGTCCCTTCAAGTACTGGAAGGCTGCAATGAGATCTCCCTGCAGCCTTCTCCAGGCTGAACAAGGCCAGCTCTCTCAGCCTGCCCTCATAGGAGATGTTCTCCAGCCCTCTGAGCACCTTGGTGACCTCCTCTGGACCCACTCCAACAGCTCCACATCCTTCTTGTGCTGGAGGCCATGCTGAGAACACCACAATCCCTTACATCCTTCATTTTGATGGTATTTCATAACTTTTACTTATTTTGGGTTCTAATCTAACCATAGGTTGTAAAAATGAGCCATTTAGGTAAGAGAAAACTTACTGGGAAGTTTTCAGGCAAGGAATTTCATGATTATTCAAAGTTATTCCAATTGCAGCTGCAATGGAGTACCTTACTGAGCTCCACACAGTCTCAGCGGATGTTTCCACACAATTTCCAGCAAGTACAGGAAAGAGTCATCCTCCATTACTTCATTTTTTTTAGCTCATTCAAACAGGAGCTAGAAGAGATGCACTAAGGATCACATTAAAAAAGCTGAGAGATCACACCATGCGTTATCCTACCATAGGAACAGATGAAAGTTAAAGTAGAGACAGAATTAGCATGGGTGCTAGAATGTATGCATATGCAAGAATCCACCTCCAGCACAAAACAGAAAGTCCTGTTGTAGAAATATAGGTTGCTAAATAAGCTATTAGCGGTATTTTACACACAAAAAGGAGTGTTCATTCTTCCACCCAGGCACGCTTTTCAGGGTTAGAATGTCTCCCGCCAGGTGGATTATTCAGTCCATAAATCCCAATTGCCAACAAACTCCCAGGCAGCCAGGAAAAGAAAACAATGGGGAACAGACTAACACAATATTTCAGTGCTTCCTAAGGTGTAAGAATAGACTTAAAAACCCAGACAGTGCAGAAACCATTATAAGAGCACAAGAAAACCCAGAGAGTTTGGATTTAAAAAAAACACCACCACCACTGCAACAAAACAACAAAAACCTAAGGGCAAAATTCAGAACTAACGCAAGAAGGGAAAACTGAACAAGGATTACAACAAGGTACAGAAAATACAAGCAGAATGTGATGAGCTGTATTTTATTTCTGACATTAATATAATCAGCTGGCTTAGAGATAGGAAACTCTGCCTCACTGATATTGCAGTCTAGTACCTGAAAGGATAAAGAGAGCAACATGCAAAATGTGGAATCAAAAGAAACCTGAGGGAGAGAAGCGATGTAACGCACCCTTTGAGGCCAGTGCTAGCAAAAAAAGAATGTTCTTTTTTTAAAACTGCAATGCCAATGTAAGCTAGCATTAGCATTTAAAAGTGAGTAAGGGAACAGAACCCCAAAATCACAGAATGGCTTGGGTTCAGAGGGACTTTAAAGATCATTTAGTTCCAACCTGCAAATACACTGATACTGAAAAATGGATCTAGAGTAAAATGAAGGAGTTTTCTTCTCATTCTTTTATCCTGTGGTTAACTCATTGTTTGTCTTGCAGCATTTACATACATGCTGTCTGGATGTATAATCATAAGGGAAATTAGCCCTGGATAACCCTATGCTGCAGCACGTTTACAGAAACTGCTATAGAGAAAACAACCCCAGGAATAAAATCGGGGGTGTTCAGACCATTGGAAATCAAGTGAGTCACGCACGATAGGTCTGAAGGATGAGAAAATCTCTTTAGGAGAACATGCCATTAAACATTACAATCAAGCATAAAATTGCTCTGCCACAGTATTTTGTTTTATTTGCATTGTTAAATTTCTTCTCCTAACAATAAAGGATAGTTTATAGCACTAATGATTTTTATAAAAAGAAGCTGTGTAAATGAATCCCAAATGGGGAGCTTCTTTCCTCAGAACTGTAGACTCAGTTTCCTTCCTTGATCGCAAATCAGTGACTCACAGATTTTGCCATCTGCCTCAGGATACAATGGCGCAGCTTCTAACGAGGTTTCATGATGGATTAAGGTCCTATGGTGCAAGAGAAGTGTAAAAACTTATGCAAATTAAAAAAGCACGCTGCATATCCACCAATTTCCGTGGTGCAATAACTATAGATGCTTTGCCATTAACAACTGTCATCACTGAAACCTGTATGACTGTTTCACTAAGTTCCTTCCTTCTGGCTTCTCCAGCCCTGCTTAAATGACTTAAATGTACATGGACACACATACATGTTTTTCCTTAGTAAGTCCATGTAATCAATCTGGATAAGGGGTCACAGTTTAAGAGTATTTAAACTGGTCTGCAAAACACATTCACCTTGCTTGCAGTGCACCCCGCCCCCCCCCCCCAAAAAAAAGATGGGGACTAAAACAGTGAGCATATGTGAAGATTTGTATTTGCTACTGCTTACAACCTATTTCATGATATAAAGGAATACTTTCTGTCCAACCCTCTGTTAGTCAGGCTCCTCATATCAGAAGAAGGGCATAAAACAGCACTTTGGGATACTCTTAGATCCCATCTTTCCAGTGTGTCTTTGACTTCTGAATCAAAATGGAGATATTTGTGAACTGCTTCGATTCCAGCAGCTGCAGCTTTAAAGAAGCCCCTCAGTTTACAGTACAATCTTGAGAACTGACAACACTGGGAGTAAGATCCAGATATAGTCAAGTCTTCCTAGGCCAGCAAGAGTGAGAACAACTGCAGATATGATGCATTCAGCTCATGGGGAAGCGCTGGGCAGTTCCTCATACTGCACCACTCTTCTGACTAATGCCCTGGGTGAGAGTGCAGATGTCACAGAATGTATGAGACAGGAGATGGAGAGAAAGCCCACAGAGAATCCCACAGCCTTGCGATGCTTTCTGCAGGATATCCATATCCGCTTGGCAGCAGCCAGGAAACATAGCTAGGATATTGGTGTGTGTTCGCTGCTCTTGGTTGTGTGTTTTAATGTGCCATCACAGGAATTTCTCAGCAATCAGCAGCATTTCCCAACAAAACATCTTAGAGAAAAGAGGGAATTAAGAGAGCAAGCTCAATGCTCAATGGGAATTGCATCTCTCACCGCTGCTTGTGAAAAGTACACCTTTGGGTAAACACCCAGCGAAATGACAACCGTGCTGCCGAAGCTATTTTTACCAACGCAGAATATGTTATCTTTTCATTTTGTATAAAGGCAATAAAAATTCATAAGATTCATGCTCTGCATTTAAGGAGAAAAGCTTGGTAATACAGCACTCAGACCACATGGTTTCTAACAGTACTGTGAATGGTCTGCATTCTTCAGCCTTTTGACATGTTCACAGAGATGGTGTTTACACTGACTCGTTCATAGTACATCACAGCCCATCATAGCACATTTTAATGATTCAGTTCATCTCTGACAAAAGGAAACATCTGCCATAATTTCTTCTTTCGTGAACTTTATCACGATTAAAAATCTGACGTTTCACCAGCCTGCGTGCCAACCGAGAAGCACGCCAAGCTCGGCACTTCCCGATACATACAAATGCATGCAACGTGAACAGCTAGTCCCAACAGCACCACGCCGTCACTAGCTTGTCAGTTCCCACCACAAAAAAGAAAAAAGATCACAGTTTGTGGGCAATAATTTCATAATCTTGATCTGGTTTCCATATGACAGAGTGCAAGAGAGAGAAAGCAAAAAAAAAAAAGAGAGAGAGAGAGAGAGAGAGAGAGAATGCTTCACAACTCGGTGTGATGACAACATCGTATTTCGATGTCTTGCCCTACTGCAGGCAGAAGGATGTTAAAGCAGCATGTCAAAACTGGTGTAGGTAGCATCTAAAACCTGATTTCCTAACAACACTTGATGGACAGCATGCTAGCAACCTGATACAAAACAGGAATCCAATCTCCTTTATGCAAAATGCAACCAGGCCCACCCAAGGCATCAGAGTATTCTTGCTTCCAGCAGAACCAGTGGCACCTCACACCTGGCTGCCTATGCCAGTCCCCTCTGGTCGCACTGCAGCACAGCACCACGTGAAGCTGGGACTGCTTGGCCACTTCTGAAGGTGGAAGCTCCAAAATCACAAAGGTGCATTTTCAAAATCTGTCCGGCAGCGAAGGGACAGGTGCCCTTTTCCAATGAAAAAATGGCAGGCCCCAAACAGCTGTAATAGCATGTTTCCAAGTGCAACAGCAAAAAACAAACAAACAAACAAAATTTGCTTGAAATCTCATCAGACACACTGGAACTGACAGCTAATGCGTCTCACAGTTGGTTGGCTGGTATTTTTGGATGGGAGGCTGCATTTCAAACGACTTCATCGCATGTTCCCACTTGGTACAACTGTACATCTGACACTGTTGTGACTCACCAGCAGCGTTTCGGTGTAGTCCACTCATGGGATTCCATTACAACCCGCTTAGGCAGGACAAAACTTTCTGCATGCATTTCCTTGTTGAAGTTTTGACAGTAAATATTTGTTTGCATGGTTGCAAAAATGCAGTGTATATGGATGTGCACACATGGAGTGGGAAAGGGTTATAAAGCACATTCACCAGTGCTCACTTTTATCAACCCTTGGCCCCAGTTTGGGTAGCAAAACTACTGATGCTTCACAGACTTGCTAAGGTGATCATTTTTAGTTAAAACCCACATGGCCTCCATGCGCGATACCCTGTTACCAAGACACACTTGACTCATTTGTGAGTTCACTGAACAGCCCTGATGGCTCGCCTACCAACAAGGGAATGAGGGGCAGGTTTGCGTGCCAGGAGGCAGGCTATTCTTACAGCACTTCGGATGTGCTGTCACAACAGCAAATCCCAGTTACACATCTACCAAAAGTGCTAAGGGGATTTTTCCAGGATTTCATGGCACCCAGCATCCTTACCTGCCTAACAGCTCTGAGTGGGCTTCTGGCCACTCAGAAGTTCCCAACAAGCAGCTGGTGAGACTGTGCGGTGGTGTGCATGCGATGCAGCATCTAGGACGTGTCTGGTACCTGAGGTGTGTGCTGGCCATCTGCCCACAGCAACTCAGCCTCCCTGAATGGCTACTTTTACAGGTCACATGTATTACTGTATAAGTAACTGCTGTTTCTCACTCTGGTGGTTACCTGCTCCCAGGTCAGCAGCTCAGCATGAGGAGCTGTACCAGTGTGGCAGGCTGTGTCCCACGGGGTGCTAAGCCCCCATCAGCTGGAGGAGAGCGACTTCTCACCCAGAATTTCACCTATCTGTGAACCTGTTTTGAAAGCAGACCTGGAGATAAAATAATTAAAACAAATTGAAGTGTGTCTGCTAAGCTTGATCAGAAGAGCAAAGTACAAGAATTCAGCAGAATGACATCAACATCCTCTTCCAATGCTGAACATATCACTGCATACTCAAGAGAAACCATGTCCTAAAGACATCAGTACTGCCCAGCAGTCAATTCTCCTGGTGATGTCATCTCAACCCAATGTGGCACAAACTTTGAATTATCCACATCACAACTCTACACCATACAGCAAGAGTTTCCTCAGGAATGTGCTCCCCTTGCTGCCACTGGAACATGACAAGGGTCTCATGAGAACCACAGAGCTCCGCCAATGGCAGCAAGGTGGAGAGACATGGCCATCCAGTGCTGAGCAAGGACAGCAAGGCTGGGTTGCTGCTGCTGCCTCAACAGCCGTACTTCCTGACTTGGAAGCTGTGTGTCATTGTATTTGCACAGTTTTGCTAAATTAATTAGAAAAGACACACCCATTGCAGCACTCATCCTGTTTTTTTAGCCACATCAAATACCTTCACCTTGCCGTCGACACATCTAGTTTCTGTTTTACACACAGAAGAAGGTAAGAAGGGGATTGCTCAAGCCACGATTGTGCATACGAGGAGCATGAATCTGTCATTCAGCCCAAACTGGCTCCCAGCCTAAGTCGATCTGTTTTGGGGCAGGCTGCTTAGACATTCTGAAATTAAAAGGACTGGGGAACTTTTCCTTTGTGTCCTCTCAGATTTGTTGCTCTCAAATCCCAGACTAGGACATTTTGTTCATTCTAAGTGTCTTCCTCAAAGCCAGCTTCAACCTGAATGCCTCTAAAAATATTCAAGAAGGTGTTGTTTTTTTTTTTTCATTTTGCTTTGTTTTTTTTACTTTTAGAGTCAAGAGTTGTCATTCTGAGTGTTAAATCTCAGAACTTTGAAGGTCTGTTTTTTTGCTTAAAAAAAAAGTTGTTCTTTATTTTTTTTAGCAGCGTGAATTTCCACTGCATAAAGAACTATGAGTCCCAGTTTCCAAAATGTTCACATTTTATCTTTTTTTTGTTATATTTCTTCAGTTAATACTTTACAACTCTGCCTGTGAGTGAAGTAGCTTTTGTACTCTGTTGCCTACACATTTTGCCATTTCTAACACAACAGTGCTGTAACCCATTTGTTTTCTCAGTGCATCTTTCAGCATTGCTTGTACTTCACAGTGCAGATGTCTAATGCAGATCAAGGCAGGCAACGCAGTATATTCTGTTCCAAAAGATATCCCCACCTCCTCATTTGTTTTGCAACATGGTTATCAAAGCATTAAATAAATAATGCTTTAGTTAGCATATATCCATTGTTTTACATATTTAGAACAGTTTAGAGATGTTACTTAATTTCTTCACGTGCTCCTCCTGTGAAGTAGATTTTATATGGAAGGAAACTGAACTGCAGCTACAAAGCAAGTCAACAGCTAAACAAAATGATCCAACCAACGGTCCTTACTCAGTTTCCAAGGCCGGAATTAATCCCATTTGTAAGGAAGAAACCAAATAAAAAATTGCAAACCACCTTCTGCAAATGAACAAAATGCAGGCTAAACTTTGATCACCACTTTTTCTCCCTGAGCCTCTAGCCCTGATCCAAAGCCCGAGTTGTCTCCATCTGTGCTCGCACACCCAACACCCGTACGGCTCACTGGTCAATGCAATTTTCAAAGTTTCCCATCTTGAACAATTTATTTTCAGGAACAAAGCCTGGAAAAGGTCCAAAAACCCAGTGTGTGTTGGCAGCGGCTCAGGATGCTGTCTAGGTGCGTCTGGCTTGCTCAACTAACAACTCTTTCCACTTCCTCCATTCAGAGCACATTTGTATTTTGCTGTACTGCAGCAAGCCAGGCATTAAGTTCCATTCCTTCATTTCTAAAAAGGCTACCAGTTTCTCCCACCAGATCCCCAGCTTTATGGGCTGTCAGACATTCTGTTTTTTAGCTGGTGACTGAGAATCTGATAGCAAACGTACAGTTCAGGATTTACGACTGGGAAAACAATTTCCCAAAATATCTGCATGAATGTAATGCAGAACTACACCACACTATAGTGGTGAGTATTCCTGCTCAAAATGGAAGTGCTAAACTTCAAGCACGGCTCCATGCCTGAGGCGATCCAAGAAACTTCTGCGATGAGTAGCAGGGCTCACTCAGCACTCTGCAGGCAGCAGCCATCTCCCTCCCTCTCCTCCTCCTCCAGGTAGCACCCACAATATGAAATTGTTTTTCAGCTGTTTTTAAAGCAAATTCCACTCTATGCTGCTGTCATCAGGATACTGTTTCTCAGCTGCTGCCCTCCAGTTGTTAAATCCTGAAATGGTCCCTCTGAAGATTATTACACTGATTTTTCATGTGCAGTAACATGGAGAGAAATAAACATTAATATTAACCTAACAGTATTGTTCAAATAGTAAGAAATGCCCCCTTCCCCCTCCCTCTGCTCCTTAAAGCTGCAAGAATTAAATCCATAAAGGCATTTACAGAGAATGTCTTATTTAGGGAACAAAACAAAAGTGACTGACAGAGTTATTTGTCATTGCTGGTAAATAAATTTGTGCAGCTTACAATGTTTACCCTGGAGTACCAGCGGAAGATCCATTCGTGATGCATTAGAAATGAGCTTCAATGACAAACTTCAGCCCTCCGCTCTGGCACAGCTGATGTATTGACTAGACAGGTAGATATTAGGTACTCTGACTGTCTGGATGCTATGGAAATCATGCTGCACACATCTGACCATTGTCAATGGCAGAAGACAAGAACCGACCTCATTCTTATTCTAGCCAGGAAAAAGGCCTCGTCTGCATTAGCCTTTTTACTGAAAGGCTGCCATATTTGTCAGTTCAGACGCATGTAAGATAAGCTTCTTCCCCGTTATCTAATATTTCACCAGGCAGTGGAAACGAAGGATAAGCAGAACCCAATAGTCTATGTGGGCAGGAGATCTTGAATGCTGTCAAGCTCAGCACAAGGCTTGGATGCCCGAGACAAGGGGGAAGTTTACAGCAGAAGCTAATCACTTCATTTGGAAGAAAAAAAACCTCACAGGGATTTGGAGAAACTGTTATGACTTATCCTGACTATGCAGCAAGCCAGACGACAAGTGTAAAACCCTTAGTGCAGCATTACACTCCGTGGCACTCCCTCCTTCTAATATAGGTACCACTCAGCTGGAATTGCAGCCTGGTCAGAAGGGATTAATGGGGGGAGCTGCAAAACCTCTGCCTTCCCAGAGTGGCTGCAAGAGACAGAAGGACAGACAGAGAGGAATGAAACAAAAACCTGAATTCTACCTTCTCAGCATGCTGTGGCACAGCAGCTCACAGGAAGGTCCAAAGCATGGTGGTTCAGGCTTACCTGATGCTCCCCCCCTGCCACTGTGTGGGCTTTTACACTGCTCCATAGAATCCCCGATAGATAGGTGCTGAGGGAGCCAGGTAAGATGAAGACAGCCCACTGCCAAGCTCACAGAGTAAGCACACTTTAATGGCATGTCTGCTTAATACACCATCCAAAGCAGCGGTGGCTGTACAGTGGCACTACTTGATTTCAGTGCTCTCACACGAGAATCGAACTGCATTTACATAGGATTGCAAACCCACCACAAGCTTCTAATGCTGGGACACCCAAAACAACCCTAACGGGGTAAATTTGGTAGTATAAATGGACTGCCAGCATAATATCTCCCCCTAACACCTCACCTGCCCACCCCTAACAGCTCCATCCCTTCCTACAGCCCTGCTGCACCACCTGACCATCCCTGTCCCATGACGGAGTGACACACAGGCAGTCACGAGAAGTCCATTCCCAGGCCTCGGTGCCTACCATGCCCGCTGAGGAGGGCAGCTGAGAGCATGTGAAACAAAGCCTGGCCTGTGGCTAATTTTAGGCCTGGCAGCCTCAAGGACATAGTAGGCTGTCTATCTCTGGCTTTCCCACCTCCTTGTTCTTCAAAGTCATCCCCTGAAAAGGTCATCTCTCCCTGTAGTGCTGTTTCCTTCCTCACATGAATGAGTTAAAACTTGGTGACAGCGTACACATGGTGCTTGACCTGACCTCGGCATGAAGCCACCTTCCCAGAGCCTTCCCAGCCGGCTGGCACAGAGAGGACATGGGGCTGCAGCCCCTCCTGCCTCGCCTCACCATAGCTGCTGCATGGAGTACTCAGGCACACACAGAGGGGAATTGCTCTGCCTTTTTCACATGAACCTTGCAGTATTTGTTTGTCTGTTTGTTTTTAATCATGTGGGGAATTAGGAACTAGCAGAAACCTCTTGATTTAAAATGATCTACTTCATGTTGCTAGGAAAGAAAAGGGAAGTGGAAGTGGCCAGGAACTGGTGCCATGTGCAGTCTGCTGGCTGGCCTCAGCATCACAGAATACCCTGAGCTGGAGGAGATCCACAGGGATCATTGAGTCCAACTTCCAGCCCCATACAGACCACCCAACATTCAAACCTTGTGTCTGAGAGCGGAGTCCAACTGCTCCTTGAACTCCAGCACTCGGGGCCGTGCCCACTGCCCCATGCAGCCCATTCCATGCCCACTGCCCTGTGGTGCAGCAGCTGTCCCTAACCCCCAGCTGCCCTCCCCTGACACAGCTCCATGCCGTTCCCTCGGGCCCCGTCGCTGTCACACAGAGCAGAGCTCAGAGCTGCCCCTCCGCTCCCTGTGAGGAGCTGCAGCCGCCATCAGGCCTCCCCTCTGCTCCTCTGCTCTGTGCTGAGTGAACCCAAGGACCTCAGTTGTTCCTCAAACAATCTGGCCTCTCGACTAGGGTCCAGCTCCATTTCTCCTTAAAAAGCAGCCAAACCTCTGTCACGTGGACGTTGGACTCCCCACACAGGAGTGATGTGCTGTATGCAAACTGCCCTGAGCTATAGGGCACAATGTCCCACTGACCTGGGCAAGCTGCTCACCCATGGGCACCTCAGCTGGAGGCAGTCCCAGCACCCAGGCACAGGCCACCCCCAAATCACAGCTGTGAAGGAGGAATACAGGGCAGCCATTGCCATGCTCTCCACCCAGAACACGTAGCAGAGCAGTGCCTGTGTTAAGGGAGTGTCAGTGCCAGAAAGCAAAATGCAAAAAGGAAAGGAAGGCTACAGTAGCTTTTCAAAATGATATAGTTTCAGTCTTCACTTCCTAAAATGCAGCAGTGTTTTACCTAAACACTTGGAAAAAAATATAATAACCTGATGGTCTCCCTTTACTCCTTACAGTCTTCCATCTCTGTCAGTATTTCCACACAAACCCATAGAGAACGTATATGGCTCTCCATTGCAATGCCAGTGCTGGATCCCAGCCGCAGGGCTGTGACAGCCTCATGTGCAACTGAGGCAGGATGTAATGGAAATAGGAGTTTCTGGAGAAAAGCTCATTTCACGTAGCCGTACTCCATACCTCTTCCTTTTGCTTCATGTTCCAGCTAGCATTCAAAAGCTTGCACAGAAATAAATAATCTCTTTTTCTCTTTAATATTATTTTTAATATTCTTTTTTCATTTTTCTAAACCTTGATTAGACAGACATGTCTACTTTAAAAGCAGTCTCTAGCAAGTCCATTCTCTAATGAAACAACTAGGGCAGAATGGCTCACTGTTAATGTTGCATTTAGTCATTAAAAATGTGCATTTGTGATTCTAAAAGCTGCTAGAGGCAAAACACAACAGAGAGATACGTACTCAAATTTGCATTTAGTTTCCAGCCTGGTAGATTCAGTGAAACTAAAATTAACATTTCCACCTTTTATATGCATTTATGGACAAATATACATTGAATAATAACCACCACTCATCTGAATCATCTTTCAGTGGAGAACTAAATGCCTTTTCAAAACCCTAAATAATTTAGCATCATGATAGTGTGAAGTGTGTAAAGATACTTTTATATACTACTGCATTAGCTCTGGGCACCTTAAAGCAACAGAACACGATGGCTTTGGCAGGGAATACACACAACCCATTGCTATAGGAACAAAAATACTTGAACTGGGCTGGAAACCATCCCTAAATAACAGTAAGATATAACCCAAATCATCATAACAACAAATAATACAGACTATACAGTGGGATCATTAATTATGAAGAACTACAAAGACCTCAGTTTCAGATTTCATCCATGCTTGTTAAAAGACATAATGGTAAAATTAATTCATTCTTATTATTTGTGTTACGGAAGCACAAAGCTCCTAGTCCAGAATCATAGCTCCAGTGACCTGGGCAACATGTAATTAAAAAAAGACAGTCTTTACATGTACAATCTGAAGGTCTGGAACTACAACAAAAAAGATGAATTTCTTATGAAATGAGAGGAACAGAATGCTCACATCCACTGCATAGAATTCTGGGTACTCTCAGCTCCTCAGCTGCCTAGCTGATAAAAACCCAGACAAACCCTGAAGGAAGCCTTTTTACCATTTTGACAGCAAATATTATTTCCCATGTATCAGGTACCATCTAGTGAATCACCAAGACAGCTTGCTCTTGTAGGACAAACTCCCACCAGGCCACAGGCAGTAAACATGCAGCCAGACTAAAGGGGCTAACAGGAGAAATGAGCATCCAGTACATTTTCTGCATTGCAGATGCTTTGGGCTCTCTTCTTCTGAGCAGTGAAAGAAAGAAGGAAAACAAGGCCCAGATAGTACCACAAATAAAGCTGTTTCCTATTATGAATTAAAGGCTTAAAAAAACAGAAATGACATCTGAAAAGTTTAACTTAACTAAAAAAAAAAAAGAACAAGATGGACACACAGTGTAGTTGCAGCACAGAATAGCATAACACACACAGTCGTCTTCACTACCAACAGCTGGAAAACAATGAAGCTGCTAAAATTTTGTTCCATCCCCCAAACTCTGCTTTCCTTTCAGGCTATGATGACCAGGAGCAGAAAACTACACCTTGTTTTCCAATACCGGTTTGAAAATTTCACAGCTCAAATTCACATAACTTCTGGCAGAAATTTTTTTTCACAGCTCCTTGGAGCAGGGAACCTTTAATAATTTGCTCTTGCAGTGCCAAGCCAAGTGCCAAAAAAGAAGGGAAAAAAAAAAAGAGAAAAAAGCCACAGTGGCAGCAGAAAATAATCAAAGACAAACTAAGGTCCAATCTAAAAAAATACCAAAACAAAAAGAAGTTAAAGTGAGGGACTGCAGATCAGCGAATAGGTGAGATGAAGCATGCACCCAAACAGGTGCTTGGATGCAGTGACCTAACGGGCTGCTCTGGCTCTAACAGCTCAGGAGCTTCCGGCACTACCGCCCTACCTGCAGCATCCCTGCATTGGAAAAAAAAGCCTTTATATAGAACTCATTTGTTAAGAAGTGGCTCTTCAGGCTATTGTAAGACAATAATTTACAAGGCAAGATTCACTCTGTGCTTTGTTGCTGAGGAGAGCAGAAACAAACTTATTGTTCCTCTCCTACAGTGGTTTAAAAGAAGAGCGCAATTTCAAGGGCAGATCAAAGCTAGACTAATTATTTCCTTTCTGCATATCCTATAACTAAGTGTAACACGTCACTAGGGAAGGGTGAAACAAAAGATGAATGTATTTGCACACACTAACAACAAACACTAAGAAACAAGGACATTATTTATGTAATAAAAGGATGCATAAGGGAAAACATCAAAGCCTATATTAAATATACAAACCCACAAATATATCACCAATGGTGCCTAAATAACTAAGGAAATAAAGTGGCTCTTCTCTTTCTCCATATTTACTTCAAATTACCCGTAACTGCTGAGGCAGTTAAATCCTTCAAGTGCATTACTGATCGTAAGAGTTTGGCAGTTCTAGTATTGCCCACTTGAAATTAATCCTGAGACCAAACAAATCCAGCGTTTTCGTTGTTTTCTGCTGTTTGGAAACATTTGAGTTCACTACGGCCTACACATAAAGATTTAGACTGCAGTCAGGAAGGCTAGAAACATGCTTTGTTGTGATTTTTTAATGAAACTTGACATTTTTTTTAATACAGCTCCAGGAATCAGGGCTTTAAAGCACTCCAGCTACCACAAGAACTGAAGAGTGGTCAAGAATATAATTTGCCCCTAGAAACTTGCAAAAGCAAATAGCTATTGTTCTGCATCAATTCCCCTCTACAGGAGGAAATCTCAACATGAATATTCTCCTTGTTCTTTTGTCCTTTTCCCAAGTTACTTCATCTGTTAGTTAAGAAATTGCAAAGATCTGAGGGAAAAAACAGCATGTGAGTCTGATGTTTTGTCCATGATTCACCAATGATCTCCATGGCATATTCCCAGCACTCCATCCTCAACTACTGCTTTAGGGAACCTCCAGCACGCGCAGTGACTCCAGCACTTAGGGACACTTAGAGATAGCACACAATACACAATGGCATCTGCGAAGGCCAGGCAATTGCTGTATTTCTGTTAAGATCTCTCTAGGATTCAAAGGACAGTTATTATCATATAAGCAGAATTGCATTTTCTTTCTTCCCCAGGAAGACATGTTCTTGGATGATGGACTTTTCTTTTACCCTCAAAGAACAAAAGAGGCTCCCTGGAACAGGCTTTCCCAGGGCAGAAAACCAGGAATGTTCAGAGAAAGCCTTCTTGGCCAGAACAGAGTAAGGAGGTGACACAGGGAAGATGCACAATGGGGATGGAGGGATGGCTGCAACTGCAAGGAGCGCACAGCCACCACCACCAGCTGGGTCTCCAGAAGTGGCAAATTGTGCAGTCCTGCAGGAGTAATACTTAGTGTATTTACTGCTCTTTTTGTTCACTCTCAAAGCCTTAGGAAACGCTGTCACCTGGCTTCCATCCAGGGAAGGCTGCACATACCAGGCTGAGTGTATGGAGAGGAGTACAGCCTGGCACGCACAAGTCTGAATGGCACACCTCAGTTTCTACAGTAAATCTCAGAGCAAACCCAAACTCCTTCTCCATTTCTACACACAAATAAAAGGCCTTTTATTTGCTTGACAGTGCCTTTTTTTTCTTTGCAATGAGCGCCCTTTTACTGTTCCTTGACAAAGAGTACAGATACAGGCATTTCTCACCCACACAGTACTCAAATGACTTTCAAACCTTTGTGTTAGCTTGTCATTTTTTGCAGCTTTCACACCCCTATTGAAACAAAGCTTAGACAAACCCTGAAAACTAAGGATCTCTCCAGACATGTCTAGACTCTCAGTTCAACAAGGCACAGTATTTTTGAACTCTCTAACCTTTATGGGAGGTGACCAAAGCCAGCTCAGACAGACTAAACTGACACACCGCCAGCTAATACCCTGAACACCTTAAAATGCAAATAGCTCTAATCTTATTAAAAATGGTGCAATTCACCCTACTGCAACAGCAGGAGGGGGAAGGGAAGCAAAACAGTAGCACAGCCTACCATTCTCATCAGACAAACAAAGCTGTAATATTTATGAATTATTTCCATTTACAGTTAAAGAAGTCTGAGAACTAGGAATTATTATTTTCTTTTAATCCATACTGAGCCCGGTAAAAGACTGTATCCAGGCTTAGCGTGGGAGGTGAAGAACTGCCACCATCTCCCAAAGACATGACTAATAGGAGATTTGGTAAGGCAGAAAGACAATGCCAAGTCTTTTCTCATACAGTGCAAGTTGGATGAAAGCAAGCATGTAGGAAGGTAGCTAGATCATGCCAGTGTAGGCTTATGCTGTACCTTCATTATAAAGCAGGAACCTCAGTAACTTGGTGGAGCAAACCACATAGAAGAAACACAACAAATCACTCCTTGTGAGCCACAGCTTTCATGTTATCCTATCTCCTACCTCAGATATGGAATAGAAAGAAACTCACTCCAACGCAATGCAGGAGCTGGGCAGTTACACGTTAGCATGCAGAGAGACCTATGCCATGGATGCAGCGAGCCTCACAAACCACAGGACTGAAATTACCTAAAACCTTCCCATTTACAACCAGGTAAAGAACAGCCTCAATTTCCACTCCTACAGGGTTAACATTGCAAACATGAGGTAAATGAGGACTAGTGAAAACTTCATTTTAATGGGGCCGTGCTTATCCAGTAGTGGAGAGAGAATGCTACAGTGGATTTCCACATTCCCTGCCAGCAAAGCATTTCCAGCTCCCTTCCAAAGACTCCAGAGCACTGAGCCCAGCCCTGGGTGAAAATGCTTCAAAGTGATGCTGCACGACTCCAAGTCTGAGATTACTCACATTTCTGGATATCCAATTCCCTCCTTCTCCACTCCTTCACTTTCTTCTCCAGCACAAATGTATTAGCAGCCAAAGCTATCAAAGGGACAGGGATAACAATGCAGTACCAATGGAAGAGATATACTACTGTAAGACAAAAGACTTCCAGCCATGCTAATGAGCGAAAGCATATAGGAGAAAGAACTTCCAGAGCTTTGGATGCATTTTACTGTGGTAATTTGCAACTGGTGTAGAGCAGCGTGTACATACAGGAGTGTGACAACTTGACAGAACACAAGCAGCAAGCTGCTTCTCTTTTCTTAAGGCTTCCCTCAGCAGGGTTGCTTTGAGGAGGTGCAAGCAATTCACCAGTGGAGGCAAAAGGAGGAGACTGATTTGTAGAACTTCAGTAGAACTTCTTCATTTCCAGCTTTGCAAAGACTGCAGCCTCAAGGCATGCATCCTACCACAAGAAAGCCCTGTCTAAAATAAAAACTGATCACACTATAAGCACTAGGACATAATGAAACATATAGTTGCCTTCAGATCATGGATTTTTGTTAAATTGGGGTAAATCTTTTTCTAAGTGAGGTCTCAAAGTAAAGCAAAGAAAACATACTTCCTGGAGCAAAAGGAATAAAACACATTACAGCCTACAAGTGCTATTCCAAACAGATGCACAAAGACACATGATTCTGTCCATCTTGGATCATATGAGCATAAAGATTTACTATACATCTATTAGCTTTCCCATGCCATTAAAAAAGAATATTAACTGATGTTCTGTACTTAAAATTCAGGTTTTAGTCAAATCGCAAAAGAAAGAACAGTCCCTATAAGTGGTCTGAGTTTTGCTACTACTCCCATGGATCTGAGAGGAGAGATTTGGTAACAGTCTTCCAGTCATCAGAAAAAAGGCCAGCAAGAACATCAGCAACTAAGGAAAACTTGTAGGGAATGGGCAGGAGGATCTGGAAAAAACCTCCAGGATAACAGTGGAAAACACAGCTGTCTGCCTGAGGCACATTAGCTAGAAAGAAGCTCACTGCAGTAGCTGCTGATCTTCTAAGGAGTTTCAAAACCATCAGGCAGCACAACTGGCTTTCCCTCTAGCAAGTTATGCTAGATCATAAAACAGATCAATTATATTAAGAAAAAAAATGAAATTCTGTCAGTGTGAGACACTGAGCAATACCTGTGCCATGGTGTGTTTTTCCAGCTTACACAAAGGTCCAGCGACAGATAACCTTGGGTGGTTACTGCTAAGTCAGTGCTATCAATTCCAGATTTTCATAGTTTCCAAACTATGCTGAGTTCCTCAGTGTCTTTGAAGTCCTGTCACCAATTCAGATTGCATCGCAGAATTTTCTCCTGCAGGATCAGAGTGTTCACATGGAGCAGAGTGAGGCTTTATACTGAGTTTAGTCTCAGAATGAGTTGGCAGATAAAATGGGAAATCTAAGTGCATGGTGGAGCATGAGGACAGAAAAGTAGGAATATCAAGGTTTTCTTAACAGCCCTGCAAACTTTACAGAACCTAAACCTAGCTCAAGTGGCAACACTGCTGGAATAGAATAGTGTAAAAGAAGAGGCAGGAGGGATTCTAGTTTACAAGACCCACCTTGCTAGAAAGACTTGGGTCAGTTATTCCAAGCCAATAACCTAAGACCCCAGAACAGAGCTTCACCCAAGGAAAGAATTTTGTTCACGTCTTTTGCTTGTCTTCTTTGGCTCCATTCCCAGTAAAGCACTGCTGACTGTCTCACTCCCATCGTCTGGCAACTAGAGACAGGAAATTGGAGAGGCACCACAGCACTGGGAACATAAAAGTTGCCAGCACAGTGACAAAAAGGCAGGAGATGCCTCCTTTGCAACTCCCCTTTATCCACTCAGTAAATCCATGTGGATGATCAGCTCTATGCCACAAAGAAGGAAAAGATCCTAAAAATTCTTCTGAACACTGAAAGGGGAATCGGGAAATGTTGCACTGTTTTCCTTCACACTGCTAGCTCACTGAGGTCAGCGGGTGCAAGGAAGGTACAGTATAAGGACCACAGCTGCTCTGCATGCCATGCACCACTGCACCTCCAAGCTGCAGGGTCAGAAAAAACAAAACTGTATCAACACTTTGGGTTTAACAGTGCTGATACTGTTCACTCTGCATTTCTGACATGTGCCAGTGATGGTGTGGGGCAGAAGAAAGTGCAGTGAGCACTAAATGAAACAGAGGAGAGCCCTTGGCATTCAGCATGTGTCAGTTGTCTGAATTTTCTCAGATCACCTCAGCAGCACTTACGATACTATATAAGTCATTTTTACTTGTACACTGTCTCCTGCACCACTGCACACAACCTGGCTCAGCCCTTGGCAGAACCAAAACTATGAGGTCCTTCAGGATGAAGAACCCCACTTCAGCACAGGGCCCAAAGGCATCAAATCCAGACCGAGTTGCAATTTATATTCTGCTGGTTGCACTGGTTTTAAGAAATGCTCTTTAACTCATCAGGACAAGGAAGGAAATATGCTAATTTAAATAAATCTATTTCTAAAAAGACATTGAATTGGTATTGCTTGGGTTGAAGTAAGGCTGGCAAGGGTTTCTGCAAACAAGCCAGCTCGGCAACTGGAAATATTTCTCCTAGCATGAGAGCGCATAAAAAAGGTTCATAAAGTTATGCAGGAATTGTCTCTTACCCTTATGCTGCCGATATGAATGCAGAGTTCTTCATACAATATAGTTTAGACCTGTTTCTTGAAAGTATTAAGCTACACCAGCAAAAAAAAAAAAAAATTGTTTTAAAATCATTACATTTGCCATCCGCTTTCCACTGGCACAGCTGTATGTTTTAGGAGAGTGATTTGCACATAGCCCTCACTGTCATACCAACATTTTCCAGTGCAGTCTAAGCTGCAGTCATCAAGTAAGAGAATTTTTGGGTACAAGTTGAAAGGATCTCCCCAACCAGTTTGGAAAGGCTGGAGAGGTTAGTTCAAGGAGAGGCTGGATAAGGCCCTGGGCAACCCGAAGTAGCTGTGGTGTGGTTCACTGCAGGGGAGTTGGACCAGATGGTCTTCAGAGGTCCCTTCCAACCCGAAGGATTCTATGATTCTATTCTATAAAATATACATTGAGTAATTTTTAGATGTATAGCAAAAAAGTCACTGATCATCTTCCCTTTACAAATGAGACTTATCTTTCAAGATGTTCAACACTGTCATTGCAGTCAATTTTGGAAAAACACCTTGTGACACTCAAGATTAACAAAAATTAACAGTGCTGGAGGAATGAAGCAAAATTTTATCAGTAAATCATACAGCTTTATGGCCTGAGCAATGCCAAGCCTGTAAATTTTACCTTTGATTTTGCTTTAATGATGTGGATGTGATTAATAAGATTTGGTACCTGAAGAACTCTCCAGGTAACATAATAAGAATGTGTTTTCGGACAGCTCTGCTTGCAGCCCTTGCATAAGGTAAGCAATTTTTAAAACACAGTAGTTCAGAGCTGTAACTGTCCTACACATAGGGTTCCCAAAATCTCACTGGAACACTACATTTTTTAGGAAATAATTCGATGTGCTTTTTGCTATTTTCCTACTCTGCTCTCACCACTGACTCCAGAAGGTTTGTTTTCCCTTGCCCAAAATGACCCATCACCACTATCACAAGCTAAAATTACACATAACTGGCACATACACTGAGAAATATGAAGGATCACTTTTAATGTGATTTGCTTTTAAAAGCAAAAGTGCAGTTACAAAATAGTTGGCCTACTTCTACTTCTACTTAAACAAACAATCCAGAAACTCCTCTTCATAAATGAAAAAATCACCTCAAAAACTTCAGTGTGGGAGAGAAAAAGGTAAAGACACCATTACCTACTAAATTCCTCAGGGGAAAGAAAATTGGTTTTAAGAAATAAGATTAGCACTAATGAAAGGAAGAAAAGTTAGGAAAAGCTTTGGAAGATCTGGGTCATTAGGATGAGATTTCCATGTTTTTATTAAATAAGAGCTTTCTCAGCTGTCTCTTATTGAGAACAGCATGTCCCTTGCCCTCATGGCAAGCCCACCACAGAGCTGCTGGCGGCCAGATGTCCCGTCCTCCAGTTCCTCATGTCCCACAGCCCCAACACCCGCACCAACTCCTCTCCTGGAGAGCAAAGCCAGCCACCGAGCCTCCCGTACTCTTGAAGCAATAGGGGCCAGAACTACAGACACACTGTCTACAGACACACCTCCCTGTGAGTATGAGTGGAAGCATCTGTATTAATGGTGTCAACTTCTTTTCACCTACTTGTGCTATTGCATTCTTTAAAAAACGTTTCTCCTTGAACAGGCCGCAGAAGGAGCCTCATCAGTTGGCTTCCCTTTCCCTGCTGGCACGGATCCTGGTCCCGCTGACGGGACTGGCGAGGTGCCCATTGATTTCAGCGGGAAGAGGGTCAGGCCCGGTCCTGCCGAGGCTGCTCACGCAAGCGCGTGGCTCCACCCTTGGTTTCTCACATCACGCCCCGTGCTGCTTTCCAGAAAGCAGAGACAGATCGGAACGACGCAGCCCCATTGCTACGTGCTGCCCCTTGAAGCCTCATGCCTGAGTGAGCAGGCCTGATAACACACAGTGTGTCCCACCTTTGCCCTCCAGGCCTTTCAAAATGGCTTCCAGTGGCATCTGTGCACCATCTTGTTGCTTTGTCAAGGACCGTGGCTGTCCTGGCTTGTGGGAAAGCTGGGCATCAAGGAAGCCATCTGTAATACTCTGACATTTGCACTTTTTCTTATAAGTCCCAGTTCCTGGAGTCATGTTTCTTCTTGAGAAACTTGGCTTCCATTTAAAAGCTAATCCTTCCAGGTTCCCGTAAGCGCAGAGGACAGCCTGAAAATCTGGCTGCAGAGTTTCCCAAGAGGAAATAAAAAGCCAGTAAACAAATAAAAAGAACTGGAAGCTTTTGTTGGTTTGATGTCATTTGTTGATTTTTCCTAACATCACTATTTTAAGCAATTCCCTATCTCTTTCTCTCTTTTTTTTTAAGGCTTGGCAGATGATTTTTGAATGTTTCAGACTGGCAATTTGCTCTGAGCTGAATCCTGATTCAGACTGCCATCAACAAAGATTAAAAAAAGAGTTTCCTCACTTGTTTGTCAGCATTATCCCATACTCATTAATTGCATTTTTATATCTATTCTTTTATTGTAATACTTTAAACCTCTTTCTTGGACTAGATTCAAACTTGGGGAACAAAGCCTGTCCCCAATCTAGAAAACCCTCAAGGCAACTAAGAGACTTGGAGCTCATTTTATGCTTATGAAGCTGGTGCAGGAATTGTAAATATATACCTATGAGACACTTGAGATTGAAGAAAAAAGCTGACTGCTGCCCTTTGCAATTGGACACTTTACAAATAAGTATGTAATTGGGCCCTAGTTGCTGACCTGTGTAATGTGCACTATTTCAGTATTTCTGTATTTCCGACTCAAATGAAATGATGCTCATTAGAAAAATGTTCTGCTTGCATTATTCCACAATGCTTGAAACTGCTCTTCTCTAAGCAAAACTGAAACAGAAAGTGGGATTTATATTTTTTAATGCACACACACATCCTGTTTTATTTTTATTTCAACATACTTTCTGCTGTTAGCAAGGCAATACATGCAGCTTGGACAATTGCAGATGTTTAAGAAGAAGCCGTAAGAAAAGGAAAGAAAGAACAGACTTGTGTTTGCTTAATATTGACGTATTTTATGCACGTGTGTGCAAGAGCCTGCATTAGCTGTAACTCTCCCTTTGCATTGTTTGACTAAAGAAATAACAGAGAAAAGAATGAGACTTTCAGTGCAGCTGGGTCAGCTCGTACCATGGGACTGGTATCTGGCACGGGCAGGGCCCAGCTGTGCAGAGTATCTTATGCCAGTGTCATGACCCAGCTACTACAAACCAGGGCTATTGCACAGTGGTAACAGGCTCTAGCAACAGGCTGCTGTGGCTGTAAATACGTAACCCTGCCTTGTCCCCGGCCACCTGGAGCAACGCCTGAATGAGAATGTTCCTGCGCTCAGACTGGCACTGACGAAGACGTCAATACATCCCAGGATTTATGAGCCTGCACACTTCAGCTGCTTACAACAACCTTCCTCAGAGAGCAGCATCAGCTGGGCTGGGCTGTCTGTGCTTGGCTCACTAGGATGGAAACTCTTCCCACAGCCGCTGAAAGAAACCCCATGTGTTTCCCCTTGCTTACCCAACCCCCAGCAGCCACTCTCCTTCATCAGCCAACATGAGAAAACATGCTGCTAGAGAAATACTTACAAGGAGCTATTTCAAATAACTATTTTTATGGTATTTTGAGCCTGGGCTCCCTAAAACACAACCATGAAGGTCTCTGATTTGACCTCTAACAAATTATACCACCATCCCAAAAGGAAAATGCTACTTATTTAAATTCTTTACTGCCAGAAGTCAGGGGCAGGAGGTTGCAGAAGAAATTTTTAGTAGCAAAGGAATTAAAACCCAAACAAAACATTGGCAGCCAGCTCTGAGACAACATAACTATAATACATTTCACTCCAGGTTTAGGCCTGCTAGCCAAATAGGAAAAATACAAGTTATGGTGGGGAAGTCAGGCTTGGAAGCCTAGGCTTGACTGCTCTTCTCACCCCTCTCCAAAAATCTTTGTGTTTTTTTGCTGCAACTTTATGAATTTTAGGGGAAAAAACATCAAGCTGGTATCCCAAAAGCTTTATGATAGCGGTAGAGAGGACTAAACAAAATATATTTATTTTCAGTGCATAGACAAATGAGGAAGATTCAAGGACTTACTTCTGAGAAAAATAATAGCAATGTGTTACCAAGTGACTGAAGAAACAGCAAGAGAGGCTGGAGCAGCTGACGCAGCCGTGAAACTAATAAGCTGTTCCAGGGTGCCTCTGCTCACGGAAGAGATGGGACAAGATAAAAGCCTGGGAGAAAACACCACTACCAGGACTGACTACATCTGAAAACATCCTCACCTGTTCACAGCAAAGCCCAGGGTTTTACCTAGGATTTTAGTACGGACTAAACAACACCAAGAATAAGTGATGTAGAAATGTAAAGTTAAAAAGTCCCTTTTGTCTCACAACTCACCCCAAAAGACTTCAGATCTCACTTAAGCACAGAAGATGAACTCAACACCCTGAAGTAAAACATTTCCAAATAATAAAATTATAAATCTGGGGGCAAAGTGGTGA
Source organism: Phasianus colchicus (assembly GCF_987193195.1). Classification (NCBI taxonomy): domain Eukaryota; kingdom Metazoa; phylum Chordata; class Aves; order Galliformes; family Phasianidae; genus Phasianus; species Phasianus colchicus. The sequence continues at coordinate 42,789,889 of NC_143438.1, forward strand.
CAGCTGATTTTTCCAGAAAATACTTGTTCACCTTGAAAATAATCCCCAAACGTACCTGTTTGGGATATACATACAGTCAGAAGGCTGTATGTCAGATGGTTTTACAATGCAAAATACAATATAACAGTCTGTGCTGAGAAGTCAGAAACTACCGACTGACCTCACTGTGACTGAGGAAGGAGCAGGAGACTTCAAAGAATTTCTGAGTAGTGAATGCAAGCCCTTTTGTCTTTCTTTCTTTACCTTTTTTTTCTTCTTTTTTGTTTCTGCTAGGATGACTTACGATGATGCAGGAAGATCTGAATAATCCCTTCCTGATTTGTTCTTGATTTTTAAACTTCACAAGAACAGAAAAATCACATCATTCATTTTTTCCATTCCCACAGAGGAATTTTTTTCAAGAGTGCCTCTGGAAAATTCTTACATTTCACCAAGTGTAGCCTTTCAACCAAATGTTCCCTAGGATTAAGCTAGTATTCACAACACCAAGAACATTTTGCAGTGAATAGTAATCCCTCCTTCTCTGGACTGCTCAACTTTCAGTAGGTTCAAGTAGAAAGCACTCTGAGAAGTTGAGGAACTGCAGGATCCTGCAGTACTGCACAAAACAGTAAAAATCCTCAACCTAACAAACAATAAAATCTTTCCAACTCTCCTTCCATCCTCTTTCTGTCATTTATATGTATATTTTTCGATCATTCAGATTTTTCTATGAGGAGTAATCCGAGAGTGTGTTACTTTCCAAATCTTTCAGAAGTTTTTGTTCTGCTCTAGGTGTTTTTCTTGGAACATGTATGCAACCTTAGGGACAGGAGGACTCTTACATTCATTTTCTCACATGGAAAATTGGACTCCACAGTGGCTGAAGTTGATGAAAACCTCACTGAAAACAACTGACTCATTCTGGTAGAAGCTTAAGAGAGAAAAAAAAAAAAAAAAAAAAAAAGAATTAGGCTCTTGCTTCCCTACAGAAATAGATCAGTGATATATGTTTATGCAGTGACATTTTTCAAACACTCATTAATAAGAATACTTCGCATGAATATTCTGTAAATTCCTTAAGAACCAGATACTTCTTCCTGGGACTAGCTCTTCATTAAACGTAATGACTCCTTAATCCAGAAAGGAGAAAATGTCCATACCACCTGCTAGCATTACTGAAAGCTATCTGGGTAAATGCACAATGTGGCAAAGTATGAATATGGATTTGGTAAAAAATAATTATACTGTAACCTTCTGACATCGAATGGAATTGTGAACATTTTCTTAACACACTTATGCACACACAAAGGAAAAAAACAAGCAAACAAGAACTGTTTGAAGATGAATTCCTGCCTTCCCTCTACAGTCCTCCCCACCCACCCAGCCAGAAAATGTGATTTACCAGAAGGAGTTCACAATGCTGCTCTGGCTGAGAAAGTACACTGAGAACTTCACAGTGAGCCCAAAATAGCCTGAAAAGAGGAAATGGGTGGGGGTGAGGTTCTTTCTTCTGCTCACAAAGAGCTTCACCAGCCGATATAGATCAAGCAAAAACAGTCCTGACATGCAGAGCGGCACTTGGAGACAGTCCTCCCCGCTTTTCCCAGTCAGGTTTATTTTAAGTTCACATCACAGGCAGCTTGGCAGCTACATGTTTCCGAAAGTTGCCCCTGCCACTTCCACAAGTTCAAAGCGTCTGTAAGGGTGCAGCTCACAGAAAAGAAAATTTTGAGGGGACAGAAAAGGCACTCGCAAGCTGCTGAAGGCAAGTCACCAAAAAAAAGAGAACACAATTACTACTAATTAAGTGAAGCTGAGAACTTTTCAGTTTTCGGTACCTCATTACTATTTTTCAAATAAATGCAACATTTCCACTAGACATCCATGTGCTAATTGTGCGCGATAGGCACTGATTGTCCACTCAAGCAAAGAAAGAAGTTCTTATCAAGAGATTCAGTTGTGTAAGCTGCACCTTGGTTGTTTTGTCATAGAGTCTCTCACCGTTTTACTGTCCTTCCAGAAGAAAATTTTCAGTTAGAAATAAAAAGAATGTATGTTTGTGTAGGCATGCAGATGCAGAACCAGGAACAATGAACATGGTGGTTGCATGTGAAACCTTGATTTATTCCATTAAGAAGAGAATCTGAGGAACAGTAATTGCATAGTATGATTAGAGAAACTAATCATAATGGAAATACAAACAAAAGTGTAAAAGCACATAAACATGAGTAATATCTTCAGCCTGCATTATAGAATCCTTCTTATCTATAAAAACAGCAATGGGAGATGAAGCAGAAGGTTTCTGAAACTAGAAAAACAAACAGTAACCAAAACTGAGTAAACTTCCTTGAAAGAACATGCTTTTATTATTTCATACCCATATCTTTTACAAATGCCAAAGCTTCCTGATCCCTCTTGTTAAGAGTACTACGTTTCTGGGTAATCTTAGATCAAAAAAATTATCAAAAGCATAGTTCCACAAGGGAAAGACATACTATTTAAAATCAATGGATTAAACTAGACAAATAGATTTTAATCACCTCTTCCTAAAGTAATTTATTTAAGGGAAATAAGAGCCATCTCATCCTCAAAAGTCCATTTTTAAGGTATCTATAAAGAAATGAAAATACAGGTCTTCAAGTTCATCCTGTACATTAATGTGATTATTGGAATACCATCAATCTGAAGCAGCAATCTAAAGCTATTCAACTAAAGAGAAAGTAAAGCTGTCCACAAAGAAGAAGTTGCCAGCCTTTGCCTCTTTATGATATGCAAAATGATGTGACAGCTTTCAAAGAATTTCACATGGTTGGTGTTTCTTATTTTACTGACATCTGTTTCAAAATGGAAGGACAGAAGAGGAATAGTACATCTCTTGTAGAGCAGCCCAAGAGCTCACCATTCCCATGCTGTACACCACTGCCCTATTATACAAGGTCTCTCTATCCACCTTCTACACAAAGTTAGACAGATTAGCTTAAATTGCTGTAAAGAACTCCTATTTCCTATACTCAATACCTTTATTCCAGCAGCTGGCTGCTCTATATTCTTAAAGTGTACCTGAGTCACCTTCGTGTGTTCTCCTCAGCGCTCTGGGAAAATCAGGGTTTAGTAAACAGGTCAAGCAAATGAAAAGATTAGTCAGTATTGTGTTTCAGATGGATGTGAGATGAGATTGCACTGAAAGCAAGTATATTAACAAAATTAAGAAGAAAGGTTTCCAGAATCTTTGAACAATCTAAATGGGCTACTCTACACAAAAAGCAATCGTTCCCAAGTTTTGGGCTTCAGTCTTTCTGACCTTGCTATTGAAAACCATTACTAACGCACTGGGGAAAGCTGTTGCCATGCAGGCTGGGTGACATGGCCCATATGGGTTCCACATGACTGAAATTAAAGGAGTTGGAAAGAAGAGATTAAGAAGGCACCGAGACATAAATATACTTACTGAAGACAGAATAGCAATTATGCTTACATTTACTCCACACTGTTTGTTAACATACATCTCTAAGCAAAGGGCATGAAATTCAATACACTTAAATATTCTGGTGACACACACAAGAAACTAAACTTACACAAGGTAAAGCAAGCTCTATTAAGAATTAATTCTGAATTTGAGAAAGGGTTGAGATTACAATTCTACTTTCATTTTTGTTTCCCCCTACTCCCCAGGTTTTTTGTGACAGAAGTCATCACCAGTTTGAACTCAAATCTTACCAAGGACAAAATATTAGATGGGAAGAAGAAATATGACCTAACCAGCATGGCAATGGACAGCGTTATCTACAAAGGCTTAAAAGCAATCCAGTATGATTTTACTCTTCTCTGCGCCTCTGTTAGAAATTCATCCAGCTCTTCTATGTCTATTTGGCACTGGTGTGACAGGTTGTGATAGTTACTGCTCTGTGAAAGCACTTTATAGAGAATGGCAGAAAAAAATTGTACAAGAATCTCTCATGTTCTAAACACAACTCTTCCTGCTAATTGGGTTTACGGATCTTACTTTCTTTGTGTTATATGGTGGCTCCACATTATCATGTTCTGGTTCTGGTAAGTACACCATAATCCCAGCATTAGAGGTTTCATCTATCATTTCAAATCTTTAACAAATCCAAAATGAGAAGGCAAAAGGAGAATATAAAAAGTTTTTCCCTGTAAAATTACTTCTTTTGAATAACAGTAAAAACAGCTTAGATTTAAATCTGATCAAGCAGGAAAGAAACCGGCTAAGTATGCAGACTGAGGAACTGCAGACCAACTGAAAATGTCTGGTGCCAGTATCCTCAGCAACTCCAGCCCTCTAACAGTCTTCTGAACAGTGCGGATGCCCTCCCTCAGCTGTGAGACAAGGTGGTTATTACAATAAATTCTGTATATACACAGAACTCCCACAGACACAAAAAGCACTGAGAAAGTTTTGCCAATTCAATGGTATCAAAGTAAATCAGTCCCCATACTGGGGTTGCTGCATACGGAAGCATAGCATATATGAGTCTTAGCTCAAACTGCAGCTCACACATATCAGTATACCATAAATAATTTAGTTTCAGTGGCCATTAAAGGCAAAGGGTAACCAGAGGAAGAGGCATAGAGAGTTAGCCCACTAGCTGAACACTAGCTGAAGGCAAGTGGCAAAGCTAGGAAGAGAACTCAAGGTCATGTCTATACTGCTTCAAAAGCCTGACTTCTGGAGAAGCCATAAACACAATGTGCCGTGCCTTGCACAACACAGGTGCACTCTTTGCTTTTCATAGAATCATATAATCACAGAATCACAAAAATCATAAAATATCTCGAGTTGGAAGGGACTAACAAAGATTACTGAGTCCAACTCCCAGCTCCATACAGACCACCCAACATTCAAACTCTAGAGCAGTGTCCAAACACTCCTTGAACTCCAGCACTCCGTGCCCACTGCCCCGTGCAGCCCGTTCCATGCCCACTGCCCTCGGATGCAGACCCTGTCCCTAACCCCCAACTGTCCCCCCCCCCCCCCGACACAGCTCCATGCCGTTCCCTCGGGCCCTGTCGCTGTCACACAGAGCAGAGCTCAGCACTGCCCCTCCGATCCCTGAGGAGGTGAGGAGCTGCAGCCGCCATCAGGCCTCCCCTCAGCTCCTCTGCTCTGTGCTGAGCAAACCCAGGGACCTCAGCAGCTCCTCATACATCCCGCCCACCAGACCTTTCATCATCTTTGTAGTTCCCTTCTGGATGGCCTCTAATAGTTTTATGTCCAAACCTGCATGCACTACTCACGGTAAGGCTGCACCACAGGAGAGCACACCATACTTCCTTTCCTGTCCTTTCTCCTAATCCATGCAGAAGGTTGTAATATCTTCTTAGTTATCTACAGTGACATCCCATTTTATTTTTTTGCCTTTTAATCATGTTCAGTAATTTCGTATTTCAATACGAATAATAATTTCAATATGAATACGTAATGACAGATCTAAAGATCTGCCTTGTTCAAACATCTCGCCTTCATAACCTGTCTGAAGATTTCCTCAACATACACAATCAGTAGAATTTCTGAAACCCTTCTCTTGTCTTTAAAAAAATTATTAAAAAGCACAACAAAACATTTAAAATTTTGTTCAATTTTTTTCTAGCAATAAGAAGTCAACATGTAAATCTCTACTGGAAACCGAAAAAGTGCCCCTTCACAATAACCGCCAGAGAAATTTTTGCAGGGATGCCACAGGCTCCGTACTACTAACTTCTACTGTGCCTCTATCCTTTTGAGCCCCTTAGCTTGCTCGAGGCATGCTCAGAGCCATGTACCCTATCAGTCTCATGTTCACATATGTTCACATCAAATGAAAAAAAAAAAAAAAAAAAGATGATTCTTCTATAGTACAGCGTTGCTTTTCAAAGCATTCTGTTTCCCGTTGACTACTGAGGAAACAGTGGATCCTCATCATTTCTGAGAAGTGGGCCACAGAAGACTTCAGAGCTGAGCTGATACTGAGATGGTGGCATCTTCAGTACAGTTACACAAGTCACAGCCTTCTAAAGCCAAACAACAGACTGAGCAATGAACTGCTCATTACTGTAAACTACAAAGTACTCTGTCAACACAAAATTAAACACCTAAAAATCTGGCAAATGTAAATGTAGAGGCGTCACATTTTAAAATGCAGCCCATTTTCCTAACGGATACATGCCTGAATGAGGTTAAAAATCTACTCTGAATGTTCTACAACTACTATTAGCTGGAAAGGATTCATCAGGAAGAAAATAGCCGCTGTGATAAATGACAAGGAATTCAGTGTTCATCCAGCAGCTCAGCCCCAGCACATGTCAAGGCAGGAGCAGCTGAGGTGGTTGTTAGCCTGGGAGCAGCACCTGGGGCTCCACGATGAGCTGCAGAAGAAGGCAGCTCCTGGAGGACGTGCATGAGCAGAGCCAGTTCTGGGATGGTACGGCAGTGCACCACAGGCAATGAGGTGACACAGGGACAGGCCTGGCTGGCCAGAGACTGAAACAGTGAAACACACACTGAGAAAGGAAGAAAAAAAGCAAACTATAGCAAGCTAAGTCAGATATCACTGACATTTTGCATACATGATGTCTGTACTTTCCTCTTTTGCCTCACCTACCTAGATCACAAGATGCTGGTCTTCTACCCAATAAAAACACTTAGTGACATCGGGCCCTTCTCAGTGAGCCCATCCTTGGCAGGGTTTAGGCCTTTTGCTGGTGCCCAGGAGTGGGGGCAGTGGGCAGCAGGGGAGCAGGAGCATTTCTTGTTCCCTTCCCTGTCAGTGACACCTGTTCGGGAGCAGGGACAAAGGCACAAGGGGCTCCGGGAAGCCCCAGCATCCAGCCCTAGCCACCTTTCATTGAGGTTTCTTTTTCTGGAAACATTACAGACAGCCTTGAATAGAAGAGAGTTGTAGGATGGGGAAACAAAACTTGGTGACAGTTGTTAAGGGAGTGACAACAGTGCAATCAACAGACGGGTTCGTGTGCAGGGAAGTTTGATTCAGCTGATTTTTATAGCCACCTTATTATGTCAGCAATCGGCGTTAGCCGCAGTGTACCAGAATAGCTGCATCCTTTGACCGCACAGCCAGCAATCTCCTTGTGGGCCTACAGCTAATGGTTATTCTGGAATAAGAAAACTTGAATCAGGAGAGAATAACTGATTTAAGATCATTTTAAGGTCAACTTGCTTTGCTGCGAAAGGGCAGAAAGTCTTTCCAATATGAACAGGAATTGGGCCTGACATTTCAAAAAAGGGAACCCATCCCCACTGCCAAAATGCATATGATGTTTGCTTCACCCGTGCCCCCAGCATGCGTGAGGAAGCCCAGCATGCCTCAGCTCACACTCCCATGCCATGCCAAAGAAGGTGTGGAATCTAAAAATTCCCCAAATTAATGTGAACTACAGCAAACATCTCAACAATCCAACTTCTGTTTCAAACAAGCACTAACAATAATCTGCTACACTGCTGTGGCGTGGGCCTGAATCAGGTTATATTTATTCATTTTTTCTTGTTAGAAAAGAAAGAATTAGGAACATCTGTTAAGCTTTAGAAGAGCAGAAGATTGGGTACCTTTAAAAAAGAACAGTATTTCCATGCAAATATAAACTTATCATAAGCTTCCTGAAGCATACACAGGATAAAGGCAGTATTGCTGCAGAGAAGGTGTCTGCTTTCAAGGGGATTTGCATTCTCATCGAATGCTGGACTGGGTCCAGACCAGCCGGAGGATAACCACCCTCCAACCTCCCTGAGGAGACGTACAGAGACGAGACTGAAGCAGTATCATTTCTGACAGAAATCAAATCCTGGCTACTGCACTGCTGGGAACACTACACACAGGAAGGAAAAAAAATGTCTTCCTTATCAAAAAGAGCGATTGGAATTAAAACAATTATGTGGAGCTCATTCAGATGAGACTTTGTCAAAGGACCTGATATGGGAACACATTATGTATTTAGTAAATGCACACAAAAACGAAGTGTCTGTTAACATAAAGTATAACTTTGACAAACAGAAAAGTACAAATTAGAGCTGTCCAGTTAGAAAAGCAATTCATTTACATGCCCAGGTTAAGCAAGCTAAATAACACATCTAGTCAAATCAAACATAAAGCCATGGAGAGCATTCAAAGAATACCATTTGTGGAAATTTCAATCGGTTCAAATTTTAGCACTATTGCCTCAAAGGAAAGGATAACATCTAGCAATATGTCTCCAAAGATCCAAAAACAAGTGACCTTAATGGAAGCTTATGGACATTAGGACGTTGCATTACAGGCAGTGGGTATGTATTCAGTACTTGCTTCTTGATGTAATGGTCCTGGGGATATATATAAGAATCACAGCTCAGACTGAGGAACAGGTTCTTGATATTTGCTGTGTTGCCATACCCATGGAATGACAGGGTCCCAGCATGGCTGAGGCAGGCAGGGCCCTCTGAGTCCCCCAGTCCCAGCCCTGCTGCAGCAGGGCCACCCAGAGCAGGGTGCCCAGGCCCACGGCCAGGTGGCTTCTGGAGACCTCCAAGGAAGAGACCCCACAGCCTCTGGGCAGCCTGTGCCAGTGCTCCGTCACCTGCACAGCACAGAAATGCTGCCTGCTGTTCAGAGGGAACTTCCAGTTTGTGCCCACTGACTCCTGTCCTTGGGCTCTTGGAAAGCCCTTGCCCCTCTTTGGAAAAAGCCTGGCTCCATCTTTGCACCCACCCTTCAGGTGTTTGTAGATATTATTATCTCCATTCTTCTGCAGGAGTAGAGAATTTGGTTCTGCCCCACAGCAAAGTGGATAGAAAAACTATAAGCAAATTTTCAGTGCCAGCAAAGCACAGGAATGAGTGAAGCAAAGTCAGTGCACGAGGTGGCAACTGTTAAGTTTTGTCAAGGTGGCCAACAAATGAAAAAAAAACATATATTGTTTTTAGGTTTGGTGGTGAGCTCTAAGATTGTTCCCAAAGTAGCAGCATTTGAATTGTGTAGGACCTACACAGACCCTCAGCCATAGCTAAACCCTTTGTGAAAATATGTTTGCATCAGCACCAGAAAGCCACTGCCCTAGATGTCCGCAGGATGGATTAGCAGTTCTGCGCTGTCACAGCAGGAGGATGGCAGTGAGCCCCACAATGGGGTAACACAGGAAACGTGCAGCAAACTAATGTTCACCTAGGCTAGAATCAGCAAGATTCAAAAGTGAAAGGACAGCCCATAATAACATGCTTGACTCCTAAAGGACAGAGATCTACCCCGAAAACAAGTCGTCATCACCAGTCAAACAGAATTGAAATGACGTGATAAGGACTTGGCAGGTGATGTTCCTCATCCTCCAGGTGCACACAACTGATCCCACCTAGAGAATGGAGGCTTGCAAGTGGGAATGAATCTGGTAGGAGCACAAGCGTGGGAGGAATCAGTTTTGTTTAAGACAGGTATCACCTTCCCTTCCTCAATATCTCACTGAGCTTTTCTGCATTAATTCCCTTGTCGTTATGTGTTATGATTAAAGTTGAGATTCTTAAGAGGATCTCAGAGTTGAAACATGCAGAAAAAACACTATACAGTGTGGAAAAAATAAGATTGCAAGAGCTAGCAGGCAATACTGCAAACATTTTAACATGGTAACACATAGAAAAAGGTAGTCCAGTGATGGAAAACTCTATTGCTGGTAATTTTACTAGTGAACAACTCTTTACCTAAGACAGAATTCAGTAGGTAATGTTACTTTACTAGGTGTATTTGAGACAAACATTAGCAAGGGAAGAGAAGAACAAGATTCTGAAAGGAATGGGGAAGTTCTGTAGGAGCAACAGCCTGAAGCCACTCAAGATGTGTGATCTCCTCACGGAATTAAAGCAAATACTTATTTCAAAATAAACTGTTATTCGGAAGTGCTCTGGTCACATGAGTTTGGAGCTGAGTGTCACATCACTGCAGCCCCGCAGGGCCACCAGTCTGCTCTGCTGCGAATCTTCCCAGCCAGGCAGACCAGCTATAAAGTTTGCTCTGTTTCCTCACAAGCATACTTGATCCAGTTACAGGTGTGATCCTTACCTACAGTTGATACCAGCATAGCCAGCAGGCACATCTATAGGGGTCTAAAAGTTTCTCTGTAATGCTGCTGTAGCTATTCCCACATGGGAATTCTCTGATACTGAGGAGCATACCAGCACTGAAATCCAACTGTGTCACACAATTTTCTACAGACTTTGCTGTGGCAGTGCTGCTGAGTGCTGGTCTCTGAAAGGTGGTGGCTTCATGCACCAGTTGCTGTTTTCTAGGATTTATGACTGAAAGGATTAAAACCAAAGAAAACTAAAATAGATCCCCGAAGGATATTAATGGCTCTTTCAAGCTCCTTTGCATTCCAGATCTTATTATTACAGAAAAAAATATACTTAAGGTAATAGATACAGTTTCCAAATGGTTTATTCAAAGAGCAAATTCTAACTCCTTATACAAATATCTAATATGCCAAACACAAATCACTCTGGTGATCATTTGCTCCTCGTATACTTAAAGGACAGCTGAAAGTTTGGGCCTTTTTAAATGGATGTGCATACCACTGTTGACAAACATGAGGCTAATACCCTGGAAACATCTGATGCCCAGGGGAAGCAGTGGGAGCTGCAGGTTCCTGCACTTGGTAGGGATTTATATCTCTGCTTCCCACATAGGGATATAAATGTGCTCATGTGTCTGTGGAGAGGTGTCGAATAAAATGCAGATATAGATAATAATTATTTTTTCACCTGAACATTCCGTGCGATGACATGTCTGATTATAGCTTAACATCAGAAATTAAAACTTGATAGTTCATTTTAACGTAGTTCATTTATCTTCTATGTATTCTGATCCTCAGCAAACGAAGGAAACCCACTTCCACAAAGCCAGACGACGAATCATTATGTTAACTATCACACTCACAGAAGACAGGAAGCTTTATCTGTTTATATCGTAGTCATGGAAAGGTCCAAGAAAAGAAGAATGTTAACTAATAGCAATAATAAAAAAATAAATCCTTCAGCCATGTGTTCCATTCAATCATTTACAACATATATTTTTAAAATGAACAAAACACACTGTCCATTTGCTGGGGAATTATTTTAAGGTCCTGGTGTCCCTTAGACTCTCTTCTCACGTCGTTAGATGTCTGCCTTTCACTCTCTCGGACAGAAATGTCTAGACATCCAAATTAAGGAGTGACCAATCACCAACAGACCGATCCCTCTGCGCACAAGGTCAGCGCTGCAGAGGCACACACACACACTTGCAGTATGCACCGTGCAGGAGACCTTTATTTGCGCACAAAAATATTGATGTTGCTAAGTGATACTCAGGCAGTCACCAGCCCCAAGTCTTTGTGTTTGTTTATTGCTGTGTCTTCTTTCCTGTGTAAACAATGCAATGATGATGCAGGGATAGAAAAGCCTTGCTAAATTAAAACAGCTATGGAACTGACTTATTATGTCTGTGTGATATCAACACATGACTTTTTTTTTCTTTATTTTAATCTGTTAGGTCAGAAGGAAAAAAAAAAAAAGGAAATCACATATATCCTGAATAGTCCCAAACATCCCACTTACCTTTCATTAAATATAATTTATTTACAAGGTTCCTCTGCAAATTAATCATGCTGGAACCAGATGTAAGCTTTTTTTTTTTAAGGTAAACCAATGGCCCTAGATTAAATTAGTGCATGTAGTCAATTGGAGTATGAGGCAAACTGAAAATGGTTCAATGGATTCACTTTACTATTACTATTTAAAAATTCAATCCAGTTCCATTCAGCTCTAGAATACAAGTTTCTATTAAAAAAAAAAGAAAAATACAGACAAAGAAATAAAAAGCTTGTCAATTCCATCAGCATTTTGGGTCCCCTCCAACTCAGGATATTCTATTATCCATGATTCTATGACTGTCCATTCTCAGCTGACCTTGGAAGCCCAGCATAAGTACATTTCAGAACCTTTTACACCCTACCTTGAATAGCAAAAGACAGCACAACAACATCAAGATGAAAATGAACTGTAATTCAGGTAACTTGTTTCTGGTTTTGCTCTAGGTTACTGCAAGTCATGTAATAAATCAATGGACAAGCATAAACTTCTGTTCTTAATTGCCATGTACATAGAAGCTCCTCCCAGACTGTGTTTCTTACTCCACCACAGAAACAACAAGGAGTTCACAAAACAAGTGTTGCTGAGTGACTCCATTTCACACGCCCTGACCCACAGCCATGCCCAAAGTGCTGCTCCAGATCGCTTTCTGCTCCACAGGCCACATCAGGCATGGCAGGAGACTGAAGGATAAGAGAGCTCAGTCTCATCTTTGCACTGAGACCAGACTGCTCCTATAGCCATCAAGAGGCAGAAGAATCAGCCTTTAAATACCATCTGAAGCATTTATATCAGAAGTACTTTGGATAAATACCTTACTTGTGGGTTGGGGAAAGAATAGGGAAACAAGGAATTACATAGAACAGTTCTTCAGAAAAGCTGTTTTAATAAAAAATATTCCTTCCCAGCTGGCTTCTATTTGCAGCAAGAATGAGATCCTTCAGACCATGGAACTTAATGGTAATGGCCCTACTGTACAGGACCCAAGCCACCTTCAGCTACTGTGTGAGCAGACAGGCAATCAACTCACCCTATGAAGAGCAAACAGTTGCACCACTCAGGAAACTTACTTTTTTCTTCTTAATTCTTTTCTTAAAAAGCCTTTTATATGTTACTGAAATCCTAATTGTCCTACTGAGATTTCATGCTTCTGATTTTGTAGAGGAGAAAGCTTAGTCACAAATAAACCTTGCACGGTGGAAAAATGTCAAGGAAGAAAACATCAAGCCAGACAAGTATGACTGGAAACTCAGATGTAAAGAATTCAAATGTTTCAAAACATGCCGTGATAGGTATATTCCCACTTCATTCCAAGCAAATAAGATTAGCGTCTATTACTGAGAATTTTATGCCTCAGAAGAAGGCCCTAATTATATTTCACACTGCTCTGAAGACTCCTGTAATATACACAAGTCTTTAATGTGGAATTTTATACGCTATTTATAGCATATAGGCTCTTTTTGATATTATTACTTTTCTATGAAGCTCCTTTGAAGTCAGGTAATTACCTTAAGCGAAATATTTAGCCTGTTGTGAGAATCGAACTATGAGATTTGCGTAGAACAAATAAGTCATCATGTAGCACAGCATAAAGGTTTCAGAGCCACAAGTAGGGTTGGAAACATTAATTATGAAGACAAAGCCAAGAAGGCATTTTAAAAGTCATTTAAAGTGAGAGATGATACATCTGTACAACACCATGTCGCACTTCATGCATACCACTAAAAACTATGTGAGCTACATGCTAAAGAGCATAAAACTATTTCATTACTAATTACTCTCCTTAGTAAAGCCACAGCTGTAGTTACTGCAGGCCTGGCCAGAGTCAGGGTGTAACTGTGAAGAGGTCAGAAGGAGCCACTAAAATAGCTAATGATGATTTGCAGTACCTTCTCCCTAACCAGAAACATCAAATCATTAAAGACTTGTAAATCTGGATTCTTCTCATCTTTCTCTGCAGTTATGAATCTCCTTAGTGGGACATAGGACCTGTGGCTACCTTATATTGACACACACTTTTACATCATTTCTACACTGCTTTCTGACGTAAGATTATCCATGGCCATTTTGTGTTTGACCCAAAACATTTGCAAGAAAAGTCACTTGCAGTGAGAAGTCACTGTTAGGTCCACACAGTTCCTTAAAGCTACCTGAAATTAAAGAATGCTAAAACGCCGTGCCACATGGATCACAATTTGTCACACAAATATTATCCCTTATATGTAATATATAATATAGTAGGTGAAATCAAAACTTTGAGAAGTAACTGAGACAGAAAGATGATGCCAACATATAAATACGTGGCTCGCTCCCAACGCATGGGAACCTCTGGGCATGAAGCTGAGTGATTGTCCCTGAAGGTGTTCAAGAAACGTGCAGATGTTGTACTAAGGGATGTGGTCTAGTGGGGAAATATTGATGGTGGTGGACAGCTGCACTGAATGATTTTGGAGGTCTTTTCCAACCTTGGCGATCCTATGATTCTAAATGGTGAGTCCACCGCTACAGACAATATCAATCCATTACCATTTTCTAGAAGTGGAAGAAATTCACCTGGCTTACTGCATTCAGACAGGTTTTCCCAACTGCATGTCCTTCACAATAATCTAATAAATTGAACTTTTTATATGTATATACACACACACATATATATGTATCTTTTTTTTTTGTTTAAGCAAAAGTCTAATTCCGTATTAAGAATGCTTGCAAAAACCAACACATTAAAAGCAGTCAGCAGGGAGTGTTGCAATTAGATGCTTGCACAGTGCTTCCCTCTGTGCCTACATGCAAATATTTTTTCATCTTATACAGACTTCCAGAAAATTCCACATTTTACTGCAGGAAGACAGACCTCTTCCTTTTTCTCCATTGAGATGTGAGGCCATAAATTGCATACCATCATTACTTCATGGTATAAAAAAAATTTCTCCATAAATTGCCTAAAAAATTCCTGACATCTTTTGTTTTGTTTGTTTTCCTCCTGCACAGAACCTCCCCCACTACAGCCTAGCTGATGACACTGATACTGCAGTTTCACCCTGCCAAAATAAGGGGAGAAGCACAGACTAGGACTAAAAAGGCAGATGAGATAGGGCAAGCATCGGTAAGGAAATAAGTTCCAAGAGCCACATCTAAGATGACTGAAGTGTATACATGGATGATAGGAAACATTTTCCTTCAGAGATGCTGTTGACTGTATTCTTTTATGTAGGGAAAAAAAAATAGATTTTGGACTAATAAGGGCAATCACAGAAAGACAGGCTCACAACTCAACTCTTCTGAGTTTGTTAGAAGCAAAACTCACTCTCTACTGCAGGAGTCTCCTATAAAGCCAAGGTCTGCAGAATGCTGCATGCTCTCAGCATAACTCATTCCATCCCAGCTAATGGCATACAGCAGCTTACAGCAGGCACTCCTCCATCTTGTGAAATGGGCTACAAATACCTTCGTAACAAAATCTGCAGCTCTCTACTTCATCCTCCTCCTTCTTTAAGTAACCTACTGAAGGCAGATAGACTACAGGCAAAAGGGCTACAGCAAATGCATGAACAAACCCAACCAGCTGCAGGAAGCTTTAAGAGAAACTGTGACTGTCTCCCCTGACCTAGGGGCAATACAGGACTAAGTCTTTTCCTAAGCCAATCCAACTGCTCTGGTCAAAGATAAGCCTGTATTTTAGATTAATGTTCACTTAGGTCTGTCCAAGTCCACCTTTTTGCTGTACTTACACCCCAACACTCCAGGTTTGTTAGGTTATTAATTGCGAACTGTCCTGTCCAAGTCTCCTGCACATTCTTTATGTCTCTACAATGGTATTCCTTGCAAATGCCTTTTGGTCACATTTAAAACTGGGGCAAACTCAGCACATATGACTATCAATGGCAGTGTTATTTTGGTTTAAATCAGCCCTGGAAACACTTTCTATCTATCAGGAAGAAATGAAAACTGAAAGATTACTGCTGTCTTACTCCATACGAATGCCTCCATGACACAGAACCTCCATTACCAAAAGAAGACAGGAGATGGATACCTCTGGTAGCTGCACATGAGGTCAGAAAGAAATGCAGCCTTTTGGCAAAAGCTGGGCAAAGGCAGACTTTTCCCTTCTTCTCACTGTTCTCATGGCTTCCATCATGCCATGAGTACGGCGCTGATCCAGCTCCTGGCCCAGGAGCACCCTGCACAGGGGCTTGTGCTGCCAGATGTGCCTCTCCCCATCTGCAACTAGGGAAGAAACTGGAGTCAAGCAGCAAAGTGACAAGAGAGGCAGCAGTCTTCAGCAGCCATGGGAATGATAAT
Source organism: Phasianus colchicus (assembly GCF_987193195.1). Lineage (NCBI taxonomy): Eukaryota > Metazoa > Chordata > Aves > Galliformes > Phasianidae > Phasianus > Phasianus colchicus. Next base: position 42,805,769 of record NC_143438.1, read on the forward strand.
TTCTATGGACTGGAAGATGAAATCTCACAGGGAAATAATGCAAACCGTGGCAGCCAGGTCAGAGAGGGGCCCAGTGGCACTGGCTTGAGTTTTAAGGCAAAATCTTACAGTAGACATGCATGAACCTGATTTCCTCATCCTCTGAAGCGCCATAATAATGACAGCCACATACCTGCAAGAGGTAATAAAGCAAAGCAGGAATTTTGCCTGCACAAAATGTAAACATCAAAACAGCTGGCACAGTTATGTTAATCAGGTAATGCTCGCAGAGCGCTTTGAAGATGCTTACAATCCTGTCTAGACATCATCAGGCTCACTGAGAGACTTCAGCCTTTTCAGACCAAGCAGTGCTTCTGCAGGTACCTTTGCACCGCACTGTCTGTCAGGACTCCAGCCTTGGGATGTGTTTGTGAGGGATACGAGGAGCAGCGACTGCAGGCTCCAAGCACAAGCCAGCAGCTAAGCAAAGCAGCACAGCAGGCTCAGCCTAAATATCGTCGGGGAACCAGGTGGGAGTTAAAATAACCACAGCAGCATTGGAAAAAACACATCATTTCTGCACAGTGCAATAGATAAAATATGCATTCAAATACAAAAGCTATTTTTTTGATGTTTCACCAGAGAAACAGGTGAAGGTTGAGACTGTCATAACACAGAACCCTTTACAAAACAGTTTGCTGTAAATGGTGAGAACTGCATTTACTGCACTAACAAGCTGGAATGAGAAAAAATGCCTTTGACATAATAAACAATATCTGTAGAGCTGGGAGCAGTGCAGTGGCAAATGTCGTCACACACAGTCCAAACAGGGAATATAATAAAGCGACCTATGGCCAATGAGATCACAGATTTTGTTGAGGTTTGGAGAAAATCTATCCAAGACATTTCAAATCTTGCACTTTTTATTTGCTCAAAGGAACGTGGCATGCAAATAAAATGAAACCCCAAAGACTGACTGCACAATACCCAAGCCTTTAATGTCAGGTTTCCTTCAGAACCAAACCAAACACTGCTTTTCTCATGTTAAGAAACTGCAAATCTCAGAAACCTTTTCCACTTTGGTATCCTTATCACCTCAGACTGTAGATGGGGAAAGAAGTCTGGCATTGTACAAAAGGTACAGACAGCTGCAACATGAAATACTCATACTCTAAAAAATCTGTGAATTGTAGGAGTTGAAATGGACCTCTGGAGATCATCCAGCCCAATCCCCTGCTAAAGCTACAGTAGACTGCAAAAGAAAGTACCCAGGTGGGTTTTGAGTATCTCCAGAGAAGGAGACTCCATAACTTCTCAGGGCAGCTGAGACTCCAATTGACCCTCAGCAAAGACCCAGTGCCACTGAGGACGCAATGGGAGTTGGAGGTTTCAGCTCAGCCACAAGCTCATATCCAGGAGCCTTTTAAAGCTGGTGTGATGAGATACGGGGTGAGGCTGCTTCCCATCCCCCAGAATGTTCCCTTGGAGTGGCTCCAAAGTAGGGTTGGCATCCCCTTCCTACTGCCCTGAGCCCAGTGCAGCTCTGGTCAGGAACTTTTGGTCAGGATAGGAAAGGCTGAGGGAAGAAAGGGGTCCCTGCCTTTAGAAAATGGCACTCCAGAAGGAATGCAGTGATTTCAGACTAACAATGTACATTCCAAAACGCAAAGAAAAAGGATGGTTTTATTTCCTTTTGCCCTTTCAGAGCATGCCCCAAAATGAACCTTCTTTCTCTGCTGGGGGAGCATGAGAAGGGTCTGCTCCCTGTCCCCATAAAACAACTGTATGACAATGGTCTTATACTGCAGATTTGCTTGAATACTAGCAAGTGGTAAGGTTGTTTTCTTGCTTTTGAGGTTTTGCTTTGTTTTACATATTTTCCAGACTCTTCGCTTCAGCTGTTAAACATTAATTTCTAAGCAGGGAAAAGCTCTTAATACCATTACAGCTCTTATTTCTCATTTTGTCCTTAAATCATTTCTGTCACTGTCCCTAAAATAAAGCTTTAATTGGAAAAGGATTTTTTGTAAAAAGAAGTCCTTTGTAAGCCTACTGGCAAAATACACAGGAAGAGCCAAGCCAACACCTGACTTCTTCCCTTCCTGGGAGAGCACTGCCTTTCCCTCTCTGTTACAAAAAGCATGTATATGTAATGAGCCCAATTTTCAGTCTCCTTTTAACTGGGTTACCCTTTCCTTGCCCAGAATTTTGCATATGCTCACATAATTATGCCTTGAAATTTGCAGATACAATTACTTGCTGACACACTCTGTTATTTGAATGATAAAGTATTTGATTGTATCCAATGAAAACAAGATTAAGATGTGGAAGCAAACGTGTTTTAGCAAACCTAATGTATTAACTTAAGCTTCTGTTGTTTTATGGAAACATGATCCTCTAACAGCACGTCTACACCCTGTCAGGAAGTATTGTCTAGAGACCTTGCATTACAAGCAGCCCAGCCAGAGCACTGCATCACCACATTGGCTAAGAAATAGGGGTACATAGCAATGATCACGTTAATTTCTTTGTTTTTTTTTTTTAACAGGAAAGTCTGCTTGCATAAAAATCGAGCTAACCACGCCACAGGAATGGACTCACACAATAACTAACAAAAGGGCATTTCTAAATTAGACAGATTTTAGAATTCCTGTTACATCTTTATGTTCACAGGTTCATTACATACAAGAAATTTCTCTCCCAAAGACACATTCTTAATTAAATTAGAAATTGTGTTAAGAAGAGAGGCTGTCAGGATACCAAACTACAGTGTATCACAAGTAGAAGAGGTTTTTGATCGAATTCAGTTAGCTTTGGCTACAACTTTTGAAGCTACATTTACTTCTCATTAGTTTAAGTTCAGTTCACTAAATTTTTAATTGACGTTTTGTTAACAAATCTCACAAAAAATCCTTAAAGCTGCATGATGCATCTATCTGGGGGCTGACTTTCTCTCTCTGCAGTGTTACAGCACTCTGCCGGATTTCCTGCTGCTCACCATCAATGCAGACTACTGGTTGGAAAATCCAAATGGGTTCAACTGGGTTTCAGAATAGTTATCGCGTAAGATTTTATTGATACAGCATGCAGATGTGAATCTGGGGAGATTACACTAACAATTCATTCTGGTTGGCATCTGTCAGGAAAGAAAGCAGAGCCCAATGATTACATTTAAAGTTGCTGTATAAAAAAATCTAAGGACAGGGAAAAAATATCCATATACTTGGAGGCACTGTCAGTAAGATCAAGAAGAAAAAAAGATTGTTGGTATTAATACTTTTGTCTGTTTGAGTATACTGGCATCACTGGACAAAAATATCCAGAGCCCGGAGTCCTCTGTGTTAGGTCTTGGGGCATCCAATGAAAAAACAGCTCAACACAGAGAGATATTTAATGAACGAGCATTATATGGAATCAATCAACATAACAAGACTTGCCACTTCAAGCTATTCAGAAATGATGGCAGTGCTTACATCAGGAGAGCTTAAAGATTCTTGTGCTCTTTTTCTTTAATTTTATCTAGTTTCAGAGCCTTTACGGATCATGTGTTTAAGCTTTTCTTTGCGACAGAGAGATGAAAATTAACCTTTTTTACAGTGAGACCAAAATTTTTAAGTATGTCTATAATCAGCAGACTTAGAAGGCAGATTTTAAAGAAAATGTAAATCAATGTGTGACTACAGAGAAAGACTGCAGGAGTCAGTAGCTATAATCCAGCGCTGACAATGCACCACAAATTGGATATTAACTTCAGAAAGAATCAGATGGTGAAATTCCAGTGAGGCCTTGAGCAGCTTCAACTTCAAGCGATAATCCAGAAAGTCTGTGCCATGCCGAGCAAACCATTGTGCAAATGTACAGTAGAGGACAAGCAGTCACTGATAGCAGCTCAGTTTTTGCTGCTGCATTCAACACAAATTTTTATATATGAGGGCCAACTTTACTTTGTGTTTCAGAACCACACAGTGGCCATAATTAATCACCCACCTACTAATACTCCTGCAGTCCAGGAGGAAGCCTACACTTCAGCAGTTGTATTTACAGGGCACATCCTACAAGCACACGGTCAATCACAGCCACAGAGAGAAGCAGAATACTTTTTCTGCATGGGTTGTCAAGTGCTGCTCCTAAAACCAACCTGAACTCGTGTTTGTATTCCAGACTTTTGTTCCCATTGGAGCTGTAAAGGATCAAAAGCTGTTTACTCCTTTGGCTTAGTAAGTTCTACATCAATAAGGTTTCAGTAAAATGTGCCAAAACCACCAATCAAGGCTTTCAAGTTGTTGCTGGTGCCTAAGGAGAGATGACACAGTGTGTTTACAGTTCATGCAGCTCCAAACTCTCCAGTTCTCTGGGTAAGAGGAGGACAGCATGATTGCAGTCCCCAGATTACAGCTTGCATTTAGGAAATGCTCAAATGTTTGTAGCTTTTCCATAGTAGTCAATAACTTTTGACCATGAGCTGATCAAGAATACAGATAAAAATACTTAAGAAAATATTAATCCTGTCTCTATATCATGAGAGTAAAAATAAGAAAATACAAGCTGTGTCCAAGATGTTAAATGTCTAAGAAATTCTTCTTCAAGTCGATTCCTACCTTCTACATTCACAGGAAACAAATTATTTTGGCATAGAGAGAGAAGAAATTGTCAGCTTAAATTAATTTTGTATTACAATTATCTGTGAAACAGAAAATGCTGTGATGACCTATAAAAAAACCTTCAAATTTTCAGACTTTTGCTGACTCTTAAAACTTGCTGCTGTTAAATAAGTATTTTTGTTTTGCAAACAAGGAAGCAAAATAAAATAGTTAAGTGGCTTCCCCAAGTCATTCTTAGACCTAGAGAAAATTTCAGAAGATTTGATCCTGGATCCTACATTGCCTACCAACATTCCTCATAGAGCACATGAGTATAAGCTATCACCAACATAAACGTTTGTATTATTTCTACTAAATAGCTACATGAATTATGTTAAACTCATCTCTCCTTCTCATGCTGTCGCTCTGCTGTTGGTGAGCACTACAGCCTAGCTCACAGCTGTAGGACGATCCCAAGTCAGAGGGCAAGAACAAGTGGCCGGAGGTAGAGCACAACCAAGTGTGGATGAAGATAAAATTAGACATTCAAAGCAGTGATCTAGCAAAGTCCTGTTTTGACCACAGGGTCCTACAGGTTCTATTTTTTACTCACACACAAAATCACAGGAATATCAGGCTGAAGAAATTTGGAGCTTAACGAGTCAAACTCCTGCTCAAAGGTATGATCAAGTGCACACGGGCTGTCTATGATAGATGTGTATCTAAGCTTTTCCTAAAACCTGCTAGCAGGGATACTTTAGATAGGCTGACAGATACCTAGATAGGCTGAGACAATGCTTTACTACCTCAGTAATGGAAGTCTTACTGACTTCTAGTCCAAACCGCCTCTGTGGGACATCAGATTGATTTCTTTGCCTTCTCGTGGAAGTTGTGGCAAACCATTGATCACTGTCACTTAAATACTGACATTTTGCATATCTAAGACTTATGTCCCTTCTGGTCTCCTTTTTTAGTAGGCTACCATTCTTTTCAACTTTTTTTTCCACATCTTTGAAATCTCTTATTATCCAGAACATTCTCTACTTGCGTTTAACCTCCCTGAAAGTGAGTTAACTAAAACGAAACACAGTGCCCCACAGATGAGGATCAGTACAAAACAAAGCAGAAAAATCATTTCTCTTGTCCAACTGTTAGTCTACTACTGCTGAAAACTAAAATATCGGTGAAGAAAGCAAGTGATTCCCAACAGTATAGTTTTATATAGAGAATAAAGCTAAATATGATGCAAGGAAAGTCCCTGCCCTACAGAGCTAGCTCATCTTCTGAAACAACATAATTACACGCACATTCTCACACATATTATAACCTGGTTAGCTGCCTGCGTGACCTACAAATTCTGCTTGTTATTATGCTTTTATATTTATTCAACAATCTTCACTGTGCTTCAGCTCATTTTTCAGAAATGCCACGTGCCGTGACCTTGGCACTACCGTCCCCACGCAGCACGGACCAGCCTGCAAGTGGCCACAGCTGCACTTATCCAGGACTGCAAGGTCTGGCCTTTCAGATGGACATTCCTATAGTAAAGAGTGGCTCTATTTCAGTCATGAAGCTTATGCTGGGCAGGTAAGCAGTCACCTGAAGGGGTCTTGAGTGTCTATTGGCTCTCTGGCCAATTCTGAGAAGGAAAGAAATTAAAAAGCAAAGCAAGACTGTCTGCAGAGAGGGAAGATGGACACTGAGTGCCAAAGGATCACTACTGCAGTGAGGGAACACAAACAGGGATCCTGAAGTAGATCTGTTTTCATAGAGTTTCCCATGTGGCATATGGTCTTCAGTCAGAAGGACTCAGACAAATCTTTTTTTGCCAAGGTCATACCTATTTCTTTCAAAGATTTGACTGAAGGAATTAACTGAAAACTTAAATCTCCCAGAACCTGGGGAAGCAGCTTCTTAAACCACAGAGTATGTGGAGCAGCATGGCCTCTAATGCTCAAATGCTCTCCTTTTCAGATTAATTTCCTGCCAGACAAGTTCCTGGAGATAGTTCTCTGTAGTGCAGAATTCCTGTATTTACACAGCTCGGGGCAGCAAAGAAGCTCAGGGCTGGAAGTCACCAGCTGGAAGTCAGCACCATTGTCTTGAATGTGACATGAGAGTCTTTAGTCCCTTTGACCAGGCCAGAAAAACCACAAAGGAAATGGAGAAATCAGTTCACATAAGGCTACTTTTATAACATCATAGCCTGCAGACCCATCCATATTGATTACCTGATTATTGCAAGCTATGCATTTTTTCTGGACATACCACAGCTACCAAGTTCCCTCAAATTACCTCCTACAACTCATTGTAACACAAGCAATCTAAAATGTTTCTGCAAATCACAAAGACAGATTTTATTTAATTTCAACAAGCAGCTGTTGAAGCAGAATGACAAATAACCACAGCACAGCCACCTCCAAGCTCCCCCCAAAAGCTGTAAATACATTTAACAACCTGCAGCATAAACACATCTTCTGCTTTCATTCTGCTTTCAACCAGGACTTAATACCTTTCTGAAAATGTTTTTGTTACAGATGTATCTGATGAGAAGAAAAGCTTTAAAAGATGCAAATGCCTATTTTTCCAAAGAACATACACACAGTGTCTCCTGCATTGCATCTCTCAGATGAATCAGTTATCCAAAAATACTAGTGGCTAACAGTCTTTCTGAAAACAAATGTAGTAATAAATCTGATTAATTTAACGTTTACTTATTTTAACTTGATAACTAACCTGGGGAATATTTGTCAACTGACGGAAGTCACAGAAGCCTGTAATAGCCTCTTTGTTGCCTTACAGTATTTCCATAATCCACTTTTTGCCATCAGAATTTAAACCAATTCAAATTTCTGAGTTGCAGAAGTGAGGCATTCACCAAACTGCAGGTCGTGGCGTTAAGTCCAGCTTTACAGTCCCACTCATACCACAGCTAGTCACCACAACTGCAGGTGCTGCCATCCTTCAAAGCTCATCACTGACATGATCCATCATGACAACATCCAGGATTTCTTTTTCCTGTAGCATTGTTTTCACGCAGATCATTTCAGTGGTGGCTCAGCAGTTTGGCCCTGCCAAAACTAAGGTGGTGGCAGGCAGATGCAGATCCAGAAGGCTCCTGCACTGACATCGCCGATGAAGCCACTGTCTTACTGAGTTATGCTCTCAGGAACCTTCCCTCGAGCTCAGCAACTACAGTAGCATATGGAACATGCTGAGACAGCTTCCAACTGAAAAGCAGAACAAATAAACCAAAAAGAAAAATCGACCTAAAATATTCGACTGTTCCTGACTGAATACTTTATCAAATTTGCAGTTTATAAGAGCTGCCTTGAATTTCTATAAAATGAAACCAGCTGCAGTTTCACCTATCTTTAGTGAAGGGAAGGGTCTTCAGTTACCATATAACCATCTTCTTCAGTTTCAAGAGGAGTCCTTAAGGGGCCATCTCTAGGACAGCCCACTGCAGGACTCGAGTCTCCTTGCCCTGAAACAAGTCTGCCCACAGTCTTTGGTTATATCAGACCAAAACCAGGAACCTTTTGTTCCTGACGGTGAGTATCTCACATTCATCCCAAAGGTCAACTGTGTCTCCAATTAAATTTTTGAAAAATCAGAATAAGCAGAGCAAGAAATAGTAAATCTGCATGCCATTTTAACTCCTCCCCCAGCCAGGGTAAGCAGGACTCACTGGGAAGGTATGAGCACTGTGTTTTAGCCAGGACCATCCCATCAAGAATACCTAAACAATGACTAACAAAGGTGACAGCAGTTCATGCAGTGTGCTGTGTCACTGGGAAAACCATGTTTTCAGCTATGTACAAATACTCTTGAGTTTGAACAGACAGCTCTCGGGTATGGTACAGGGATCAAATTCAGGGTGGCTGACTCGGGCAGGGAGGTTCTGGCTTTCATTCTCAAGGAGTTTGTGAGAAAGTCACCTTACCACTTTCTAGCTCCATTTCTGTCCCTTGCTCCGCTTCTCTCTTCCTGCTTTTGCCATTTAGAGTACCACCACTTTCAGGCAAGGACTGAAGGCTGCTGCATGGCTGTATGGCACGCAGGTCACCCAGCTATTTTTGGGCTTTTGCTCTCTGTTCTACTTTGCCTAGTTTCATGGCTTCTACTTTTGCATACCACTAGTTCCTAGACAGTCTCTGCTCACATTTTTAGTTGCAGAGTACATAAAGGCCATTAAACTTTGAATAACAACAATAATCACTATCAAACCTACAAAGAAATCAGAATTTGAACTGTTCTGCCTCCTGGCAGAAGTAAATGACTGAGGAAGAACACAGGACAAACACAGAGAAAGCTCACAAGCACAAGCCAGCTTCTCACAAGAGAAGCTGAACGGCAGAGGCTGGGAAAAGTGCAAAGTATTTCTCAAAGTAACCTCTTGTCCGTCTGGCACATTTCAAGGGACAGAACGTCTGGGTCACATAGGAAAGAAGCTGGAAGCTCCGTGAACCTTGACAGAGCCATGTTGCAAGTTGTAAGAACTGCTTCAAATGAGGAAGTTGGGGGGAAAAAAAAAAAAAAAAAAGTGCCACTGCAAATGTCTCTCAAAACCACTTAAAATACAGTAAAGCTTTTAGAATAGGAGACCCAGTGTTGCAAAGCTTTGCAATTCCACTGAAAGTCTCATGATGCTTTATTTAGAGTCAGTGCTGTTAAAAACAGTTGATTACCTTGGAATTGGGTGCCATTAAGGAAGGCCTCCAGCAGTGGTTACGCAGAAGAGCTTGAAAAGCCAAAGTAGGCTGCAAAGCCTCAAGAAAACAACCTGTTTACTAGAGGATCATGATCTTAAAGCTAATCATGACTTTGACAGATTGGCTCAAGATTTTGTTTAAGAGCCAGCGTTAGCAGTATCAGAGAAGTGGAAGAAAAAAAAATCAAAACCAACAAACCTTGCCTTAAAACTAATCCGAAATGAATTCCTCAACAACATGAGAGAACTGGCAGCAAGAATGGAAAGCTATCTCTGCACTGCTTTGCCTTTAAAGCTGCTCAGCAAAGAAAATCTCATGCCTCCCTAAATCAAAGGCTAATAATGAAAACCAGCAGAACTTCAGAAATACATAGGGCTTGTGAAGCCATTCCTGGAAGGAAAGGTATAAAGAAAAGGTAGAAGGGAATCAAGCGGGTGTTGCTTCCAGCACGCTAGCTGGAGCCTGGCAGTCAGCTGCAAAATAGGTGCAGCCACTTCAGAAACAGGAGATGTGGGAGCTGGTGGAAAGCAGATGGAAGGCTTGCTTGCTATGCCAGGGAAGGTTATTTTTTACTGCTTCTTAAAAATTATAATATACACCCTGCGGATGTTCACTGTGAGGGAAGTGGGGCGAGAGGATCAGCCCGTGGCCACAGCAGTGGGAGAGAATCATCAACACTCATCAAAGGTGCTCAGATGGGAAAAAACAGCCTTCAAGTAGGCCAGATCAAGATAACGGAGATGTAACGCCATGAATAAACTATCACTTCCACCTTTGCTACGCTTATCTCTTCCTTCATCATTATTTCTCCACTCCCCCCCACCACTCCTTCAGATTTCCATTTCCAAGTAAGACAGAAGATCAAGATGCGTGTTTGTAATTTAAAAGGCACGGAACAGAGGAAGACACGCAGGGATTAAAGCACTCAGGCTTCTTTCTCACTTGAAGGTTTTGTTTTTGCAGGGAGGAGACCGGTCTGATTTGAGCAAACAGTGTTTTGTCAGCATGTGGCAGCCAAGAGAACATCCTTGCTGGGCATCAAGAGCCACACCAAGGACAGGCAAGGAAGAGAGCAGGGAAGTTCCCCACATGATGCCTGGACTCACCAACAAAGAATGGAAACCAAATTCATCCTATGGAAAGGGGGTCTGCTTAGCTCTATTTAAAACAGTTGTATTGTCTTCCTTCTCCCTTTTTGTCTGCAGCACCTTCTCTTTAAATTACACACCAAATTTGTAAACAATAAAAAAGCATACTTGTCCTAGGATAATTAAAAATAGTTACAATAATATGAAAAACTAATGGAGACTCAACGAATGCCTGTCGGGTCCCTCCCTGCATGAAAACAATATAGAGAAGGAAAGCTAGCCAGGCAACTCACAGGAGACTCAGATTTTTTTTTTTTCCCCCTAGATTTTGGTTTTTGTTTCCCATTTGTTTTTAATACAGCCAGGACTTCTCTCAGACCTGCCAAACTCCACAACATTGTTGTTCATTCAATTTAAAATCTGTTCCACTGAAAATCGAAACAAACAGAAAACAAGCTGCAGGGAATAGAACAAAGTTGCCTTTAAAATCTCATTCACCTCTCCAAAATACAGTTGCACTCGCCTGGTACATCTCTAGAAAATTAACACAAAGCAAAAGGTCAGTAAGGCCCGTATCCCTCGCTGGAGTGAGCGTACATTCAGATGGTTGGAGGGTGCAGATGTCAGCACACACGGCAGCAGGGCCTGGCTCAGGATTGGAAGGAAGGAGTAGGAAACAGTAGGAACTTTTCTTTTGACTACTCCATCTCTCACACAGCAAGCTGAGCAGAGCAGATCAGTTAAGAAGGGGCCCAAAATCTGAAAACCTAGGTGCAGCAGCTTTTGCATTGCCTGGGTTTCACTAAGAACTTCTAAAGTGTTGTCAGACATTTTATCTTGGGCGATTTGTTTCATCAGCCAGATGCAGAGGCCCACCAGGAGCTGAGCTGCTCAGGGCTGGAGGGAAGGCTGTCCAGGCCACAGCAGTCTACAGACAGCTCAGGTTCCAGAGATGTGTCTGCTGGTAGAGCCTGGCACAGAAACACTTAGAAAAGATTATTTGCTTCACTGGTGACCAAGCAACTTAGCTGCTGATTGAGGATGGAGAACTAGCTGTGCAGACAGACGCCAGAGGAATTGCTGACTTACCAGATTCGGAAGAAGTGGGATGCTGCTACGTTTCAGCTCTGAGGTCAGGCTGACGTTTTGCTTGCACAGTATATACTTATGCAATAACACTGTGCAGACTGATAAATCACTGGGTGGAAGGTATTTATATGCGTCTGCTGAAATATATACTACCATGGCTAAACCTTGCATAGAAATGTAAATATTTAACAGCAAAAAAGGGGTAAATCTGTGTGCCTATCAAAATATTTTTCACTCAATGACCTTATTTAAAACTTACTTCTAACACTCTAAATAAATATTACTTGTTGTGTTTTGAGAGTCGGCAGTTTGTTTGTGATTAACACTGTTCACTAGAAGACTGCATGTAAACTATGCTGATGGTTTCCAACCTCTCTGTACACACAGAGCCCTGAGAGTAATGTGGTTCCCTCTTTACCATTTGCTGAAGAGCTACAAAAGAGTAAAACTGAGGCAGAGGCAGGACAGAACAGGGTGCAGTCCCACAGAGTACACACAGGAGTGGCATGCCCTGTGAAGAACAGTTAAGGCTGAAGACAATTTTTGGGTAAGTAGCTCAATACTGCAGATAAAGGTATACAAATGCATGTGTTGCATAAAACTTTTAAAAGACCATGTGTAGCTAGATATGAAATCAAATTAATGGCTAACATGATATTGTGTAAGCATAATTATCAAGATGATGGGATATCTTAAGTTAATTGAAGGAATATTAGCAGGTTCATAAATCTTGTCAGATAGATTTATCAGATTGGAATATTCTGAAAACCTCACTAAACAAGCTCCTACTTTAGAAGGAGTACGATTAGACTGTGTTATTGCACATCTACAAAAACAAAACAAAAGGTCAAAGCAGCGTGCCTAACATAAATCGCACTTGGAAATTACATTACAGGTTGGCACGCACTCCATTCACAGCATCATCTAAAGTACCTCCAGCCAGGAAGAAAAAGATAAAAAGTTCCTCAATATTCAAGAGAACGTTAGCAAAAGAAAACTACATCAGGGTGTTAGCCTTCCGAAACACCCAGTGAAATATATTCTATGAAAATTAGGCTTAAGTCAAAAGAATATTAAAGGACCATCCTACTCTCTAGTCTTCCCACATGACTCAACCACATTTCCCAGACTCTGCTCACAGTGTAACTCAGCACACAGCTTCAGCTCCAGAAATGCATCTGCAACTCACTTTAGCCCGAGCTACATAGACAAAATGAAACATGCCATAACTTAGGAGATGATGGCATCAAATGAATTTCTCAGCATAACTGTAGTGGTGGTTAGTATGACTGAATTTTGTCACTGAAGTACTAAAAGAGTTTTAGCAAAACCTCGACAATGATTCAGTCATTTAGTAAGAAAAGACCTTATGTCATAGACACTGTAGGTTAGCATTCAAACATTGTGTAGTAGCACCTCTGTGATGCAATGGATTTTATTCCAAGCCACATTACTCTATGACCAAAAATCTCTTGAGCCTCACTGTTTACAAGTTTTTACTACAAATATAACTGAGAGTGCATCACAGTTGCCACAGAACAACTGAATCTAGAAGAACATCCACACGACATTTTTCTTGTAAAATAAAGTTGCTTTATCTCCTGTGTTCAGTAATTTGAAACAATAGGACTTCCCTAACCACCTACATGAAGCTTCCACAGTCACAGTAACAGACTTGCTCTTGATTTAACTTTCTCAATCAATAGCTAAGGTGTTTTCTTTTCTAAGATGTACTTTGGTTCATTTGAGATATTTAGCATTAATAATTAGAAACAATCCTCTGAGAAATAGCTTGAGTCCGGTGTTCCGAATAGTTCCGAAGACTCTAATTTGAAATTCAGCCACCTCATTGAACCCTCATGGAAAGGTGGAACTCTGTTCATTTCCCCTACCCTTCCTCCGTTTCACAGATTGAAGATATAGGACTTTCCAGCCTTTCTATACGTTGCAAGGATTACTACTTGTTTATTTTATTCTACCCATAAAAAATAGCATGCAAGAATGTGTCTTCAATGTTGTTCCAGGACACTGTCTGCAATCTTCATAAATTCTGATGCTGAAGTGATTTACAACTTGATCTCATCTCAACCTGGGCTTACCAAGCTTGAGAAATACTGCTTACTCCTTTCATTAAAGGAAACACTTTTCCCTGCAATATGCAGATGACTGTAGAATTGACTGTTATAAGCTGCTGAGGGTAAGAATTTCACAAAGTGTATGATGACATCTGTACAGATCAGAAGGCTGTCCGGAGTTACAACAGTTAAAGATTCAGCAAGAATATTAAGCACTGACTTCTGGGTTTAAGCCAACCACGATGAGAAATCAAGCTGAAACTTAATATGGAGCAGTTAATGTTTTCTCTGCTTAAACATTTCTCTAAAAACTGGAATCGTTCACTTATGTATAATTAGGGGGGATTTCCCTCCCCAGTCGTTTAGAAGCAAAATGAAAGGCGAGGAACATTTGGGCCAAAGAACTTTAAGGCAGAGTTTTAATAAGACCAACACAGCACCACTTTAAACTGCCCCAGGATTCCAAAACCAATCCAACACAAGGACAGTGTGACAAGAGCTCATCACCCCTTCAGCAAAGGGATGAGCTGACAGTGAGAACAGGACACCCTGTGGCCCCAACGTCCTGCACAGAGGCTTCCACTAACTTACACTGTGGAGGTGTGGGGAGCACATTATGTGGACCATGGTGCAGACTGCTAGCACTGGGCTGTGTGTCCAACACACCACAGTGCAGGGAGTTCAGTGCACAGACACCCACATGCTTCTGCATGGAGTCAGCCCCATGGCCAGCAGCTAGCTCAGTGCTGATGACACGTGATGGCACTGATGAAATAATATGGAAAACAGTTAAGCCATGCCTGTACATCCATGCCTTCAAGCTAAAATGGTCTTCTCAAGCCAGAAATGACTCCACAAGGACAGCTCTAGCATTCCGCTTAATGTGCCAAATGGGCAGCTGGACTGATTGCCCTTCTCAGGGGGCACAGTGCCGTCCTTTTCAGGCACAACCTGTTCTGACTGCCCTATTGCAGACCCTGGCCTTCCTTCTGCATCCACTGACTGCACTGTGCACTGAAATCTCCATCTTTTTTTCTCTTCCTTTATATGGTTATGGAAGAGACGTACAACAAGCAGCATGCTAAATGATTTACATGACCCACCAGGGATGGAGAGAGATTTAGAAGGAAGAAATATCAGCAAGCTGGACAGATGGTTGTACTGCAGGGGTTATGGCCACAGAAAAGGCTTCAGAGACTCAGAGGAGAGCGAGGTGCAGAGCCTACAACAAGCAGCCAAGCAAAGGGATGGTAAGGACTACTGGACTGGGGCAAGATCTACTCAGAGGCCACGCAGTTAATTCCAAGGCTGGGTCACCAAGCAAACCTGTAAACAAATGATTTGAGAAGCAGCTATGTAGAGTTTAGCAGTTCAAGTACGCAAAGTGCAATGAAAGCGTACAAGCAGAGAGGGCTGCTAGCATGGGCTCCCTTCTCCAGCTGCATGAACCCTGCAGGCTACAGGAAGGCAAAAGTGATAGAATATTACATGATACTAATAGTGCAAGAAACCATCGGGTGGTATATGTCAGAAGAGTACCCTAACCTCATCACTGCCAGATTTCTGCAGGCACAACAGCAAGGGAAACTTTTGAGAAGGATACTGTGATCATCCCGAGGATGCTTACAGCAGCTTCCAAGACTGCTCAAAACACAAAGTAAAGGCAAGTTTGCTCATGTCACTCTTTTCTTCTAATCCTTCCACCAGTTTTCTTTCCTCTATAACTAAACCTCTATCATATAAATTGCTTGCCTTTGTTTTCAAGAGCTATCCATTTCTTACCTATCATTATCTCATTTGTCACTGAAATATCAGCTTCTGTCTCTGATCTAGCAGTGATGCCAGCATTCATCACCAACTACAGTGACAAGCTGGGACAACAATCTTTGCAGGAGCATTTGCTATGGATATGAGTAAGACTGCGTTTGTCAGGGCAAGAGAAAAGCACACTGCAGTAGTCGAAACATGAAACAGTGAATTTTATCTAGATGAAAAGATGGATAGAAACAGAAGATGTTTTGAAAAAATATGAATTTGTCTGAGACACCTCAGACTCTTCTTGCAACTGTGTATAATTTTACATATTCTACTCCAAAACGCAAACAAGGTTCTATTCAGAGATTCTCATGACTTTTTGCAGCATTTCCTTGTTAATGGCTTTGTATGAAAAAAAAATCCATTGTTTTCTACATAACAGCACAGCTACCCAATTAAAGGCAGTAAAACAATCATACAGACAAAACAGACAATTCAAAAGCACAGCGAATGTGCTCCTATTAAAAGCAGGCTATTTATTGTAAATAATGGGTTGTTTTGTTTTTAATTTCTACATTCCTTCACCTTTATTCAGACCCATACTATGTATCAACTTGACTGTTATTTTAAGCACAGCAGCTGCAGGAGCTACAGACACACTGCAAGGAAACAAACAACCAGAAAAAGTAGAGGAGATTAGTATCACTAAATTACAACACAAGCTTTAGGTTTAATTTTTTTTTTAAACGTGGATATGCAAGTAACTGAGTAATCGCCGTGCCATTATTTGCATCCCAGCAAATCATATTCTAAGGACGACAGAATCCCAGCATGGCTGAGGCAGGCAGGGCCCTCTGGGTCCCCCAGTCCCAGCCCCGCTGCAGCAGGGCCACCCAGAGCAGGGTGCCCAGGGCCATGGCCAGGCGGCTTCTGGAGACCTCCAAGGAGGAGACCCCACAGCCTCTGGGCAGCCTGTGCCAGTGCTCCATCACCTGCACAGCACAGAAGTGCTCCTGCTGTTCAGAGGGAACCTCCTGCGCTCCAGTTTGTGCCCATGGCTTCTTGCGCTGGCATTGGGCACCTCTGGAAAGAGCCTGGCTCTGTTCTCATTGCACCCTCACTTCGAGTATTTATAGACATTGGTAAGACTTCCCCCTGCACCTTCTCTTCTCCAGCCTGAGCAGCCTCGGCTCTTACTCTGTTGTCACAACAGAGGTGCTTCATCCTCTTTATCACGGTCCTTCACAGGACTCTCTCCAGCGTGTCCATGACTCACTTGTACTGGGAAGTCCACAACTGAAAAAATCACTCCTGAATACAGCCTTAACTGATGGAACAGTCAGAGATAAAATTTCCTTCATCTTTATCTACACGTTCACATACACACCAGCGCCATTAAATGCAAATACTAGGACAACTTTCCATCAACTGCTCAGGCATTCAGGATTGAAGACATGCGAAATTAATAACCACATGTAAAAGCCAGGCCTGACTCATGTGTCTCACACTAACATGTTTGTTGATTTGCACTGTTACACCTATATCAAGTCAGTGGTAAATCAGTCCAAAAGAGACCTCAATACCTCAATTTTTTTCTACTTTACCAGCTACCTACTTCCACACATAAAAACTATCAAGAATGTAGCGAAAAAGCATGTCATATTTCTGAGCAAGTGACAGTGTGCTGCCTTCTAAATATACATTTTCATGGATGGCACCAACATTTGAAAGAAATTTTGTAACCATTATCTGATTGTACATTTCCCTGCATTTAAAAAAAAAATACAAACAGAGTTGACTGTCAGCTCTCCTCATGCTTCCTGGCACATGAGCACAGAAAACATTCATTTCATAAAGCAACTTCATAGTTTCTAACACAGCAGCAAATACCATTTACCTCAGCTTGTGATCTCAACTTAAAGCCTTCAAGCTTCCTGCTGGGCCTCCTGTAGGCACCATACCACACAGTGCCCATCTTTGGGCTGACTGAATTTTAGGAGTAATTTCAATGTTTTCCATTTGTTGATGACTTCTATGTAAATACTGATGGCCAGGAAGATTTGATAATTACTAGCTGGTTGCCTTGAAAGTAGCTTGCTTTATTTCATGCTGCCTGGAGTCTGCAAAAAATGAAAGGCATCCCCTCCTGGAAGGTTGCTGCCACAGTAAAAGAGGCACACAGAATTTTACTCCTGAGCAAACCAAGAGGTGCGTATTTGTGCCTTCTGCAATTTCTGCCACAGGGATGAAGTTTATAACCAACTTCCCTCAAATTTCACATATTTACTTGTCACATACTTCTTAGCTCCTTTGTGAGAAGAGAACTGCAGAGGCCAAGATTTGTGGATGCAGGACTGGGTTACCTTCCTGGCCCACTCAGAGAAGACAAGCCACACTCAATGAACACAACCATCCCTTTTCTCCCATGTTTGACCTGTTCCAGCCGCAACTCTTCAGCACAGGACCATCTCCTTTCTGTGTCAGTCCAGGTGCTTGTGTCCCTACATGAGCCCTGGGGCTGAAACACTGCAGCAGCACCTCCCAGAAGATAAGTGGAGAGAGGAATGAAGTGCCAGAGGGAAGGAGAAAGGCGAAGGATGAGCTGGCGTGCTGAAATCGACTCGATTTGGATTGGTTATTTTATGTAAACTCAAGATCCATAGGTCCATGATATTACAAATTTCCAGTTTGTAGCCATCCTACGTGTTTTGTTTGCCAGCCTTTAAGTACCACTGAACAAGCTTCAACAATTTATATCTTCCTAAACAGGACACAATATTCATCTCTAAGAAACAGCTTGGAAGCTACTTAGAAGATAAAATTCAGGAGCTTGAGACAGCCAAAGAGCATTTCATGTAAAAAAAAAAAAAAAAAAGAACTGCAAGCATGCATACTCTGCAAGGACGTGCATTAACTCATTATCAAAAAGTTATAATGCATACCAAGCAGAGTTAATGTGAGGAGCAAGCAAGAAAATTATTGTCACCTCAGTACAAACCACGGTAGAAGTATTACAGAGACCGCTCGCAGAGGAGAAATTATTTGCTGAAACTCTTCACACAGTCAGCAATTTACAGCGTTTTTTTGCCCCCCTAAATTATACACCTCTGATTATGATAATAACTTCAACCTGATAGCATATTTGCTGGAATGGACCTGACAAAGCAGCTATCGCTAATGAAGCGCAAAGTCCATTACAAGATGGAAACCGGTGAAGCTATTAGGTCCTTCAGGACTGGCAAAATGCCAGGTGATGATGGGCTGCCAAGCAAGTTCTGTAAAGCCCATGATGACCAGGTGGGTCCCATCTAAAAGCCAGCATTTCTGAAAATGGAAAGACAAGACAAATTTTTGCAATCAATTTCATAACACTATCACTTCTCTGATAGACAGAGACACCCAGAAAGGCAATCAGAGGCCATGGATGATGGATATGCAGCAAGAATTCAGGCAGATCAATCACTGTAAGAACGGTCATCTAATCTTACAGCCCAGCTTGCATTTAGGGTGTATGCTGAAGTGTAGGAGAGATTTAATATCATACTAAGACCAAGAAAATAACTACCAATGTAAAATCATAGAATCATAGTTAATTAGCAGAAGCAGACTACTAATGAGAACCATAACTGCATACAAGTTTGCCAAAAGGGTTCTGCTTTGTTCCACTAGCCACTGTCTCCTGTGGGTTCTGAGACTTCCAAAGCTAGTCCAGACAGGAAGTATGAGAAGAAGATGTTGAAGGCCCAAGAGGAGCACGGAAACATCATTTTACCTCATACAGCTCAGAGGAGCACAATTAGATTTCTCAACTTTTACCCGTATTTGTCACACGCTGCAAGTGACTCAAAAATGCTTTTTTCTTGGATATGCAGTTGCAAATATATGTATACATACATATTTTATTATTTTTTTATTATTATTTTGTAAAATACTTTCTCCTGATTCAAGTACTGCAAAATGCTGCTCACACTTCTATTTCAGCTTGAAATTTAGGGAACAAATAGGAAGAAATATCCCAAAAAGACATTAATATGAGCAATCATGTCTATAAAATTTATACAATGCTGAAAGAATGTTGCAGCTATTCCAGCACTCTGTTACTGACATCTGAAGTTTGGTTTGCTAAACCTTAAGATTTTCAAATTAACCAAGTATTTAATGCACTGCTCTGCATTCCTGGGTTAACCAAATCTGAGTGATAATTTAAACTGAGCAAAATAAAGCATGACCTGGATTAGGTAATGGATGATGAGGTACAATTAACATTACTATTCAAAATAATGGGCAAGATTCTCTTTGCTACAGAATTTCTGCTTGGTTCAGCAGGAAGGAGGGTCAAAAAAACAATTACTGCTCCCAACTTCTTTGATCCAGTCTTGAAACACAGACAAGCCTCAAGTCTGCTTTAACATGCAGCAGAAGGCAAAATCCCTTAAAACATACTCTGGC
Source organism: Phasianus colchicus (assembly GCF_987193195.1). Classification (NCBI taxonomy): domain Eukaryota; kingdom Metazoa; phylum Chordata; class Aves; order Galliformes; family Phasianidae; genus Phasianus; species Phasianus colchicus. The sequence continues at coordinate 42,825,499 of NC_143438.1, forward strand.
AGTTTGACGCTTCAAGAAAACTTGAAAACTTCAGCTTCTCCTGTCTCCCTGTTGGTTTTAACAGAAATGGTCTGTAGGATGCTGTAAAGCTGTGAAGTTTTTTTTTTTGTTGTTTTTTTTTTAAGTTTATCATGGGTAAAGTCACAATTCAGTGACTTTCCTAAAGGGGAAACTAAATCAAAAACAGGAGTGATCGCTCAAAAGAACTTGCAGTATGTCCCAACTTAACACTAAACAAGCTTAAGAAGTGTTTCCTTTGCTCACTCATGGATGCCATCTGAGCAAAGCTGCAGCATCAGAAGTTACACTGGAAGTTGGTGAGGCTCAGAAGACAGCTCGGTGCTTCATTCCCACTCAGGAAATCCCTGAGTATTCCTGGGAGAAAAGAGCCCTGGAATGGATATCAGTGCAAAAAGATAAATTTAGAACACTGCTGAACTGCTTCTCTGCTTCCACAGCTCAGTTACACCTGAAAAGTCCGAAATAACCACTACTAAAGCACTCCTGATGTGATTCCTTGTATTTCATCTTCTGCAAATTTGATACCAATATTGTAAAAAACAATTTAAGACCTTGATTTGCTATCAGAAGCTTGTTCAGCTCGTTCTCATCTTTAAGGTTTCTGGTATTGAGAACATCTTGAAAGAAACTCAGCAAACAATTTATCCATATCAAACCACTCACTGAGGCAGCTTTGTGGACACCTGTAACCAAGAAGGAATTTCAAACAGACAGACACTGAGTGTGATTCCATCAGGCTGCCTCTGCCGGTCTGAGAGCTTGTACCTACAAGGTGCTGCTTTTGATGACTCTGAGGAGCATGCACTAAATAATGCAGCAATTCTGGGACTTTCAGAAATTCAAAGCCATTTGGAAATGAGGAGTTACCAATTCTAGGATTGCATAGACACATATCCGGTTTCCAGTCCTATACAGTAAAGAAATTTCTCTTCTTTCTGTGAAAAAGATGGATAGTTTAAATCTAAATGAATTTATAAAGAACCTATGGATATAGCAAATACTGGGTCCAACAGCACTCAAGCATCTTATCTGTTGACAAGCACATAACATTACTCTATAATCTGCCGGTGATTTCAAAGTTTCTTTTTAAGAGCTGCTTTTACTACTGAGTTCTCAGGAAATAAAGACTAAAAAAAAAAAATCAGGAATGGCCAGGCACATATGAACAGACATTTCAAGCCACTGGTAAAGTGGTGGAATGATCTCTACGATAATATGAAGGGAGGTGAATTAACTCTCAACCTCTTTAAAGTCCCAGATCTCTTACTACCTCTGAAAAACTACACTATTAATGTGCAACCAGTGGCTGTCAGTTGTGTCCAGCAAATCCAGGCATGGATAGCTATGCCTGAATTCAGCTTCAAGGTTTGATGGCAATCAGATTCATCTCTTGATATGGAATTCTAAAGAATGGATTTTGTGTAATTATCCGATAATACTACTGCTAATAAAAAGGAATTAGGTACACTCAGCTTCATATGAGCACCAGTTTTATGTTGGTCTTTGGTACTCCTCTCTTAGAGACTCATGCTAGAAGAACAGTGGTAGAATTAGACATTGTTAAAACTACAGAACTACAAAATCTGAATACAAAACCCTGCTCCGTTCTTGAATAGAAATGCTTCCAGGTTGTCAACAACAACTGAACTATCTGAAATATTATTCATCATTTAAGATAAACCAAACTTGACTGCTTTCAATACTAAGATTTACCATTCATGTAGCTGTGAGAGAGATTACATCACAGAGAGAGAAATAATGCATCACCTAAATTCAGCGGGTGGCTGCAGACCAGTATGCAAGATATTGTGCCCAAGTTACATCATTTTGTGTAGCATTATTTGGATGAGCAAATAAAAAGAAAAAGGCATTAGATATCAAGGTCTGCTTTCAAACACAACTTCCATCCTTCTCTGGAACTTTAGCAATAAAAATAATTCAGAATTTTACTGCAGTAAAATTTCATTACACTTACAGTCGCATGAATATTTTCTCTCTAACACCCCAGCACTTGGTGATTTGTAAGGTCTCTTTATTCAGCTATGAGCAAAAAAAGGTGCAAATTATAATACCTGTTACAGTCACTCCCCTCTCCCTGTGCTTGAGCTGTTCAGAAACTAAAATACATTTAAAAAACTCAAGAAAAGTGTTTACAAGACAGGGTGCTCTGAACAGCTGCACACAGATAATATCACATCCTGACTTGGGGTTACAGTCCCAACACTTCGGCATTACAGTTTCTGTTTTCTGAAGCAGAGTCTTTTCTCTTTTTTTTTTTTTTTTTTTTTTTTTTTTTTTTTCAGTCCAATGCTTCTTTTAATAGTATTTGTACAAGGAATCCTATCAGACTTTTCATCAGGAGATTTTTTTCCAGTTCCCAATAGCCATGAGAGGAGTTTTAAGATCTGTGATCAAATCTGAAACTACTGAAATGTAGACAGTGTAAACCTAACTGTGTATCTAACCACAGACCTTTAAGTTTCATATCACAGAATCACAGAATGGCTTGGGTTGGAAGGGACCTCAAAGATCATCTAGTTCCTTCTGTTGCTGCAGGCAGGATTGCTAGCTAGTAGTTCTGGATAGTAGTAGAACATATTTTTTTTAAAAAAAAAGCATTCTGCTGTCTCTGAGCACCTTCCTTTAGAAGGGGTTCCCTAATGTGCAGTCATTTAACCATTGTCTTTCTATAAAAGCAGCACAGACATTTCAATTTAGCAGATATGTTAAGTCAGAACTCAGGTTGAAAGTAACTTGCAACTACGATCCTGGATTTCACCTTTTTCTCTCCACAATCATTAATGCACCAAAGCTTCATGTAAGTGGATTTCCACATCACACAACACGTGAACAAACAACAGTGTTCACAGCAGAATCAAATAATGTTGTGCATTAATTATGTTTCAATAATAATGCGATAATGGCTTTAGGATTAGAAGCTCTGGAGTCCAACTTTAATAATAATTACCCACAGATCACATGAAAACATGCATAACCTCCTTATGTCTCATTGCATCTTCTTAAAATATATATATATATATATAAATAAAAAAGGTTTCCTGTGATGTCAACTTCCTTTTGACAGTGTCACTGTGGAACTGAATTGTTATTAGTGAATTACATTAAGAGGTTCAAGATAAGAGGATGTTTCAATTATACTTGTTAAACAGTCACATTCAACTCATCATCATTTGTCTGCATATCTGCTCTGTTGCTCACGCAAAGAGCAATGACGTGCACAAGGTCAAGATGTACAGAAATTCTTAGTCTGAGATCCAAGTCTCAAGGGCTGACAGTGGGTATACACATCTGCAGTATGTATAACACCAAAGCACATGCACATGCCTTTAACTATTCATGTGTGCTTTTTACATCAACCCTAGCACCACACAGCTGTCTTTCCTATTTTCAAACACAGCACAGTCCAGAAAAACTACTGCAGGAAGGAGCTTCACTTTCCACTGATGCTAAACTGCGTGACCCTGGTCTTTGGGGATTTCATTAAATCTTCTTGTAAGCAAACAGGGTTTTATTTGAGCAAGGATAGAGATGGGAGGCGTTCCACACATGGCTGTGTGTACACGGAGATAGAAACACACTGAGTAGACAAATAATCTCCCACTCAACGCCAGCCTTTCAATATTGATTGAGTTCAGACTATTTTAAAGCATATCTGCAGGTACATTCCATAGCATCTTGCGAGAAGATTAGAAAACACAGCCCAAGTAGTTTCATGAATCACTGGACTTGAAACAACTCAGTGAGAAAATCACCACTTTGAGCAGCCAGAAGTTATCTGAGGCTAACACCTCTCTTTTTAGGTTAGATTTTATCTCTGCTTTTGACAAATGTTGTCCACCTTTGGTTAGAGCCAAGACTAATGCATGTTTCAGTAACTAAAATGAACATTCAGAATTCTGCAGTATGACAACTAAAGAGACATATACGTCTTTAAAAAAAATAATCATACATGCACTAACACCACCACTTTCATGGTGAGTAACAGTTAAAGCATTTTGTATACACTTTCTGTTTCCTCTTATGTGTATCTAAGTACATAGGATATTGCAAAACCGCTTCAAGAGAACTCTTTATTCCATGCCATGCCATAATTTATCTAGTCATTCCTTCTGCCAATTTTTAAAGCATAAGAAAATATGCTTTAAACCTACTGATGTAACTGTAACCTATAGTGCTTTGGTATTTGGGAAACCTCAAAATCAAATCCATTTTCAAATACAAGACACAGAAGCGTGAACAAAGAAAAAATCTACAATAGATTTTGTGAACTAAAAATCAGTTTGCCAGAAGTACACTTACAAAGGAAGGAAAAAAGAAATCTTGCACTCTTGTATTGCTGCCCTCCCCATCCCAATCCTCAAAAATGAAGTGGCTAGATCACAGTTTCCTGCTAAACTCCCAATCCAGCTCTGTCTTTAACCAGTAATAACTACAATTAACATCTTGCAGGTTCTTTGGCTTATGTGAAAGGAGTGCAAAGTCCCAATGGAGCTCCTGGAGAAACAGCAACCACAGCATGGCCAGTGATAACTGATGCAACTTGGCAAGTTCCTTTTCTGGCTGACTTACAAAGGCAAGAAGTAAATGGATAGGAAAGGGAAGCTCCTTCCAGCTTTTACAGGGAGCAGCAACTTTAACTTGCTGAAGAGCTTTGCTGAAGCATGCGGGCAGTCTTACATGGCTATTACACACACAACTTTGCTGTTGGAGAGCACGCAACTCTAAGCTACCAACACATCTCTGACATTCCTGCAGGGCTGAGGACTCTACCACCTCCCAGGGCAGTCCATTCCAATGCTGGCCACCCTTTCCATAAATAAATTCTTCCTAATGTCCAATCTAGCACAACTTGAGACTACTTCCAACACCCCGTCACTTCTGAACGGAGAAAAGAGATCCTCCTCACTGCAACATCCCTGCAGGTAGCTCTAAACAACCCCCTATTCTCCAAACTAAACAGCCCCAGCTCCCTCTGTCACTCCTGAAATGTCCTGTTTTCTAGTCCCTTCACCAGCTTTGTTGCTCTTCTCTGCACACGTTTCAGCACCTCAATGCCCTTCTTGTAACGAGAGGCCCCAAACTGAAGAGTATCTGAGGTGCAGCCTCAGCAGTATTGCGTACAAGGAGCAATCCCTCCGCTAGCCCTGCTGGTCACACCATTTCTAATGCAGCTCAGGTTGTCACTGGCCTTCCTGGCCACCTGGGTACACTGCTGGCTCATTTAAATTCATGCTACTCAACAATAGGCAAAAATACTCTTACTTTAAAAAGACATATCTCAGCTTGGTGTTCTAATGTAATGGACCAAGAGGCTATTTGGAGTTGCAATTACATCACTAAGACAATATGGAGCTGGCAAAATCAGATTACTAATATCCAAAGTAGTATATGGTCTTAATTGCTGATAGGTGGATGACAATAGAAAGCTAAAAATTGAAGTTATGCTGCCTATCCATTTGACAACTGTTAACGGCACCACTATTAAAACAACAGAAAAAAGCAAGTGCTGTTGTTTATTTTTTATTGACTGATCTGCACTTTACTTGTTTATGTAAGTAAAACAGGATAGCTGTTTCTTTTTAATGGCATCATATCCTAAGGTAAAAATCATTATGGAATAAGATCACAGCATTTGTAAGGAAGTGGTAAAATAAAAGAAAAAAACAAAGTCAAGAAAATGTAGAGCTCACAATTCAGGGCATGGGTGGAGGCTTAGGAGTTTAAAATCATCATTTGAAAAGATACATATGCTTAATGCAAAGATTACATTCATTCAATGGATCCAGGAGTTCAAGGCCATTAACCCATTTCATATACATTAAAAAGTAACTTCTTTTGCCACCGGTGAACAGTGCCAGCACTGTTTTGTCATGTTCACGCAGGCAAAGATTGCTGATAAGATAACCACTCTGGAATCTACCACACCTCCCTGTTAGGAACCTGCTGCATTTCCAATTTAGATGAAGATGCAAATTGTTAAAACAAAAGATAAGCCACAGGACAACTTCTAGATACTTCCTTTTCTGGAATAGAAAAGAAAATGCTTGCCAAAGAAGAGCGCTGTAACCAATGGGTGACAGATTTTTTTTTTGTCTAAGCAGTAGGATTTAAAAAGAAAATGATACAAGGAGCATACTTAAAAAAAAAAAAAAAAAAAAAAAAAGATCATTTTTGCACGGTCGCTGGCCAAAAAGCAGCACAGGTTATGCTGGCAATGAATGTGACTACTGAAACAACAACATATTTCCTCTCACATCTTAAGCAATAATGTTCTTGCTTTTGCCTTAAGTGAGGTAATATTGGGGAAAACAAATGAAGACTACATTCTGTCTCTATTCTCCCTTGAGAAAATTTAAGAGAGTGAAGTCACAACCCAGTGTCCATTCTTTAGATCTACAAATGACAGAATGGAAAATGCCACGTTATTTCAGAAATGAGCTACTTTTTTCTTCTTCTGTTAGTCACTCCTACCTGAAGGCACCAGGGCTATGGAGATGACTTCTTCAAACTCGTTTGAACCTTTCCTATCTGGCAAGTTAATGCTTGTATACCTTGATAACTTAGGAGCTCCATCTTCTGGTACGCTAGTTGGCCCAGATGCCACAAAAGATTAAATTCACAAATCAAGAAGCACACAGACTTTTATAATTTAACTGCAACTTAATATCCAGAAATATCTCAGCAGTCTACTTGTCCTTTCAAAAAAGAATCATCTGATTTCACAGACCTTCTACTACTTCAACAACACATCCGAAAGGTCTTCTGCATACGTCAAACTAGGCTGAATCACTAGCAACAGGAAATTGCCCTTTACAACTATGAAGTATTAGAAATACAGAAACTATGTAGAATTCAATTATCTTTTTTGTTGCTGAGGAAAAGAAAACAATTAGCTCAAACACCTCCTTCGGATATTTCGACAAAATATAGTATTTTGGTGCAGTTTACCAAAGTCAAGCAAGCATCCTTTTTCTGTCTCTGCTCAGAGGAGCCATAAGGTCCTGCTTTTCTCTTGACAAACATGAAGACTATGCTTTCCTCTTTGCCAATGGCATTTCTTTTATATTACTCTCTCAAAAGTTGAGAGCACAGCACCCCCCTGTAAGATGATGCTACAACTTCAACAAACTTAACAAAAACACTAATAAAATCCTCACCAGTAAGGTTGAGCAATGGGCTCCCTACTTCTTTAGAGGTTTTCTTTAATATTTCTAACAAAAATATTAACTAGCCAAATTCATAGCCTTACAAATTAAAATGTTCAGCTCTACTCATTTCAGAATGGAGAACCAGTGCCTACTTCTGTGTTTTTAAGGACTTTCTCCCTGAAGTCTCTCAGTAGACAGTGACATGGTACTGTTTCGGAGCAGAAAATTCCCTTCCTGGAAAATAACTCAGCCATTACGCAGGTCTACCAGAGTAGGACTTGACATCCCCGGTCTCCCACCCCATTTCCAGGAGAGTGATGCACATTTCAGAAATGTGCTTTTTCTGAATGAGGACTATTAACAGGGAGAAGGAGGAAAAGTTACTTGCAGAGTATGGCCACCTGGCAGGGTGGGTCCAGCAGAAGAGATGTGTGTTTTGGCAGCCAGATGGTGGATCAATTAAGGCCTTTTCTCCATGAGATAGTTCCATACCATCCTTAACAGCTGAGCCAATTGCAATTTAGAAATACATCTACTGATCAACATGGATAAGGAAACTATTGTATAAATGCTACCTTTATGCAGAATGACTTCAGATTTCTGAACACCGAAACAGAAGAGCAAAAGGCTTAATTTCCGTGTGACTATTCTCCATGTCTTCCTCATAAAGTAAGCCATGGAACTAAATGCGGAGGAGGCCAGCTTCATATAGGTATGGAATGGAAACACATTTATACACAGGAACATACTAGTGCTCCAACATAAAGGCAGAGGGTTGATCTATCTGCTGCAGTGGACATCTGCAGCTCTTGAATACACAACGCCGCTACTGTAAGGCCTCAAACAAATGAGTAACGGTGACACTATAACCTGGACTACTTGAACCCTGTTATGGAAAAAAAGAGAAGCAGCAGCTAGGCAGAGGGATAGTATGACACTTTGAAAGATACTGCAGCAAAATCAACTGTTGTCGGGGATTTGTATTTTTTTCCATTTTGAAGGGCTTTTTTTATTATTACTATTTTTATTACTACTTGTCAGACTGCTTGTCTGAAATACATTACGAGTCTTAATATTTTTTTTTCAGCAATACACAGCATGCTGGGAGTCTGTGATCGAAGACACTCCGCACAGGCCAACAATCATAATTACGCTGTGATTTTATGCCCAGCAGGAAACTTCTGATTTGCCACCTAGGAACAAAGCTAAAGAAATGATCTAAGGTAGCCAATTAAAGTTTTCATAAAGAACCCCTCATCTATCCTCAAAAACCAAAATCTCCTCTTACAGCACAATCCTCTTAGCACTTATCTCTCCCTTCCTCATTAATACAGTTTCACCTAGCTGGCACTGACACACGCAGAGACAGGGAGAGAGATACACACACATATATACACACTTTACTTTTTTCCTTCTGTTCTCCTGACCTTTCTGATTTGGTTCAGCATTTACTAGCCCACCTGTCTGGCAGATCTTCCCTGCAACGTGTCCTTCAAGATGAAAAACAGAATTTGATAATGCACAGTGACAAACCTTGCAGAGAGCGAGCGGGCAAGCAAAAGAAAGAAAGCGCTAAGGGAAATCGCTTCTAACCAGGATCTGCTGCTGCACAGCTAATCAGGCAGGTATTCAGTTGTTCACTCCTGCAGACTTGCTTAGCATAGAAATAGGCTGTCTGCCCAGGAAGATGAGGTAATGTCTAGGTTTAATGCCAATCTCTGTAACTGGCAGGACACATCGAGTAAATATTTCTGCTGCAGGAGACCACATTAATTTGATTTTGCTACCAATTTTCATTATTGTTATTATTTCTATCACTATAAATATGCATGAGTTTACCTGCTAACTTTGAGAATGCAGACAGCACAGAGATCCAGGTAAGGCTGCCTGCACTTTCCACCTCAGAGCTACAGGATTGGATTCCCCCTCCAGAGCCTTTCTCGTCCTCAGCATCAGTGTCATTTTGTCCTTCCATCACTTCTGAAGGACCAGATACTTGTACTCTCTAACCCAATTCTGCAGTACTAGACACCCTTTTCTAATCAGAGCATATTTTGTCCCTCCTTACTGTACCACAAAAAAAAACCTATTCAGTACTGCAATACTGTGGTCATCACAATTCTTTCTTGGGCATGCACTGCTTTATCTGCAGATTAATACAGCCATGTTTTCCAGCAAATTGTCAAAAATATGAACAAAATGCCCCAAAACAACAAATAAATCAGCTTCTCACAAAACACTGTTAAACAAATGTGACCTTTTCACCCTTTTTGCTCTCTTCACAAGTAGAAAAGATCTCAAAAAGTCAAAGCAGAAACACAAGAAGTTTGTGCCTGTTTACCCATCTTGCAGCCTCCCCAACACAGCCAGAGCTCTAAAACTTAACTGATATTTAAAGGAAATTGGGAGTACACAAGCCTGTGGGAGAGCAATAGAAGAACCTTTCAGGAACAATCCAGTTGAATTCTGTGCAGCATGGTGGTTCCAGAAGAGGCAGAGAGCTGGACAGAAGGTTTTGTGACAAAAGAAGACATTTGTGGTCCCTCTTGTGGTTGGATTACAGACAATAATTTCTCAAAAGTAACTTTTTTTGGCCTTACTCACCCATACTTCTCCATCAGACCAAAAACAAATGGTGTTTTAAAAAAAAATGTTCCGAACTTTTAAACGATATACTACATTGTCAGATTCTGGATAATCTGCTTTTGAGGTCTACCATCTACTTGAAAATATCCTGAGGACCCAACAATGCTTGCATATTTGGTTAAAAACAGAGACAAGGGCAAAGACTTCGTTTTTGCAAGTAAACAATATTCAAAGACTTAACACTGCATTTATCCAATTAAAAAAGCCTCGAATATAAATGGGCATTTTTCTCATTTTTTCATTAGGTCTCTCCAGAAGAGCACATTCCAACCTTAAATAGTACCCATATTAATTTCTTTAAATCCACAGCTTTAACAGCATAACGGGTACAACCATGCTCTGGATGCTACCAGGTTTCATCTGCAGGCACCGTGGCAACAGCGAGCTCAGGCCAAGCATCCCTCCCTTCTCATGGGTCTCTCAGCCCCAGCTGTGGGACAAGCCCATACCATCCCCTGGTTCCTGGGTTTGAACCAATTTGCAAGTCTCCAGCTCAAGTCCAACATGGAAATACTTGCATTTCACATAAATACCTCTTTACATTCTATGTCTGTGCATGATTGTGCGAATGTCAGGTAAAATCAATCGTGGTCACATTCTTCTGCTCAAAAGTTTCAAACAATCTTTGCTGTATTAGGACTGAACAAATTCTTTGCAAACTGGTAGCAAATCTCTTGCATGGAAACGACTTTCTTCCTTGTCTCACCTTTCATCTCTTGAATGTCAGCACATATTTTAAATCACATAGCATCAAAGAGGATAAGGATATATTTCCGTTCATTCTTTTTCCCTTTGATACCAGAATATACATGAGCACTTTAGTTTAAAATCTGGTATCACTTTTGATACACATACTTGGGGCAGCACACCAACTCCTCATTTTTGTCCTCCATGCTTGAAGACATATTACATTTTTAAACTACACTGTTCCATTTGGTTCCACCATAACCACCAGATTTAACAACTGGCGTATGTAGCCTACCACATTAAAGTAGTGTACTAGCTTTCTTGGGGCTCAACCAATTCTGGGCAGACATACAGTTGTACCCACTTCTATTATATGCACGTAGTTCAATCAGGTTCTTTGTAGTTGCTGCTCAGGCATCTCAATTACATTACAAATTTGTAATCACTACCAGTGATTGAAAAACATGAAAGGAACATTTTATAAGCAGAAAGACTTAAGATCTTCATGAAGAGGAAAGGCAGAAACTGTCACAGTTTCTTTCAGATGTCTCTTTATAGCAAACAGCAAGGATAACTGAAGCTGAGTAAGCTTATGTAAATGGTCCATCCGAAACGAGGTATGCTTTCTTCCCTCTCGCATGCCCCAGACAGTAGCAGTATCTGACAAACCTGAGATGGAAAATGAAGCAGAGACCTTTGTCAGAACTAGAAACAAACATGACTCTGCTTGGCAAGAACGCAGTGACTATTCACAGACTGACTACAAGCCAGAGCATGAAGAAAGAAGGCCATTTTCTGATTTAGGGATGGACAGGCACAGCAATCCAACTTGAAAGGAAAAAAAAATCTCCCCTCACTATGAAGAAAAGCATAGCTAAAATGAAATCTGTGGTCCTAATGTTCCTGTGATCAAGAAACAAGACTCTCTGCCCAGCAAGATTCAGTAACACAGGCTGACAGGCATAGGTAATGGATGTGCTTCACACACTGCATTTCTCGATAGGAATCTGTTCACATATTACATATTCAGCTGAGGCCATGCCCTGGCAAAAAAAGACCAGCATGGATTTGACAGATGACACATTAAAGAGATTTTTCAATATTTTGTACAGAAAAATGTGTCTGTTTAGAGGAAGGCTGGATATGCCTGCTGCAAAACAGCAATGGCATCCAAGTATTGGACATTACCAGATTGTACTGTATACCAAAGTGCTAACACACTTCTTCGCACGCTTCCATTCACTGCCAAAACCAAACCAAAACAGGAGCTCATCTCCAGGTCTGTCAAGTTCGCATATTTTACAAAGGACAATTCACTTTAAAATACTTCACTACAAATTATTTTTAGCAATTCCAGTTTTAAGTCATGATGTCACCAATACACAGGGATCACAGACAGCTGCTTTTGAGTGCCACTACCCCCCGAGGTCAGCAATACCTCTGTCTTATGCCCTTGACTTGCTTATTCTCTCCTTCGTATGAAATCTCCCTCAAGAGATTCTTAGCAGAGTTTTAGCCACATTCAGTTTGTACCCTGGAGGCAAAGTCCAATGACAAAATAAAAAGAAACTGTGACTGCAACACTCAGCCTTCCCAAGGACACCCAGGTTCTTCCAACAATTTTTCAGAACTAAAGAAGAACACGCTGTAGTCTTTCAGATTTTACTTTTCAGCAGCTGTTAGAGATGGAAACATGAGCATCTTAGCCATGAACTAGGTCTGGAGAGTTAACATCCTGCTCTGAACCAGGCCAAGTCTTAGCCAAAGCACTGCCCTCAGGGTGTCCTGCCAAGCAGAGACAAGAGAGCAGGGCAGACTGTTGGGTATGCCAGATTCTCTGTGACATGAAATATGTGGCATACTGTGGGTGTAAGCCTTGGCAGCGGGAGCAGGAAAGCTGCAGTTTGGTCTCTGTGAGTACCGAAGTAGTTGTGACAATCGATGAGGTAAAAAATGCTGTCTTTAGGAAGCAGGAGGAAAAAGGTCTTTCCCTGCCTCTAGACAGGAACTCACAGCAGTGCCCAGCAGCTGAAGACAGGGGATCAGGCCAACGTGTCACCACAAGCAAAGGGTTTGATAACTAGAGTGGGAGGTCTCGTGGCTACAAAAAGGGCACACAGAAAATTTATTAAAAAATAATAATAAAAAAAAAATCAAGAGGATCAAGAGGATTTTGGCAACCGGCACACAAAGGTCACTCGGCAAATCTCACACACTGATGTGAACTTCTCACTTTTCTCTCCACTATGCTGAAGAAATTCTCCTCAACCCCCTCAAGTGGTGACAAGTGCTCTTAATCCTGCTCTCTGCCAAAATTCCTTCATCCCCCAACCTGCTATAATGACAGTGCAGAATGAAGATGAAAGAGGAGGAAATAAAAGATTCAGTAACATTGCTTTCCTGTTTCCCAGTCACTGAAAACAAGGTTGATGAATCTTTTCCTGAGAGAAAAAAAAGCTTTAGTTAATTGAAATTTTTCTTATTTGCCATATCCTAACCATGTATTGTAACCACAGGACTAAAAACATATTCAATTCCCTTCAACTCAAGCAGAAATCAGAGACTCAAGGATAGGGATTAAGTGAATAACAAAGCCTTTCTTCCCTCTTATTAAATACTTAAATTTCCTTTAACATGTTTCAAATAAGCTAACTGAAATTTAAATATTTAAGGAAGTTCTCAATTGAACTTTTGACAACTTCTAAAATTTTCCCCTCAAATACTTCCATCACGAATTATTTCAGTTTGATATAAACTTGTGACAAAATGTAGTAAGCTCTAATGTTTGTTTCTCAGCAAGCTTACATTGTGCCTGCCTTACAAGGAGCACCTGAGTTATGGCCCTAACTCCTGGACAGCATAGCTTCTCACTCATCTCTACTAGTATCTTTGCACTAGCAGCAGCTGTAGGTCAGACTACAACAGTCAGGAGATCCATGAAAAAACTTGCATTGATATTGACCTGCTGCTTTTCAGAGCAAGATAGCATTCCTTTCCTGTTTATGTTAGCACAAACAGTTCAAAATTCAAATTGCTTCTTAGTCTGTTGGTTATCTTTGTGGCAATTTCAAATAACAAAGACAAGATATTACCTAATTTTGTTTAACGCAGAGGTTTTATGGAAGCAAGCAAACTGATTTTCAAACCTTCTTAAATACCTTTAGCTTCTGATCTATAGCCACATATCCTTGATGACAAAATAGTCAGCTGATTTCTCCATGACAAAATTAAGCAAAATGCCGACTCTGAAAAAGCTTATTTGCATTGCTCCATCCTTCAGACTCCTGGGCTTCTTATGGAAAATGCCTTGATTGCCACCTCACCATATGCTGGCAGCTCCTCTTCTCTGTCCTTCTCTTGTACCCTCTGGGTAGCAGACAAGAAAAAGCATTGCTAACATTTTCACATAGCTAATCTTTATGAACCAACAGCATTTCTGACAACCCATTCCCTAGAAACTATGGCTATTACTGGAGGAAAGACATTTTTCAACTACTCAGAAGGATACGGCAACAGCTTTATAAAAACTTGACAAGAACATTGTATGTATTGCTTCAAAACTTTACACTACTCTACATCATCCCTCAGCAATCTCAGTTCTCCAGGGAATAATTTTTCTTTTTTTTCTTCTAAAAGTCATGCCGTTTGCACACACAGGCTACAAAAACCACGCTCAGCCAATAAAGAAAAAACATGTAATATTCCCTTTTTCAACAGGGAGCTCTGGTTTGCAAAGGACTTTTGGCAGTAATGCCCTGAATTCCTTTTCCTTTCACTGATCAACTAATCTCACACTAACCAATTAATTAAAAAGGTGCCATAGAAAATAATACTGGATCGTTTTAGCCCTTTCTCCAATTCTACTATTCCCTTCACAGAACTGTGCCTTCACCTTCATGAGTGAGTGAGATGGGCAGGCAGCGTAGGCAGCGAGAGATGGCTGCCGTGCAGAGCCACGACCAGGAAAACTGCTTCAGCACAACAGGATGGATTTACTTGGCACCACTTCAGCTGAAAGAACATCATATGAAGAAAAAATGAGAGGGGATTTCAACCACCCACCTATGCCCGTTCATGACTTTGCTTCCTCACACTACCCACTTCATGGCACAAAGTTGGGCCCTAAGTTCTTCTCACTTCCACATAGAAGAGCAGAGTGGAAAGTTCAATAACCTTTCCAGAATCGTATCTTTTAACATTAAAACGCCTCAGCAAGCAGCAGTTCCTTCCTCATTTCTGACCATATTTCTTTCCTGCACAGTTACAGACTATTTATCTTTTTCAGTAACCATGATACTATTCCTTCCTTATAATCTGTAGTGCAACTCGGCTTATGACACCAAGACCATTAATATCTGTTATATTCTGGTTAAACTTAGCCTCATGAAGTTATAGCCATTGAGCAGAGATGGCTAAAACTAATTCATAATGCTTCTAGGCTTTCACCTGCTGGAAATGCACCAAAATTTGCTCTTTAAATATAGCACTTGCAGGCTGCTGGTGAGTCTCAGGTCCTTCACTACGATATCTGTTTATTAAAGCTCTCTCTTTTTTTTTTTTCGTCGTAAACACAATGAGCTTGTTAAAGTTTGCATTTATATATAAAGTGTTTTCCATTGAAGCCAGCAGTTTTCCCTTTAATTTTGACATTCAAGCACCATTAGGTCTAAGGACGAGCACTGAAGTTCTATCAGCCTTCCACATTCAGAAGACTGTATCTGTGACATCTGATCACCTTTAAAAAAAACCAACACACTAACTTTGGGACATTCAGTAGAACACAGACAAGGGTTTTTATTTCCCATTTTCACTGAATGTATGTTTTCATGTCAGCCAGAGTGAAAGCTAACACAGTTGGAATATACTAAATGTCAATATTTAATCTGGCCTTTCCTTTCCAATTTTTTAAACCACAATGCATCATCCCAGCATGATTAATAACAACTCTTCTGTTGCTTCCCCTGAACCGACCTGAGGTATGTTTGTTGCTAGGTAATGCTTTGTTGTGAGCTGTCCTCCTAACATAGGAAAGATTAAGAGATCTCAGATGGAACCAAAGACGCATGCCAGTAATCACAGCTGAAAGGCGCTTGCACTTGACATCTTCAGATGGGAACAACATGTCTATTGTTTGGAGCCATCAGTACTTTGCAACAATGCCTGACAGACAAAACCACCTACCTTGTCAAGAATTGGGAACCTTGTCAAGAAGTCATTTGTACTGATTGGATAAACAAAAGGGGAATCTGAAGCAGCAGGTTCATAAAACAAACAAAATGTCCTAGAAATGGCCCTTATTCACCGTTACATTTCTGAGTAAAAAGGAGCTCTAAATCTACTTCAAGTGGTCCCAGGAGGATCCAATAGTCATAAAGAAATCTTGCACTGACCTCAAGCTTCCACAGCAGCTTTTATAAGAATACAATACAGCACTGCCAAGGGAGTGGGCTTAGCCAGAGAAAGGAGATTTTTGGCCAAGGCATTCCTCCATCTGACTAATCCTTGGCTTTTCAAGAGCCTGTTGGAGCCACTGGCAGCCTTTTCGAAAAACCTAACGCCTTTTTAGTCCAAACCTATATGAGATAATATTTCAGCAGCCCCAAATCAGGCAAATGTGTAGTCACATTTCCTCTGCACTTTAACTATTCCTTCACCTGACAATGGCATTTATTTGAAAACACTTTCTCTATGCAATGATCCACATTCTTATTAGCGTATTTACAATACGCTATACATAGCCATATTTCCCAGTTTCTGAGCAATACCCTTGGCAGAAATAAAGGAAGCCAGACTGACAGAAAAGTTATACTCCAAGATTACTGCACTGTATTCCTTGCCAGAGGGTAATTTGTCAGTGCAGTTGACAAATTGAAAAAGGGGAACATTTTTAGTGCCAGCCCCAGAAAACAACAGAACTGAAAAACAAAACTCATACCCTTGCTGAAAATACCACTATATAGCCTATAATATAAGGAGGGGAAATAAAAGAAGAAAGAAAAAAAAAAAGAAAAAAAAGTCACCACACCAAGAAGCTTAAGTCCTTAATCTTATATCCTTTAAGAACAGCTGAGTAAATAGGAATACATTCTACTTTTCCCAGTTAACGAGCTAGTTGTGCATTCTGGTGGCACCTAGACTCCCATCAGGAGTCAGACATCCTTTTCAGCTAGGCACTGTAAAAACACTTACTAAAAGCACAGACAGTCCCAAAAGCTTTATTATCTAGAATAAATAAATTATCATGAATTAAGACTCAATTTTCCAGCAGTGTGGGTAATTAAACACTGGAACAGGTTGCCAGGTGGTAGACTCGTCATCACATGGAGTCTTGAAGAGAGATTCAAAAAATATGTTTCCCACTGATTTATAGGAAAAGCTAAAAGGCTAACATTAACAGGGAGGACCAAGTTGAAAAATTACTGTGATCAGTTCTGACCCCTGCACACGTGAATCCCCTCAGCCTCTCACTGTGTTAAGACAAAAGCAATTAATAGTACTGCACTCAAGTGCTACTGATACTTGGAGTTCTGCACAACAAAGCAATGACAACCACACTTCATCAGCAGAGAAGGACTTTTCCCTGTTGTACATTTCATTTTTTTTTTCTTCCACAAGCTGTAGAGGTCCTTCAAAGTGCTGTGCCACTGCAAGAGTCACTGGATAGGATCTAGCCACATTCTATGGTTATATAGAGAACTTTACTTCTTCAGTGCCTAAATAGATATATGTCATTCTACTAGTTAAGCATCTCCCCAGACCTGGAAGCCCAGAGGGTGTTTTCTGCAATGGTTTGGAACTTCTGCTTTCCTTCTTAGCATGGCATATGAATCACAGGATTGAAACTCTTACCTCTGCTCATCCACGTGGGCATCTCAAACCTTCAGTGTGACCTCTGTTCAAGCTTGCTTTCTGATGTGGCATGCAACAATTTAAGAAATACTGTTGAGGTCAACTTGAAGGGTACATGAATGAAATTCCAAGGTCTTTCAGACCCTCAAATTCAAAAATCTATTGAATAATCTTCAGTCTCTAAATCCTGTGAAATCCATAAAATTTATTTTCTGTGGGCAAAATACATCCAAAACAGTATTTTCTACCACATATAACTGACATTTTCAGTTTAATTATTATTAAACAGCTTAAACTTCATTACGTATCTTACTGCGTCTATGCAACTGCCTTGGTTACTTGAAAGCATTAAACTACTTGTCCCCAATGACTTCTCACTGATGGCATTCTGCTACATGTCTGGGAGCTTTTCTTCCTTCATTAGACGTATTACAGGCCACTGTGCACAGGTAGTTATAAACAGTGTGCTACTTCTATACATTATTCATATGAGTTACTGTATTAACAAAACTCAGAAATGCAGAGCAATCTTAAAACAAAATGGATTTCTTTAAAAGAGCATTCTTCTCATGGATTAATACAAATCTCTGTGAGAAAGTTATGGGGGCCTAAATGAGCAAAACTTCTTGGACCTTGGCAGTAGAAACAGCAGTGAGATCTTCAAGATTATGCTGGGTTTTGTTATTGCAGCTTTAGGAAAGCTGGCAGACTGCTTGCCACATCCCACACCCTTCCCACATCCCTGCCAGCTGTCTTGAAGAGCGAAGACAAATTAACCTTAAAAACTTAAGGTAGTCGGCCAGAGGCTGTGGAAATGCTGAAAACAAGGAATGGCTGAGCCAGCCAAATCACTTCATTTCCTTAGGCAACAGCAAAGAGAAAAGGAATAGACAAAAAACTTGAGGACACGGGGGGCTTCAGGGGTATGTGTGTTTTTTATATATATATATATTATATACACTGCATATATACATATGCAGTAAATACATAATTATGCTTGAGAGCAAAGCACTCCCTGAATCAGAGAAGGGAAATAGATGAAGAAAGTCAGTGCTTCAGCTTTAAAAAAACTCAAAAAAAACTCAAAAAATCAGTCACTCAAAATTCAGCAGTTTTTCCTTCTTTGATTGAAAGTCAGTGACTGAGTCCGATTTTTTTTAACTTCACATTCTAGTTTGAATTCCAGAGACAATGTAAAGCTCAGAGAATACAAAACCATTCCTATCAAAGAAAAACAAAATAAAAACCCAGAAGTCCCCATAACCAGCACTTTTCTGAAAGCCCTGCTTCTGAAACATTACAAGAAGAATCATTTTCGTCCCAATGCCATTTGATCTGGCACTGCTACCCAGAAACTCTGCACAATTTAATCAATAAGACAGTTTCTAACCTTCAGGGATATTTTAATCATTATAACCATCCATGGCTATCAGCTCAAATTGTGCGCCCACTCCTAAAAACCTTCTTCAAGGAGAGTTCATTCTACTGGCACAGGTTTTAGGGCACGTATTTGATGATATAACAAATACTACGAGTCTGAGAGGACCGTGAAATTTCTAAAATGGAGCAGGCATGCTACCCTATAAAACATATAATAAAAATCCCTGTCAGATCAGTGCAGGCACCAAAGTTTATGTAGAGCAGACATTTGCCTAGTAAGTACCATCAGCATAGAGCCTGGCTGAATGCTGCAGCAGGAGCATCTTTTGTCCAGAGGGGTTTATTCTGGTTTCAAGCCCAAGCAAGGTCCATCAGTGCAAATACCAGTTTCACCTAAAAAACACAACAAACAAAAAACAAAAAAAAAAAAAATACCCCAAAGCAAACCAATCAAAAATCAAACCAACCCATGTCAATACTCTGGGCAGTTACACCTGGGTTACACGGTGTCTTTCTCTGGGAGGGGGGGGGGAACGTTTGGGACAACCCAGGCACTCTCTATAGAACTGCAGTCACCCAGACCTGACTCATCTCCTGTCAGCAAATGAGCCACTTGCACAGCAGTTTGTGTTAACTGCAATCTTTGAGGAGAAAAATAAAACAACAAAAAGCCTTCCATCACAGATAGGCATCATCTATTTCATATAGCCACATCACTCCTTTCCAAATGCAGGAGATAAAAGGCTTTTTTTTTTCTCTCTCTCTCTCAAAAAAAAGAAAAAAAAAGAGACAGCAAATTAAGCACTGAGATTAAAAAGCAGTTTCTGATCAGCGAGCAACTCCCATGCTGGAAGCAGAGGAAGATATCGCTGCCTGTCGATAAACATCACGACTCCCTGACAATGCAAGTTACCACCTTGAAGGCACTGCCAGAAGCAGTATCATCACCAACAGCAAGGAGCTGGCAGGACACAGCATTACACAGAGAGATCACCCGAAGGTCACTGAACATTTACCTTATGGTAACAAGCCAAAACGAGATTATCTCCACGGATGCCACCTAATAAACTCACAAGAGGCTGGAAGAGATGCCAGCTTGTCCAGAGTGACAGCCACTCAAAACTCTGGCTGGCAGAGGGGAGAGCGAACAGTGAGCCCTCGCGTCCCTGCAGCCCATCTGGGAGGCCAGCGCCATGTCAGCGCAGGCAGGCGCCATGTTGTGCTCAACGCCTTGCCTCACCCGTGGTGCCAGCCGCACGGCCTGCGCTGCAGCAGCACACCTGGCAGCCTGCAGAAATACCGCAAAAGGGCAAAAATAATTTCTACAATAGCTCACGAATGTAATCAATTGGGGCGTTGTCCCAAGGAGGGGTATTACTTCACAGCACTTCAACAAGGTACAGCAAAGTGATAACACACTACATGAAATAGTCACGGATAAAACCATCCAGCACTCTGGAAAGCATCAGAACTTCCATACTTGCAGGCCACAAAACCAACTGATCTGAGTATAAGACCCCACCTTTTCTCAAACCTCTTCTGTTGCAGCAGTGTACTGACAAGTGAAATGGGCAGGCAGCTGCCAAGCTGTCCGGCGCTGGGTGGGGTCTGTAGCTCACCATTGCCCTCAGCCTGCTCCCAACCCTATGCCCTGTGAGGACAACTCAGTGTTAGAAAGGATGCAGGTCAGACATTCGGCCTGTGTCCAATGTGATCAGGCACAACTGGGGCCAATGTGCAGGCTCGCTATTGTTTAATCATATTAATCATATTTACACTAATAAGGAAAACTGTATAGAGTGCTTCAGTGCTGAGCGTGCATTGAAGTATTCAGTCATTGCTGCCTTTCTCTCCATGTGTATTTCTACCTCCCTTCTTCAAAGAATGTTTTAAAAACTCTTCATTCAGATGATTGACAATAGGGTACGTTTATGTAAAGTCCAAAAGAAGTCTCTGATTGAAGAATATGTTATTTGTGGCAAGTGCTACTTGCCACTGACATTGCTAACATGGATAAAGATTCTTCTTACGCAGTGCATGGCAGCAAAAGACACTTCATGACTTCTACAGTCAGTTTAGGGAAAGAACAGAAAAATAGGTAATCCTGCTCCAGCTGCTCAGGATCAGATCAACTAAACATGTTTGTCTGCTCCTAGGAAACCTGGTCTCTTTGGGAATTATGGAGAGGAAGGTCCTGAGTTGTCTCGACAACTTTAGATATAGCCCCTGGGGTTCATCATGGCAAACAAAGGTCAAAAAAAAGCAACGCTCCTCAGGAGCATGCCAATGCTATTAGTAAAAGCCTTTTTAAAACAGCTGATGCTTTGATTTTGTTGCCTTCACAACATCAGGAAAACAAGAGTCACACCTCACGCTGACTAATAATGAGCTGACTTCACCTAGTCAGTGGGCAGACATTTACGTGGCCCCAAGAATATCCCACCGTTCATTCTACGCCAGCAGAAGGCACCATCTGGCCTACTATATTGGTGTCGTATCTAATTTCTGAAATTATGTAGGGCACTCTTTCAGAGAAGTAGGTCGCTGTGATATTTTGGATGCAGAGGTCTTCCACTCTTAGAGATCTGAATCAAACTTACATGTAAGCATAGTGCTGGTTGCTATGACATAATTGTGAGCTTGTTTATGTTATGAACACTGTGTAATGAAGTCTGCATGCAGACTCCTCTATTCTGGGATTGAAAGTACTTTGACTTATGAGTTATGGCAAACATTTTCAGTCTGGGTATCTGCTGTCACAGGAACTATTTAGAAAGCAGCGGGACAGAAAGGCGTGCACAAGGGGAAGGTGCTCAAGGACATGATCAAAGGAACAAGATTACTACTCAAAAAGAAATAAAGAAGTGCATGAGTGCATGTGTTCCTTAGATTCCACTCTGCTTAAGAAAAGGCTATTCCTAGTTACGTCCTGCACCCCTCAAAGTCAATGGTTAACTTTGCATGTCAGTCACCAACCTGATTCAGTACACAAACCAGTCTCTAAATACTTGACACTTTAATTTGAGACAATACTGCAAGTCACTATTCCTTCCCCACACTTCAGCAGAGCCATCCAGCCATCCCAAAGGAGGATGATATTACCAGAGCAGGAAACAGTGCGATGACCTTTCACAGTTAATTTGCTCTTAAGATTCCTGCGCAAGAAAGAAATATTTGGGTTCCTGGAGATGTATCATAACCACAGTTTCCCCATTTGAGGTGGTAACAGGAACAGCTGTGCTCTACGCAAATGCTCTTGAGTACTGATCTGAAGCTAGTAGATATAAAATGAGTTAACATTTTCTTTTCTAAATTGCCTGCTCCCATTCCCAGAATATACATATGAAAAAGCACTAGTTCTCCTACTCCAGCTGATTCATACACAAGGGCAATAAATGTCTCAGTGGGATAGCTTTGCTCAGAGCTGTTTTGGGAGCTGCCATACACGAAAGCCAGTCAGGGGTTCACAGTTATTGACCTACACCATACCAACTTAATATTTTTACACTCTACAGAGATGCCTACAGCTTTATTTAAAATTAAGCTTCAAGAGTGGTGAAATATTTCAGGTGGGTAATAAAGAAGGACAAAAGAAAAGAAAAGGGGGGGTAGGAGGGCATGAAAATGAGAGAGTATTTGAATTTTATTCTACAGTTTTAAGAAATAATCCTTTAGGAGCATGGAAAGAACATCACCATAGAGTGAAGTACTAAGTGCCACAGCATTAACTGAGAGCACAATGTACTTGAGAGCACAATAAAAACTTGGCTCTGCTTCTGCTCTCAGAGTAGAGGCACTAAGATTTAATTTCATAAAGCTGAGCCATGGTACAAACTTCATTTCTCCTCACAAGGAAAAAGTACTGACCCATTTATTTATTTATTTACCTTCAGGACTTCAGACTGACTGAAAGCAATTTTTCTCATATTTTCATTGAGTTTCTAATAAAAGACAATGAAACTAAATATATACACTGATAGAGAAAGAAGTTGTGTGCTAGGTCACGGAACTGTAAAAAACTGTATGTGGAATGAAAGTTACCCAGGAATTAACCACACTGCACACACTAGTGGGGCAGACCATCACTCAGGACTTCAGGGTTTAGAAACCAGATCCAAACACATCTGAATTACTTTCTCCCAGATGTAGACAGCAACACTGAAAAGCCAAGCCCTGATCATTACTTTCTAGCATTACATACAACTGCACATGTCCTTAGAGACTGGTATTATCACTGCATCAGCAAGCTGAGCTTCCCAAAGGTGCTTTTGCAATCAGTTGCAGAAGAAGCCTGTCTGTGCTTCTGGGCATTCAAGGTAGGGAGCCAAAACTGCAAGAAGGCTTTGAAGGACTATCAACTCTCAAGTTATTCAGCCTGTGTCCTCACTGCAAAGTGGTTGCAATACAAACCTCAGTGAACAAAAGGAGCAAGAGCTTCTGACTCTACATCCTCTCTCCAAGTAGATGAGTCCATCTGAGGACAAAGAACCAAAAAACTGCATTGAGAAAGTTTTACATAAGGACAGGAACAAAGCTAAGGGCAACACCCAAGAAACCAGTTAAGACATAACGTGAAGTGCTGAAGAAGCTGTACCCAAATCAAAAGAAAAACACATTACTCTTGCTGTTCTCATTTCTATAGCAGAAATAAACACACAGAGCTGTGACAAAAGCTCCTACATAAAGAGAAGGTAGTTACAGAGAAGAGTAAAATGAAAGCACCCTCCTGAAAAGATCTGCATCGAACAAGAGGAAATCAAAACAAAATGTGTGGATAGTTCTGTGCTGGGTGAGTGCCAGAGCTCCCCATAAGGTACTGATGAACACAGACTACAGTACTTACCTATAGCTTGAAGTAACATTATCATACTTTTTCAGTAAAAAACTAGAAACCTAACTTAACACAGCATTTATTTTTATGAACTCTGTGCTGTCTCTGCTGATTTACATATTGTTTGCACTGCTTGAAAAATGCCATCGACCACCTCTAGAGGCCATTTAAAATCAGCAACATGCTATACTTGTTTTAAATTGGTTAAGTGGGTGCACATGGGGTCTTAGGAAAAAGTGTTCTGGCTCGAGCAGGAAAGTAAAGCCTTTAGTAAAATAATAATAACTAGAAGATAAACATGTATTTGGAAATCCACTGAGGCAAGAGAACAAGCTTAAGTTGCAAGTCATGGTAAGCTAAGTAAAAAGCACAGAAGTGCATTTTGCTGTCTGCCTCTATGGGCCAAATCATGCGAGGGATTGAGTGTTTTTTTTCTAGGGACTGCAGTTAGACAAGGCACCCTTCCTCTCCTGGTGGCTTATGTAAGCCTTTCTGTCTAGACACAAGTTTGACTGAGAGAACATGCTGGTCTTAGATTTTTCTCGGGACTTTCCTCACAATCTGGAAGCTGCAGGTGAACAACACCACACAAGCAGTAACTCTGCTTGACTTCAGCTGTTTATATAAAAAGTCTGAGCTTTTCAGTATTGAGCAGAGAGTGAAGAGAGTTAAAAATCCAACTGTATGGGTTTAATTTCTTACTTCAGTGATATTTCCAAGGGGTTGAACTACCATGCCAACACAGACAAGAACCAGTATTTCTCAGTTACTCCTGCAAACACAAAGCAGAATGTGCACCATCCTACAAAATAAGCACAGAGAAAGAGAAAAAAAAGGGGGGAAAAAAGAGGTAACAGAGGACAAGGAAACTACATGCAAGCAAACTATATATAAACAGCTTTATATAAAACACCTTCTATACCCCACACGTTTTTTTAAGGCTTCCTGGCAACAACAAATGGCATTTTGTTCTCTGGGAAATAACATAGCCTAAATCAATGACACGTTGAACTCTAATACAAGAGCAGTCTGAAAGCAACATATGGGTTTGGTTGAGGTCATGATAATACCTTTGCAAGACCAACTAAAATAGCATCTTTTACTAGAGTTCTGAGGAAAAATTGGCATTTTTATAATTCTTAAGGCAAAATGAGGGGAGAAAAGTCTTTACTAGTCATGAAGTAGTAGAAGTTCAGGTACCAAGATCTGTTTTCTTTTTAAATACCAAAGAAAAACAACACAGCCAATATTCATAGCCAATGCAAGTTCTATTCTAGCAGATGCAGTAAACAATCAAGAACAAGAGATAATGGAGGTGATCTCCTAGCAGAAAATACTTAGGCACCCCTCCGACTTTTGCCTCACCTCTGACTAATACTTCCCATTCTGATCCAGCATCCTGAAACCAGCCAGCCTGCATGCAAGCAGACACAGTGCAGGACTACAAGATGCAATTTAGCATGCTTTAAAGCACTTCCAAACGCTAAGCAAAAACTCATAAACAAATAGGCTTCTGAAATCGTCCTCTAGAGCCTGTGCAAAGCAGCCAAATATCATTTGAGATCAGCCATAGAAATAAAAAAGGCTGCTGTAGTTATAAATGGCTTGTTAGTGGAGTTCATCGGCAGGGCAGTCTGTGATTGATCAGTCGGCTGTCACCAGTGGGAACCACTATAAACGTTTTTGGCAGAGGGACTGTGATGGAATGATGAAAGTATTTGGTCAGCTAAGGAAAAATACAAAATAATTACATTTACTAAAATACAGACAAAAAGGTATTCACGGACATATACATAGTTGATGGTAATCCTATAAGCTTGAAAATTTTCTGCAGGTACACAAGAGGTCTGATGGAGCTGCTGACAGGAGGAAAAAAGCATTTAAGTATTATATACATAGTATTATATATATGAAACTATTAGATATATATTAGAAACATATTTAGAATATGTATATATATATTTCATATGTACCATATAAATGAAATATATGTATATTTATAAAATGTACATATATATAAAATAAAAAAACACACTCAGCTTTTGCAAGAGGCCAGATAAAATCTGTTTGGCATCTCCCAAGATTCTTCTTCTTTGATCTTGCTGCCAACATGATCCATACTAAATGAAGAAGCAGAGCGTACACCATATATCTATCAGTAAGAGTCAGGGGAGGCGTTGGGAGAGGCATCATGAAGGAACATTATGACATTTTCATCCATGTCACTTTTGCAAATCAAGACAGAGATGGTTATAAAAGGAAGAGAAAAAGCTATCACTTCTGTTAAGTAGTGGGTAAATAATGCAGAGTATTACAATTAAAGAAAATGCCACTGTCCACTACTGTGTGTAGGCACACGTGTATATAAACACACATACAAGCACACACATAACTCTCCCAGCAGCAAAAAAAAGAAAAGGACACTGATGCTTTCATTATCATCATGGAACCTCCGTCATTCATCCCAATTTGCCAGCATGCATAAGAGCTGTGATTCTGGGTCCCTACAATCTCTCCATGATGGACTGTGTGATGTTTTGGCATAGCAGCCTCAGGAGAATAACTGAGGAAAAAGAGCACAAGTGACCTAAGGCAGAAGAGTAACCCAGCCATCCACAAAGATACCAGCCCACTCTGCTGCTTCCTGCCACAATTAAGAAATGTGGAAAAGCCTCTTTAAAGAACAGTTTTTGACGCTAAATAAATGATAGACAGACCTTAATTATTTTGGCTATTTATGTAATAAATACATGTAAAAGCAATGGTGAACTACAGGGATCTGAATGTGTTTAAGAATTACAAGAGTGAGGCGAAAAGCTGAATCTATCCTGTATCAGTGTCAGTTTGAACAAACTGCCGCGAGTGGATGGCTTTTGAACAGCCTGCATGAGATCTCACCTCTGCACGTCCCGTACAAGTGTCCACGCCACAAAGCCATCAGCCCAGCTGGCAGTCTCACTGTTACGGCAAGGAGTCAGCCCTTCAGCCGACCTGAACAACAAACACCAGGGGGATTCGCTGCTGAGATGCTATGCTGGGCAAGCTTACAGGAGCACTGTCCATATGTTCTACTCATCACAGGACTGCCGACAGCGAGTACTCAAAAATATGACTCACATGCCATAAAGTTTTGAATTTGGCTTAAAAATAGGAGCTTCCTTTAATAAATAAGAGGCTTTAATATTTTATTTCTTTCTAATTTCTGAGCGCTTAGAGCTCCTAAGCATCATTTTATAGAAATGTTGGGAAGGCAGACCTCAAACCTGAAAGCTGAATTTCACATGAAACCCTTGCTGCCAGTAGACTGGTTTTCCAGCAGGAAAGAAGCAAATACCATGAAACAGGAATAAAATCAGAAGGTTATGCAAAATGCTTTTGCATAAGCAAACTCAATCCAGAGCACTCCAACAGACCCCTAGATTTACTGGCCAGTCCTGTCTTAAACCTCATGTTCTAGCAGAAAGCAGAGATCATCATCCACAGACACAGCAGTACATATTCTTCTTGCCAAGAAGTCCACAGTTCAAAGCCAACAACCCATTTTAAGCAAGACTATCTCAGTTCTTGTACAATAAGTGAATTACATGTGTTTCTTACACCGTTTGTGATTTTTCACACTTGCATTTCAAACTGCCATTGTAGCTTTAGAAAGAGGACTGCAGTTCTGCATGTAATCACACAGGCAAGTTATATTTACCTGCTGTAACAAAAAAGAAGGAACATACTTTTTTTCTTTCTTTCATTTTTTCAGCCTGGAAAAGAGGAAGTTCAGGGGGTATATAATCAATGTGCATGAACACCTGAAGGAAGGGTGCAATGGGAACAGAGCCAGGCTCTTTTCAGAGGTGCCCAGTGCCAGCACAAGAGGCCATGGGCACAAACTGGAGCACAGGAGGTTCCCTCTGAACAGCAGGAGCACTTCTGTGCTGTGCAGGTGACGGAGCACTGGCACAGGCTGCCCAGAGGCTGTGGGGTCTCCTCCTTGGAGGTCTCCAGAAGCCGCCTGGCCATGGCCCTGGGCACCCTGCTCTGGGTGGCCCTGCTGCAGCGGGGCTGGGACTGGGAGACCCAGAGGGTCCTGCCTGCCTCAGCTATTCTTATATTTCTCCAAAATGGAAGTGGAGCTTCAAGAGACTCTACGTTTTGAAAACACATTTCACATGACAGTGACAAATGATCAGAAGGTGACACATCACAGTTAAGTGAACATCACTGCTCTGGGGATCATCAGATTCCTGTCTGCTGGCTACACAGGACAACGCTGTTTCCCCTAGATAGGCTGAAGGCAGTTCAGTCTTCATTCTCAATATTACCTTACTCTGACAAATATAAACCCAGTAAGCCTCACTTAAATACACTGCTATTGTATAAAGCTGACATCTCTCCCCAACTGCAGATTTG
Organism: Phasianus colchicus; assembly: GCF_987193195.1. NCBI lineage: Eukaryota > Metazoa > Chordata > Aves > Galliformes > Phasianidae > Phasianus > Phasianus colchicus. Next base: position 42,853,483 of record NC_143438.1, read on the forward strand.
CTACGCCTCGGCTACCTTCGATCTCTGTGACTCACTGTTGGAAAATCTGCAGTTTCACAGGGTAGACCCCTTTAAACAACTGTTTTTCTCAGTTTCATTTAGTTGCATGTTTACTTAAAGGAACATTTCTCTGCTGCAGAGCCAAGGGTGATTTATTCCTCTGTGATCTCCCATAGCCCATAGAGCAATGCTTTCACAAGGAGGAGATGTGCACACAGCAGGCCTGGAACTTGCTCATCATCACCATCCCCATGGAAGCTGCTCGCCCATGAGCTCTCCATCAAGCAGAGCAGGCAACTATTTCACCTGTTAGTCATCACCCCTGTACTCCATGGTCACGCTGAGAACAATCTAAAAATTAAATGGGAAATGCAGAAGGGGCAGAAGAAGGATCAGATAGATCGACAAACCATAGAAAATAGCAATGGTGCCACATTTGGTTATGGAAAGGACTAAGGGATCCAGGCTGCCACATGCTCACTGTCTCTCACATCCCACCCTGCCAGCTCAGTGCCTGCAGGGATGGCCACCACGCAGAGGGATGTGCGACAGCAGAAACTCCGAGCACATCCCACTGGGTGCAACCCCCACCAACCTGGGCATCAACACCACTGCTGCCAGAAAATCCAGCTTCAGTGCGAGTTGAACTTGTGTCTTCAAGCAAGTGTGCTGAAGTCTGCTGCGTTCTCCCATCTTTGCAAGCTGTGGCTCAGCCCACGCAGGTATCTCTGTGCATGTTGCAATTAGAGCGCCGAACTGCCAGGCAGACATCGCAGCGGCACATCTCTCGCCATGCCTTTACACTCCCCTCAGCCTCTGCCAGCACCTAGCAGGGCATGTGAGATACAAATGCTTTCACACCTACATGTTTTGTTTAATCAACCGCAGATGCTCAGATTGATTGAGCAGCGATTTGCATAGATTAGCGTGATGTCAGTATTTATAATACAGGAGGAACATCATGCCAAAATCCACCCCTGTATAGGTACACATGCACAACAATAATTGGACTGGGATTTGCACTACGAAAACACACCAACGTTGAAAAATTCAAGTTGGATATAACAGATTCCCTCAATTTTCTCTTTTGCGCATATATCTTGTCTAACCAGTGATACTGGAAATGTTCCCCCATGTCTTTCCTAAAACAATTACAGCAGCTGTCAAAGCTGTCACTGCAGCCAGACCTACCTGAAGAGGCTACGCATGGCCAAGGATATATTTCTACACATCATAATTAGCATCTCCTCAGAGCTGGTTGTGGGAAAAGACCATAATTTTTCCTACAAAAATATTCACATTTTAACAAAAAAATTCAAAATACAGTGGAAATTATGTCAAATGTTCAGTGGGGAAAAAAAAATAAGTTATCCAGATAAGGTTTGAAATTTTCTTTTTTTTTTTTTTTTTGCTGAGAAAAAATAATTTGATTTCAGATTGAAAAAAGAAGCATCACTCAGCATTTCTAAGAAGTATTAATCATTTGTCTTCTGGAACGACAGCTACAAGGGTACATATTTCAGTCATTTACACAATGGCTATCGTTACTTAAAATGTTTTATAAAAAAGGCACTGAATACATAACTCAAAAGGATGGACACAAAAATTAAGTGTTGTATTCTCTTCTGGAATCTAAGTTACACGTTCCGTTGAAATACAGTCAAATACAGTGAATAAAGATTGCTTTATGGGGCAATAATCCCCATTTCAGGGGAGGTATCAGGAAAAGGTGCTGTACCAGAAGGCAAGCAGCATGGAACAGGTTGCCCAGGGCAGTGGTCAAAGCCCCAAGTACTGGACTTCAAGGAATGTTTGAACAGTGCTTTCAGACATAGGCTTTGAATTTTGGGTGCTCCTGTGTGGAGCTGGGAGCTGGAGTCAAGCATCCTTATGGGTCCTTTCCAACTTCGGATATTCCATGTAACTATGATTCTATGATTCATTTTATCATATAATATTAATAAACATTAATACCTGTTTTACAGCAAACCATAGCAAACATCTGCCAAGATCATTTCCCTTGCAATGTGAAATGGTTACCATTACCAAAGGACACAAGTGGATGTGCGGCTGTCCGGAGAGGTGAGTACTACAAGTAGCGACCCAGGTACCTCACAGAGCACTTCAGATGGCTTTCTGCAAAGCTCCAGGGACTGCCAGTATCTCCATTACTGCCCAGACCAAAGGCACTTTTCCCCTGCAGTATCAAAATAATTGTAGGTAGGTACTTTGGCAGGCAAATTTTTTCCCCTTTTTCTCCTTTTTTTTTTTTTTCTAAGAAAAAAACACAGCAGTCCAGGGTCACATCCCAAACATAATACCAGCCAAATCCCAAAAGCCAGCACTAGCTGATGCAGCACACACTCTACTGGCATAGCTCGTTGCCCATGAGGTCTTTTCAACCTTGGGTTACCCACTCAGAGGATGACGAATAGTTTCCAGGCCACTGAAGAGTAGCTTGGGGTTGAAAAACCCATTTAACTTGTTTTGAAACCTCGGTGTAAGTTGTGCTCTGGTAAGACTGGAGTCTCAATTCTGCATCAGAAGTTTCTCACAGCAGTACGAGAAACACAGGAAGGTTTTAAATAGTAATCATAGAGAAACAAGAGTGAATTCAAAGAACATTTTAATTGATATATACTTAAATTTTACCCTGCAAGCTTTCTGATTCAGCGCCCTAGTGCACAACTAACTAAAACAGATGGACATTCCTGGCAATAAATTATCTTTTAGCAGATAATATTGATTGATTTTAACTGCCCTTCTTAAACATGTTCTCTTACCAAAACATTTGTTTCCTTGCTTTTACACAAAAATTGTAGGATATTTCTAGAAGTAGTAAATTTCTAAAGGTGGCTATAGCTGGCAATTTAAAATGGATGTTTTCCCTCCATTAATTTTCCTTGAACAACAGCAAGCACTGATGAATCCACCCCTTTCTCCCTCCTTTCCATGATTCCACTAGAAAAACACAAAGCTCTAAACAAAAAAGTGAAGAAAACACAAACAAAATAATTTAACAGACCCAAACCTCAGAATACACGATCCCATCCTTGAATGTCAGTATGAAATTCAGAAGGCACACCAATTGCTGAGAGAAAAGCAGGAAACAGCTGTAGGTACAGTGAAAAAGGCACACATTCACTCTGTTTCTCAAGTACATGAATATGCACTTTCTTCTGTATAAACTGACCGCTTTTCCATTTGGAAAGTGCAAAGTGATAATTAATGTACAAGGTTAAAGAGAAAGGAGAGAAAAAACTCTTTCAAGGATGCGATGAGAAGTTTCTGCTGGAGGCTACATTAGCCAAAATAAGAATGTCCACTGTACAATATCTAATTTCATGCATGAATGCTGCTCTGGGTCACAGCACTACACTCTCTCCCTCTGAAGCTCCTCCATTCACCCCTCTACACCCCAGACTAAAATATGGCTATTTATAAACTGTTTTGATAACTGGTGTCCCAACAGCCTCACAGGTTTTATAAACAAATGTGTCTGTCTAACCTGATATTCAATTTATAGCATTTTCCAACCAAGAGAAGTAAAAACCAGGATGATGCACAAGGCCATTACTTCCTGATTCAGGCAGAATGGAGAAGAGCAGTAGTGACAGATGAAAAATTACTCCTATTTTTGCCTGCAAAATTAAGAATTCTGCTAGAGCAAAATAAAAACTCCTTCCAATTTCCTTTTTTTTTTTTTCTTAAATAGCCAAACTCGTGTTCATTTTAGGGAAAACATCCTTGGGCCACCTGAGGTATGGTTTATCAGGACTAACATTCTCAATTTTTCTACTTCAGTTCAGGAACAGCAAAATTGCTCAGATATCTCCTACGCATCCCGGGGGACAGAACTTTCTGCTGAAATGAAATGATGGCAGATAGCCAGGCTACAGAACAACAGCTTCAGGGTTACACAGGACAATGTAGTAGCATGTACGAGCACTGAATTAACTCGGACTTATCTATCCTCATTAGCATGACGTTTTCCTAGACTAATACAATCGTGCTTCTGACGCCTAAGAAGTTCACTTGCGTATATCTCAGCTATCATAACTGTACCATCATGGACACATCCTTTGATGTTATGTTGTATAAATAACAATGATTCACCAATTTCAGCATCAGCGGACAGTCTGACTAGGAAAATCAGGCACAAACTAAAAAGGAAGGCAAAATAAATCCACTAAGAACTCACTCTATGCACCTGTGGAATTGCCACGATTCCAAGTAAGATAAGCTGTAAATAACAGCTTTATCTGTCTAGACTAAAGCTTTAGACTGGCTTGGAATCAACATAGCCTTCCAATAAGGCAAATCTCCAGGAGAGGAAGACGACAAAGGAGACAGGAAAAAATCAGTACACGAAAATTTCTTTAAAGATGCTGCATAACTTCACAGAATCCCAGCATGGCTGAGGCAGGCAGGGCCCTCTGGGTCCCCCAGTCCCAGCCCCGCTGCAGCAGGGCCACCCAGAGCAGGGTGCCCAGGCCCATGGCCAGGCGGCTTCTGGAGACCTCCAAGGAGGAGACCCCACAGCCTCTGGGCAGCCTGTGCCAGTGCTCCGTCACCTGCACAGCACAGAAGTGCTCCTGCTGTTCAGAGGGAACCTCCTGTGCTCCAGTTTGTGCCCATGGCCTCTTGCGCTGGCACTGGGCACCACTGAAAAACTAATGGATTCCTTCCAATATGTCCATGTCTCTTGTATGCTGGAGAGCCCTAGAAGGCAGTTCCCAGAAGACACTATGGCAGTCCAAAAGTTCCAGATCTCTCCAAAATCGAAAAAGTGAATAGTGAGTACTTATTTGAGATTCACTCAGAGATATTAAGCTTTATTTTTTGTTTGTTTTAAGAGATCCATACTACTGTTAGGCCCAGAGAAAAACACTGAGGTCTCCAACCAATAAAAATGTTGATGAATACCAGAGACAGAATTATACATCTTTTTCACACGATTTATAGCCGCCTTCTAGAAAACTACTAAAATGGAAAGATTATTAAATTGTTTACTGCTCAAATACATTCTGAAGCAAAAATAAATGCATTGCCAGCTGGTGTTCCTGTGCTCTCTGCAAAGAATCAGTGTTCGACACTTATCTCATAGGACCCAAAATTCTTCTTTCTGGCTTTTTTTTTTTTTTTCAGCACTGTCAGGTTTTTTTTTTTTCTAACTTTTCCTCTTTAAAAAAGCTAGATCAATAAATAAATTCTTGACATAGCTGTTTGCATAACATCATGAACACTGTGGGAGAACATAGCGTGATCCTTACCCAACCCCTCACTGCCAAGGGCAGCTTGGGCTGGGAGCAATGCACGACAGGGAACAAACCATTGCAGGGCGCTGCCCCATCGTGTCCAGACCTGAAGCCCCAGGTGCCCAAAGTCTTTAAAAGGGAAAATACTCTTAAAAAATTGTAGTTTTTCAAGCTGAAGGAAAACAAGAGGGAAATAGGAGGGGAAAAAAAAAAAAAAAAAATACCCCACATACTAGAGTTCTCTATCCAGAACTTGATAAAGGATTGTTAAAACCAACATTTTAACAAAACCAAAGATAGGCTATCAACTTTCTCACTACTGCTCAGCCTCATATTTTAAAGGCACAACATTTTCCAGCCCATACTGGGGAAAAAATAAGACCAAGAATATGTTAGTCTTGTTGTGGCTTACTAGTAAGTTATTTATAACACCCTTCAAAATTTTGGAAGGTTATGTTATGGAGTCCAAGTTACATTGCCCATTGTTTTACAGCCAGGTGCAGGAAACTCAAGTAAAGCCAACATTCTTACTGGGAAAAAAAAAACACACCAAAACTCTGGATTGCAGAACTTGCTTTTTATGAGCTCCTAAGTCAGTACTATGCATGTGGGTGCTTTTCTCATATATGTTAGCAAATGTAGGTATCCCATAAATTAATATATATCATCCGTAAATTGAGACAGCTCTTCATTCTTCTTCTATAAATGCTGGGGACTAACAGAGTTTCATCTCTGAAAAGAAACCTCCAAACTTACAATAAAATTGTTCTCCTGCTAGATGATTTCATGTTAAAGACAGGTGTAATTTAAAGCAATTTTGCTGCTTGGCTCAGGACAGGACAATGCAGTAGTCTCATTTTGTACTTCAAACCAGAGACAAGAAGACTTTCTGTTTTTTCTAGACAGAACAGAACAGGCAATGATTTGGACTATTCTTTATTCTTTCTCAGTTCTTGCAGAACAGAACTAAGTCACCCATTAAAGACTTTTCTCATCTACTAGAGAGAGCACTCCCCACATCTTAAGGAGATAAAGAAATCCAGCTAGTGGCAGTGCAAACACTGAAGGATAATAATAAATATAAAGGATTCTGTATTTTCACCTAGGTGAAATTATACTGACTTCAACAAACAGATGCAATATCTTTTTCATGCAGCAGACTTTAACAACGACTGTGTAATTATCAGGCAGCTGCCAATTCTGAATGGGATGCTTTTCCGCTCTTGCACAGCAATAGTCAAAATTTTGCTTACTTTTAGCATAAGGTCAGGTAGTCCAGTGCAAAGTCTGTGTCTGAGGAAGTAGCATTTATGTACCACTTATCTGTTTTTCCCCTCAGAAAATTCATTAGCCAGTTTCCCTTCCTGCTTACCCTTAACCTCAACTTCCGAAAAAGTATCAAATTCCACTTACACAGCGCTCTTTATAATTAGACAAATTGTTTCAGAAGTTCAGTTACAACATTTTCTGCTGTAGCATCTGAAACGCTAGATATTAATAAAAGCTTTAATCGTTCGGAAGAAATACCATGCTATTCACAATTCTGTGGCACATTTTAAATTCCTCTGTAAGGAACAAAATACAATAGCCAATAAACTGGTTATTTCTGTGTACTTGGACATCGTTTTCTGAAGTCAAAATTACAGTCGTTTTACACCTCTGAGAACACACCTGTCATTTTAATTTTCATCTGTGATGCAGGAGATGGTAAATCCTGTTTTAATATACACAATATTCACATTATTATAAATAAAAGTATCAATATTTTATGTATTGTACACATAATGCAACATACTAGTACAATACATTACATATTTGCACAGGTGTGTTCATGTCTATTTATAGAGACATTCACATCCCTGGCATTCTCTGATGGTCAATGTATACAACATTACAACGCGGATACTTAGACTGTCCAATTGAAGTGTTTGAGTCTAACAGACACCCAATACCACACAAATACATTAATTACCATGTAAAGGCAAAACAACACAGCAAACCACTGCTTGTTACTAACAGAGTTTGGAAGATTTGCAGTGTCCCAAATCCAGTGTTATACTCCTGAAGCTTCTTTTGTATTAATATGCATTCTCAACCTACTACAGGCACCTCGCCATTAGTCTGTCTTTACCTTCTAAGTTTTTGTTCTTCTCTCTCTGTTTTCTCAAACATTTCTGCTTTAATTCTGCCTTGTGCTAGCAGCTCAGCCTCCCATTCTCATTTTCCACATTTTACATATTTCCTTCGGTCATTCACTGGCACATGTCAACAAAATTTACCCGCTAACCTGCTTGCTGATGTTGACATTTTCCAGGAATATGTGCGTCACTGTACAAGGAACTTAAATAAAATGAAAAAAAAATGCAGATTTCCTGGAAGATGCTGAATTAGAAATCCTTTATGCAAAATCCCTTCAGTTATACAAAGACTGGGAACCCAGTGTAATGTTCCATCAGATAAACTCGAGCATTGCCCTTTGCTCCTGCACGTCAAGTGGTGTTTTCTATCACCAACTGCTGCTTCCACAGACCTGAATTCAGGAGTTTTCTACCGTGCTGCTGCTATCTCAGATGATGTGCGGGCTCGATAAGTAGTTATGATGGATAAATACACAACTGGATCACCATATACTGGAGAGCCCTTTTGTTCACAGGGAAATCTTGCTCCCCAGCTTTTTAAATTTACATCAGGAGCTGCTGAGTTTTTTTCCATTTTATTTCCTACCTATTTCTATGGCTGGTTCTGATCATTAACTAAAGTGTATGACAGCAAATCATCAATAGCCAGCTATGCTTTCTTTCTTTTCAACAAGCCTCTCTGCAGTTTTCCTCCAACCACTTCCCATATTTTAGGGACTAGGACCACATCACTTCACTCTAAGAACCTCAGAACATCTGAAGGTACTTGGATGACATGTGTGAGACTGAGGAAAATGAAGGGTGCAATGACCAAACTGGACAGATTTCAATTTCCCATATGAAGAAGATGCCATTCCTATTTGATGAATGTCTCACAATTTACCACCTTCCAACATCCAGATGCTATTATGTCAATGAAGGCTTCAAAATCCTAGCCAAAAAGGTTTTCAGCCTTCCTGTTTAGCTCAGAAAACACAGTCTCAAGAACCATGTTTTTTAAAATCAAGCAGTAAAATAGGTCATATTTTCCTTTAATAAATGCTTACCTGACCAGGTAAGTACTTTTTTAACAAAGAAGTAGGATATAGGTCAAAACCTGAGAACACAAAAATACCAGATACAGTAATTTTAGGACACTTAACACAGAAAGCTCTAGGGGAGAAGAATAGCTCTTTTCTTTTTGCAAAAGCATACGTCGTTGGTGTTTTTTTCTGTACACTTGTTCAGAAACGTATATTTGGCCTTTTTACAGTAATGAAGAAGAGGTATAAGACTAATCTGCAAATACTGAAGTGCAGCTACACTAGCAAGAGGTTAAAGACAGAATTTTTCTCAGGCAACAAAACCAGTCTAGGCTGACATAGAAAAAATACCATAGCCTTGAATCCAGCTGAAGACAGCAGATCCAATCCAATCAGAGAAATGAAATCCAAACAGTGAAGACGCAATGCATTTTCCCAAAAGAACAAAGGAAAAAATCAATTGGGCTCATTTTATTGAAGATCTTTAACAAGAATTCAATGAAAACAATTTCCATTGTTTTTTTCTGGATGAGCAACTAAAACCTACTGAACCAGAACACACTGATGTAGGCCTGATGTAGGAAGTACAGATACAGTTCTACTTAAGTACCAAAGAGGATCTGAATGCACATAGGAGCAAAAAATTTTACATACCAGAATTAATTTTATGTGGAACTTGGGACAAAAATACCTATTACCAGCAGAACTAAAAACTGTTTCTGAAGAATCATATAGCTTCATTCAACAGTGGATTTTAATAATTGCTTGTTTGACATTAATAAATATTTAATACTGAATATATATCACATGTAATATATATTAGCACTAAATATTAAAAATACATTAACTAAATTTTCCTTGTTTATTGATTTCTTATGGTAATGGTTAATTTACCTTGACTATGTTGTCCTTTTGCATACATGAATTTCATCCAATGCTCTCTAGAACTGTTTGGATCCTTTTTGCCCCTCTTTTCCTTTCACGCCCTCTTTGACTGGGCAGTTTAATTAATATCTATTTCTAAGAATAAGTGCTGTCCTGGGGAATCTAACTAAATGAACCCTGTTTCTGAGAAGACCTGTAACAACACACCAAGCTTTAGTGAAACTTCATTTTACACGGAGAACAAATCCCTCCTTCAGACTGCTGTAACGTTTGACTTATCACTGGGAACAGGAAGACAAAGTTTATATTATGTTTTGTGGAAAAAATCCGTAGCATTTGGCTGAAGTTAACAGAGACTAAAATGACCTTCTCCCCAAAAACTTCTTCAGCTTCCAGAAAACAGCTCTTCATTTACAGTGGGTGTCTCTGTAGAGCTCTTCAGTAAACACATCCTCTTCCCGCACGCTATTCAGACTACCTCTTACCCGGTGAGGTAACATAAATAAGTTTAAAAATAAATATGCTCATAAATAAGATATAAATAATTTCAAATAGGCACTGCTCATTAGACAGCAGGGCATTCATGCAAAGTAACCCCGTGACCTGACTTGGTGCATAAAACCCAGACTTCAACTCCGCACGGGTTCCTGAAATCTCTTCCAACAGCGGCCGGCATAGACCAGGGCATGGGGAGGGGAGGGAAGGGAGCAAAGCTGCCAGGTAATTTTTTTCATTAAACTTCCAGGGGCTCAAAGCTTGGCTTATGACACATGGCAGGAAAAAAAATGATCCAGCAGATTCAGCACTGAATACTTCTTTGTTCATTTTATTCTCACATATTTTGCCACAAAGAACAGAAGCAGCACTGTTAGACTGGAATATGTCACCGAACTCGATTCTTTTATCTGAAACCTAAGGCTAAATGACTTCTTTTATCTACTTTGCTGCTTCACTGTCCCTCGCCAAGTGCCTGAATGAAAGCGAGGAAGCTCAGCGCCGCTGAACTTCCAGATGCCCATGGACCTCCTGACGCCACACTTTGAAGGGAGGGAAGTGGACTGATCAGGCTAAAAGCATTTTAGGAGGCAAAACATCAAAAGATGGCAGGGAGCAGTGAGGCGAGACTACTGGCTGATTTCAGCCTTGGCACTGCTTTAAGTGGGGAGACAAGGCCTGGCCCAACCAGCCCCTTGCCCTGCACTCCTCAGCAAAGCACAGCCAAGGCAGCAGGCCCAGCTCGAGGAGAGGAAGCCAGCGTGCTGACATTCAGTATAGATTTGCTGTCATATATGTTAACTACCTCAGGAAACAATCCAAAAGAGCTCCCCTTTATGGTACAGATTTTGCTATACTGTACATCCAATTAAAAGTACTCTCTGAATGCATTCTGTGTGTCTTGTGGAAAATGCTCAACTTCTTTTTAAATTAAAATTTAACGTAATAACCCTTTGTGTTGCATTCACTGAAGTAACTGAATGGAAGAACCGTTAAGGCCAGAAAAGACCTCTGAGAGCATCTAATCCAACCAGTGACCCATCACACCGTGCCCACTAACCGTTTTCAGTGCCACATCCACACGGTTCTTAACACCTCCCGTAATGATGACCCCACCACCTCCCCGGGCAGCCCGTTCCAGAGCCTCACCACTCTTTTGGAGCTGTGGAGCTTCTACTCAGCCAGAGGTGTGAAAGCCACTCAGTATATGAAAGTTTTTGCTTCTTTTATTAATTTGTGAATATTCTCCATATTTAGCCATTACGAAAGGAACGGACAGGATGAATGATTAGATATCCAGCGGGGCTAAATCAAAGAAGTTCCTTTGGACTCAGTTCACAGTGCACATCACTGCAGTGCAAGGTTCTTCCCATCCAACCCTATGAACAACTCCAGTTACAGATCTTCTTAATGACTGCCTAATTTAGGCACAAAAGCAATGATGATTTATAAGAATGAGGTCTACTGTCACCCCTAACCTGAGCTGAGTCACCTTATATGAGTAATTATGACTCTACTCCAGTACCATTTGATTTCCCAATTGCTGAACAACAGATTATTGCTCCTTGTTTTCTTTGTGAAAACTCAGCACAATCAGGTGCTCAGAATGCCATACAATGGAATAAACATGGATCTGTGGTGCTCCACCTGCAACAACGTTCTTGCTAGTAATGCATGCACAGAGTGGCTGGTTGCAGACTGAGCACCACAAACTTTCCTGGCTGATGGTTACGTTTTATGAACACCACAGAAACTGTAAGAACCAAAAATCCCAGGCAGTTAATAATAAAGCAGCTTCAAGACAGTCGTAAGAATGGGCAGCTGGGAACACGGGTGCACACAGCGAGTTTCAGATAGTGACAGCCACACAAGGCAGGGTGATGGCTTTGAGAAATATAGCAACCTTTTCTTCCCACCATCTGCCACACCTCCAGCTCTCTTCCCACTGGCTGACTGGCCAGGCAGCCTTGCTCTGTCTACCACAAGTTATTCATCTTACAGTCTCTCTACCAAATCTAACTTGATCTGTTCTCCCTCAAACTAACATTGGCCCTTCTGTGTTACTCCATCCTTCATGGACACACCTAAAAGGCCCAGCTGCACTTCCTAAGGATTGCCACCAGTTTAACATTCCAGCATTGAAGTTTCAAGTCTTTCAAGGTCAGCCAAACATACCTCCTCCAGGCCATGTACATTGTGAATATGTAATGTAACAAATGAAAAGCTGTGTTAAAATACACTGGTGCAAGCAGTGGGAGTATTGTGTAAAACTGCAGTGCAAGCTGACGGCTTCCACTCCATGAAACTCAGCATGACTTATTTAAGCCTATCTTCAATATGGTGTGACTGCCAAGGGCCAAGAGGCCCAGCAAGTGGTCTTGTGATGGAATCAAGTGGAGTATGCTAAGGCAAGAGGTTGCCTTGATTCCCATTTTCTTGTAAAACTTAAATAGCATTTGACAAGACCTAAAGGCTAGTGGCAAGACTCAGAGATCAGCACTCATCCCTTCAGTAGGTTGAGTGATTCAGTCACATGCAAAAGAAATATATCTGCAATTGAAAGGGTTAAATGCTTGACACTACTGCTATCCAAACATATTTAAAAGATCATTTTCTATCCTAGCCCTCTACCAATGAAAGAAAAAAAACAATAACACTGCACTATAGTCTTCAAACACTTATTTTTATAGCTCTCTCATTTCAATTAAATTTCTCAGTGTTTATGGACAGTAAGCTCTCAGAATACTGCATCGTACTGCAGAGTAACATACTGTTTGTGGTGGAAACTGTGAAAATATTGTGTCATGTGGAATATAATTTTGTCTGGTTTCATTTGTTTTGTTGTGCTTCTGTTAATTATTTTATATTTTATGATAAACAGTTTAGGAATACAAGTTATGTGGCATCTTCACCTATACCTGTTTGTTTATAGAGTTGTGAGGTGCTGGAACAGGCTGCTCAGAGAGGTTAGTGGATGCTCCATCGCTGGAGGTGTTTGAGACCAGACTGGATGGAGTCCTGGACAACCCGGTCTAGTATCAGATCTGGAGGTTGGTGGTCCTGCCTATGGCAGAGGGGTTGGAACTTGAAGATCCTCGGGCTCCCTTTCAATCCAAGCCATTCTATGATACTATGATTCTATGATTTATTGGCAACATTTAAAAATTCTGGTTTTCAAGACACAACACCTGTATCTTCCTTCTTCCTCCCTTTATGTACAACATGAGGCAGAAAACAAGTATGTTTCTTTTCTTTTTCTTTAAAGAGATAAGCTGATCACTAAGAAAATGCCAAATACTGCCTTTTTCTTTCAGATTCACGTGATGAACGTGATTAAACCTCAGAAAGGTCTGCATCACATCTGCAGACTTCTAGCAGTTGTCAGCCCCGCACTGAAATCAGATTTTCTCTGGAAAATCACCTCTGGAGCTGTTGGTTTTTCCCCCACTGGTTGACAAGTATAATTAATCAGAAGAGAGGTGTGTGTCTGTACATATGTACGTATGAATAATGGAATGAGACACAGCTGGTAAAACTAGCAAAGCATAAATGTAATGTCTTGACCACTTGTCGCTATTACAAAATCTTACGGCATTTTTCCCTCGTGTATTAGTCTTGCAATGAGGATAATTAAATTCAGTCTACTTAAATCCTTAGCTTAAATAGCTCCTATAGTCATGTATAGAAAGGTATTTGCATGTCTAGCTCATATTTAAGCGACTTAACTGCCATGGAGAACAGGAAGAAACACATCTTTTGAATATGGTGTATGTACAATATTATTAAATAAAATAATTTCTACGGAGAGTTTACGCAGTCTGTAGTTTAGTTTCTGTTTATCTGAAATATATACATATACATTTGCTATAATAGCCATTTATCCACATAGGTAGAATGTGATGTAAAGTCTACTATTGCTCTTTTTAAGTTAGAGACCATCACAGTTATGAAAAACACCCTTTGCACAGAAGGTCTTGAAATAATATTTCAGAGGGACCAAAATAAAAAAATTATTATTTTTTTTAATCTAATTGATATGGTTCAGTGAGCAGTTAGGTTCAGCTAGCCCTGCAGAATAGAGGGGAAGAAAAACTAATTATTATCATAATCTAATCAAGCTCAGTATATTGCAAAGTACAGCAAAATGCTGTGTCCGTGGGTGCCATTCAAAGATCTCTGAAATCTTTATTATGTATAAACATTTTTGTACACAGTTATTAACTTGGCAAATGATGTCTTTATAGAATCCATAATAGAAAGTGTGGCCAAATATCTAACTGAAGCGTTCCAGGCAATATGCAGAAACAGTTGTACTCATGTAGAAATTAGGTTTCCCAACAGAGATCTCTATAGCCCCGTTTGCACTTGAAAGACATGCCTCGTTTTGCTTTATTCATTTATTTATTTATTTAGCTAGCCAACAAACCTAATCTATATTCTGTAAAACACACTTTTCAACTGTGGAGGAAAAACAATGTTTTAGCATTCTGTAGGGAGAGAAGATAAGGAGGGGCAGAAGAGCAAGGAAGGGAAAGAGGGAGTATTTCCCCAGCTACCTGGAAGATAAAAACATTCTTCTAATTCACAAGCTTTTTAATATGGATAGAGGAGAAAGTTGTTTCAGGAAAGCGTGAGAAACACATTTTACAAATGCATAAACTGGATCAGAGGAAGATCATTTCTTCTTTTACATTCTGGCAGCAAAACCAGAGTCACCCTTTCTGATTGCCAGATGTTCCTTTCACCCAGAACACAACACAGAGCATAGTAGTAGGTAACTTAGAACTACAGTCTGGCAACACTACTTGTGCTATTTCTGCATGCTCCTACAAGGGTGGGCAGGGGCTGCAATGTGCCACAGATCTGGACTTTGCAAAAAATAAAAATAAAAAAGTTCTAGCATATATATGTGTATGCGTGTGCATCCACTTTTAGGAAGTACAACAAATGGGAACGCTAAAACTTGCATTTACATTCTTAAACATAAAATAGTAAAATATGAACTCCAGACAAACTGCCATAGTTCTGCTAAGGAGGAATTCATCATGCAGGTGCATACCATGCATCTCAACTCAGTGATAACAATTCAGAAATTGGCCACTCATTACTGACTCTTAACTGAAAGAGATAAAGAAGAATCAGCCAGGGTGGAAAGCTTTAAGTTGACAAGGCTCTGTTTGCATTTATCAGCATGACAGGAAGCAAAAGGGATGAGTCAGGTTTCACCTGCAGTGTTAACCCAATGCCATCTCTTGAAGGGAACAAAAAGCTGATGGCCCTACAGTTACAGTAATCCACACCAAGAAATTAATATTTTCTAATGAGGAAGTCCTAGAGTCCTCGCTTTCAAAACAATGTTAATTGAAACATGTTAGTTATGGTACAATGTGGAGATAAAGACAAGTGTGAAAACCCAATGCAGGACACTGTTCAATTAATCACACAAGTACCAGTGTTGTTCAACATTCCAGCAGCTAATTAGCACATGGATGGTATCTGAGTAATAGCTGGCTGGTGCAGAGATGACCACACATCTGTTCCCCACCTCTCTGCATCACTCTGCATGTTCACAGCCTACACACATTTCTCCCTCGAAGTCTTAATTAACAGACACTTTGTGTTGCAATAAGCAAAGACACTGTTATCACCTGCTACAAGAAGAGAAGTTCTTCACATCTTGTCCACTAATGTCAAACAATTACAGTTCAGTACGTTACATTTAAAGAGCAGACTTTCCTGAAGGTCCGGCTGATCACCTACAGGAACCTCATATACAGAAGGGCTGTAGGAAGCTTGCTCAAACTGGCTTCCTCTGCCATTCCCAGCACATTTCCCATCAGCTTGCTCCCCTGGGCTGCTGGCCACCCCTCCCAGGGCCAGTGGTGCTGTGCAATGCACCACCCAGCTCCGGCTGGCAGAGATAGCACAGTTCTCACCGCTAAGCAGCTCGATGTGCCAGCACAGCCTGCTATCCTCCTCCTATGAAAGAGAAACATAAGGCGGACCAGATTTCTGCTTTGTAAGGTACGATGGAAGGCTTGTATGCAATGCAAGTGATTACTTTTTAGTCGAGGAAGCTGCACGGCAGGACTTTGATGACAGCTGCACACACGCACCATTCAAAGTAACTCATAGAGACTTCAGGTTTACATCACACATGGGAGCCTACACACTGTCCTCCTTTGGACAATCAGCTCTCTACAAGACTGAAGAAATGACTCGTGCTCAAGTTCCATACAAGGTACCAGTTTAAAGCCTGAAACCTAAGCCTAACACATTTCCTAAGTAATACTCCATGGCTACAAGTGGATTCGGTGTTCAGAGACTTTCTTTCTTTAAACATTGTTGAATTCTTGCCTCCAGAACATGACATAGTAGTAAGATCTCAGTCTCTACAGTCTCAAAAGTCATGAAGAGAGGTTGTGGATACCCCCTCTCTGGAAGCATTCAAGGCCAGGCTGGATGAGACTTTGAGCAACCTGGCCTAGAGCAAGATGTCCCTGCCTATAGCAGGAGATTAGAACTAGATAATCTTAAAGGTTTCTTCAACCCAAACCATTCCATGATTCTATGACAAAACTATTACTTTTTAAAATCAGCTTTGAAATGCATTGAGTGATCTTTTAATCTTAGCACACAACCAAGTTGCTAACCTACCTTCTGTTCATCACTCATAGTTCTGTGTACTTCCTTATTTCCCCACTATTTATTGGCACTCAAAAGTAAACAGTTTCAGACTTCCTGGTTTCTATTCATATCAGTTTGTTCACAACTTCTTTCTGCTGGTTTCCTATGTTTTTCATGTCTGAAGCATGCTCCTGTGCTGCAACAACTGAACACAGCATTCCAGAGAAAGGTGAAATGTTGATCTATGTAACACCACTATAACATTTCACAGCCTGTTTTTATTGATTCAGAATATTTTATCTGACCACAACTATATTCTCTAAAGAGGTCTTAATTCAGCCCGTCATAGTGATACTTAGGTCCCTTTCCTTAAATTACACAATTAATTAGGATCCAATAAACTGCATTAATAGCACATACTTTGCCCTCCGGTATGAATTACTTTGCATTAATCGAGATGGAGCTTCATCCATTATTCTGTTCACTACTGACCTCATTTGATTAAATCTTTCCAGTATACCTCTTCAGACTTCACTAACTTCAACCACACAACCAAATATCATTACATTACATTCATCATTTTTTAAGATACGCTGCCACAATTTTAGAATTATAGTTGACTGATGAAACTTACGCCTATTCTTCATTCATTCTTCATCAAAAAAGTCACATTTTAATGCAAATGGATTTTTTATGTACCTACTTAGAGTCTACTTAGCATATGCATTTCCTCACCCTTAGCTGTTGACATACAAGTGAAAAATTGCATGTAAGTCTCTAAACACCAGACATTATGTGCTAATGTCAACAAACAACACAAAGCATATCTTTTCTAAACATTTTTTTAATTCTGTCAGCTTATCATTGTATTTCTTCCAGTACAATACCTGTTTTACTGATGTTGTTACTGTTTAACATCTCTTTGCATGTTTTTTCAATCATACAACATTTTTGTCTTTTGTTACTTCTGCAAAGTAGATGAATATATTATCTTCATTTTATAAATAAACTAAGGAAGGAAAAGAATAATAATTTACTCAGGATTGCACGGCAGAAATGCCAAGAAACCCTTAATTTGTTGGCAAGACCTATTCAGTGATCACCAATTCTTCCATTCTTTTATCATTCCAGTCCTTCCTCTAGTCTTTCTAGCAACAAGAGAATTTATTTTTCCATGTATGCTATGCAATAGGCTTGTCAAAAGGAGACACAGTTTGAAACTTGTGTTTTATACCAAAGCAGATGCATTTGCAGGAGGAACACAGCCAGCAACAAATACTTAGGCCCGGCTGACTGATCATCTATATTGTAGCAGCCTATCAAAAGTGGCAGGTATTCACAATGAGAGCTACAGCTAATTACAAACAACAGCCACATACACCTTTCATACCAGTAATTAAAACAAATGAGCCAGCATTTCTTTGTCATGGAGAAAAATAAAAGAGCAAGTCTGCAACATAAGGATTCCAGCCATTGTCTAGAAAAATTTTGAGTGGTAGGAACAGTCATTTTTTGAGGAATATCTGAATCTACTGGAGAGACATCAGGATCATTTCTTATTGAAAGGTTCTTCAATACCACAGCGTTATTTCTGGTATTAGCTGCAATGCACTGAACAGAAATGAGGAGAATGAGTACATGAAGGAGCATGGCAGGGGCAGCCAGGCTGAGGTGCAGGAGTGCCATGGATGCCATGTATTCCGGGATGGCTGCTCTCCGGGAGGATACAGACTCTCCTCCAGAAATCCCAAGGAGATCACTGTTAAATCATGCTCTGAGTCCACATTTCCTCAAAGCATATAGTTTAACCCGGCCCAATGAGCTAGGTTTGAGAAACAAGAGAAAACTACGTGATCTTTAGCTGTAGATGTGGAACACCAACTATCCGAGACCAGAGAAACTGACAATCCCACAGACAGTACTGCACGCGTTCTTACAGGACCTCCTATTCAAATAAATAGAACCATAGTTCAACCAGCCCTAATGATACCGATTTGTCTACACACACACACACACACACACACTTTAACTTAGAGCACAAAAAAAGAACATTCTAAATCTTGGTAAAATATAAAAGAAAGATTGTTTAGGAAAACTGTGCTGCCAAGAACACAATAATATCACCAGCAGCCCCCACACATTTGTTATTGCATTCAGCACAAGTGCCAGATGAACATCTGCAGTGTAAAAATGCAGCCCATTAGTTCCTTCAGCTTGTTAGCATATTTTAATACTGTGATCACAGCTTTCTATTTCTATCAAGGTGCTACTAGGTGCCAGACTCAGTACTCGCATGGTGCGTCATTATTATCTCTGTACCCCCCAGGATCTTAATCTGTCTTACTTCTGTGAACCTATTACACAGCAATGCTGAAACAGAAGAGGAGAGCAGGGAGAAATGTGAGAAGGGAAGAGGAAGCTACTGGTACAGCAGTATTGCTGCCAAGGTAAGTAAAGCTGTGATCTTATCATGTATGGTTGGACTAAAGCCGTGTTATGTACAACCCTCTTTAGCCTCACAGACTGTGTTATGTTAGAAAAAAAATCATCTTAACGCATACAGAAAGCAAGTAATTTAACAGCTCTCTCTCCTGACCTGTTTTCCTTTAGCTCCTTACAGTATTTGCATAAATAGTTGGTCAACCTTCTCATTTATGGTTTAAATAGAACGTGAAGAACATTATAACCCTAATTTTAATCTGAACCCTGTAATTAAGGGAATTAGTATTTTTAAACCAAGAAAGAAATCCCAAATAAGTCTTTCGAAGGAGCAGAGCAGAGCTGCAGACTTTTTCATGTTGCTGCTGCTATTAGTCTTAGTGCTACCTAGCTGTGTTACTTAAGACACGCATGCGAAAAGAACAGAACTGAGGGCATGCCTGCTGTAATGTATGCACACATACACCCACAGCACCTGATACGTGTGTGCTACACAGGTGGGGTGACAACTGTGTCTTTTACATGCAGAAGGTTCTATGTGTGCATCTTACTTCTTAAGCATCCAGGTCAAATTTAAGCCTACTTTCATCACTAGATGAACTTGGTCCACTCTTAAATATAAAGCCATCCGAATAGAGACTAAATAAAAAAGCTCCACAAAATAAAAAAATAAAAAAATAAAAAAAACACACTACAAAATCACTTTACAAAAGACAGAAATTCTGTGCTCCTCCTGTGGAGCACACAGCATTCCTCCAAGGAACCACGTTTACTGGGAAAAGCAGAACTGCTTGGCTAATTTACTTACACTCTTCCACTTCGCATCTGCAAGAGTGGTCAGTGCCAAATTCAATACTGACCTGGCTAAGCCTTTGATCTGACCCAAGACAGCTGTTCCTAGGAACACATTTAACTAGCTAGTATGACTCCAGTAAGCCCTTGTCTTAAGCCAAACTAGACTTTGCTACTGAGAAAAAATGGTATAACACTTTCTGCTAGCACAGTCTCCTTCCAAACAAATATAAATCCAGTAATGCCCATTGAGAGACACCCTCTTCTAAATTCTGATGCTTCATTTTTCTGATGCTACATTTCTCTGGGAAAAAAAAAGGGACAAATACTTTGGACAGAGGTTTTCAGAATGAGAGAGACAGGGGAAAACAACAAACAGCTCTTAATTCCCAAACACTCTTGTATTCAGGCAACTATCTATAGGTATATGTTTACGTGGTTTAGCGAGACAAAGACTAAGGTCTTTACTAACCCTGCAGTTTCACGGAGACCTTAAGCCAGTCAAGGATACACCACCACTGAATGCAGCACTCCCATCCATGGCTGCACCGCCCTCCATTTCGTGCTGGCACAAATAGTTGAGCTGAGTGCAGAACTAAAGACATAACACTGGCTGAAACCGAGTACAAGTTTCTCAGGGTTAGTCAGATGCAGATCAGGTCTCCAACCCAACTCAACTGTGGCTGCATGAACATCTGCACGGGGACACTGACCACTAGCTAAGCACATGAACAGTTTCCAATGCTATACAGAAGAAACAGTTTGCAATGCTCCTCTAGGCATCTGTATTAGCCAAGTCAAACAGCACAAATGCAGTCTTCCTAATGTGCATTTACCAGTGCTAACAGATCTGAATGAGCAAAAGAGAGAATGATGGCTTTAAAATTCATGCAGGAAGACTTCATAACTGCATTTAAAATTAGAGAGTTTTAGCTAGGCAGCTCCAAGTGCAGTGTACAGCATAACCACTGCCAATGCCAGCGTACAGGGAGGAAGCGGAGCAAGGAACAATGCTTATTAACGTGAACTGAAAATAAAATCAACGGAAGTTGCTTGATGCCATTCTATATGATTTCTGATGTGGTGTCTGAACACCTATTAGTTGTGCATGAAATATCGTCTGACAGTAACTGACACACAATTTGTTCTCTTTCACTCTTGGGTGGGTGAAGAATTGTGCTTTTGGCATGACACTGCACTGTGGTTTCTGTACTTTACACTTACGCCTGTACCTGTGGAACGTTTCTGCTACTACACACTTCTCATAGAGAGAACAGTTTGACAAAAAGTGCTCTCGAAGTATGCAAGAGTCCATCTGCCTACCTCATACTGGTCTGCAAGGAGCTTTTGTCTCTTGCAGAGCCAAGCGTATCTGTAACATGGAAAGGCATACTGTACTGATGCACGGCATTATTCCTCTGAGTTTGCCAACTTGAAATTTAGGCACCCTCTCAGACACATTAAAGTCAGTCTTTGAATCAAGATTTTAATACACTGTATGCTTTGAGAATATAAAATTGTCTTTTGCATCTGTAAGAAATCAGTAGCAGAAAATGGAGACAAGAAGAAAAAAGGAATTATTAGACATGATCTTACTAAATTGAAATGTTTCCTACTACATGATGCTTCCTAAAAGCTATCAGGAATTGAAGGAGGGGTGAATGAAACGCATATGAAGAACAAACAGAAACAGTTCTAACAAGTTTTGTTTCTAGATCTTTTTGATTAAAGCTGATACAACTGACTTACATAGCTCACAAATGAATAATACAGCATTTCAGAGCTCTTGGAATTCCCACACTTGAAGCTGCATGACACTGAGTTTTTTTCTTATCTCATTAACTGTACAAATATGATTAATGTTCAGCTGGAAACTTCGTGAAATGGAAATTCCTCAGCAAGAGCTGCATTCAGCTCTGCTTGTAAGTAGATGCAAATACCTGATGTCATATTGGCATATTTCAGGGTTGTTACCGGCCACGTATGCATGTCTGGCTTGTCCGAATTGCTAATAGCATAATGCTCCAGGAGAAAAATGGGTACACTCCAGCATTACCAAGTTCCTCTGAAGTTTTATTACAGAATTCAGAATACAGAATGAGATCAGCAGCCTACTTCACTGCTTACACTAAACGCCAGGAAATACGGTATTTTTAAAAGTACATACAAAATGCCAGTGTAAGAAAAAACAAAGAATACACCTTTATGCTTCCCTTTTTTCAAGAACAGGACCAGTTTAAAGCACTTCAAGAATGAAGGCAGCATTACAGGCTGAAAGCAAACTGGATATTCTAAATAACAAGTTATCTGCCTGAGATTTGGTTTTACACACAGATGTAAAATCTAGAACGTTGCCTCTTATTCTGTGCCACAAAACCCAGAGGACCCTTTGCTTTTCAAATGAGTCACCATATGTATTAATTTTTTGTTGTATTTCACCAGTCAAAAAATACTCAGCTCCATCAAAATTCACTCCAGCTACATCATAAGATTTTTGCTTGCTTATCATTAACTGTCCTTAGAGACAGAGAAAGGAAAAGTGGCAGTGGCAGCAGTTAATGGCACACGATCTCCCTTTGGCCACACAGCACAGGCAGCCCCATGTGCCCTCCCTTTACCCACTTGGGCCATGGGGAGCCACGGTGGGCAGAAAGGATGAAGCCTTCTATACCAGCGGGCCACATCCAGAGAAAGGCAGCAGCAGAATGCTTCCAGGTGTGCTGTGCCACGTAGCTAACAGATCAATGCAATGACTGTGCAGTCCCACATGCACGCACACTCCATGGCTCTCCTAGCCACCAGTCCTGCCAGGCTCTGTATCCGAACAGAACCTCTGCACAGTGCCAGGGCATACGCAGCTGAAATCAATAGTGCCGTAACACCGCAGCTTTCCTTCCTCTCCAAAGCTCACTGATAGAGGAGCTTCAGCTGAAACCAGCACGGAGCTGTGGTGGGGAGCAGGCCCCGCTGCCGGCCGCGAGGCAGGCCCGCATTGATTGCCATCTGATTAGAGGCAGTGTGTCCTGACTTTCCCCAGTCACTTAAGCCGGCGTCTCGTTGCTTGTCCTTAGAGACCACAGCTCCACTCAGGCAGAGAGCGTCTAGACAGTATTCATGATCCATCTGTCTGGCACAGCCAGGCTGATGACAAACTCTATTAGAACCGAAACAATTTTTTTCTCTCTTCCCTCCTCCCATCTCCCTTTTCCTCTGAGAAGCCGTAATCTGACACTGAAAATTACTATCATTGTTGCAATTCTCAAAATAGCAGTGCCAGACTTTCATTAACATCAACGCTAGACTGCTAAATATTTAAAGAAATGGATAAATTTCACCTGAAGTGGGACAGCCCGGCACACATGAAAGCAGAAGCACAATCAAAATGTAAATCTAAGCGGTTGTTTTTATCTGCGCGAATTCGGTGTCACAGTCAGAGGGGGATGCCAAAGGTCTCCTTAAACAAAATATTTTCCTTTGATTGAGCTTTTTGTTTTTCAAACAGACTCGTGCTCCAGCCCCCCGCAGATCCCTACAAAGCTCAGAGCTGACAGCAGTAGGAGGGGTGCTGAAAGGGAGAGCCAGAGAGCTGCGGTGCGGCTCCTTTTTTACCTCGCCGAGGAAAATGAACTCCCACAGCAAGCCCTGCTCTGCCAAAACAGCCCTGGCGCATCGCCTCCATCAACGCCGACAACTTGAGATTTGATGCAGACGTCATTTTCACTTGACGAGAAGGATTCGTTTCCCTTTTTTATTGTTCTCCAAATGTTCATACGTGTCAATATTTGTGTTCAGCATGCCCGTGAACACCAGCAGATCACAGCAGTCTTCCTGCGCTGTTTTCTGCTGAACAACGAACCCAAATCTGCACCATCCCTAAAAACTGCAACGCCACTCAATTAGAGGGACTTCAATTCTGCTGTCCGCAAACAGACTACAGCTCCCATTTCCAAATCTAATTTACTTCTAGCAGGACAAGGCAGGTTGATCATTTGTTGTGAAACAAAGGGAAATGCTCTAAGAAATGAACTGTGTCCTGATGGAAACGCGCACACTGTTCCTATTCCTCAGAGCCCAAATTCTGCAGGTCACATGCAGCTGCAAGCCCCCCACAAGGCCAGGTCTTTCTAATGTTTAAAATTCTACAGTGAGCTGCATTTTTCCAATCACAGTTTCATGCACTTAATACACTCAGCCTCAAACCAGAGTTCAAGACCAGCCACCTCGATCAATACATATTCACGGTTGAGAGAAACAAAAACAAGAAATGGGCATTCCAGTAGCTGGCATGGGCTCCTTGGAAAGAGGCTACCTGCAGTAAAATGAAGAGCTCTCTCTGAGTGTCCTCACCTAACCTACTACTCTGATACATTCAGCTCTGATGCCTTTGCATGCCTTTTGACCAACTAACACCTGCGGGATGGCAACTTGTGCTGTCTGAAACCAGTTTCTAACCCGCATGAGCTAATAGAGCCCTCGAGTCTCTCTGTGCCATACAGAACCAAACCTCAAATGTAGCAGCATAAGGAAACCTTACCTACTAGTCAGGAGAGGAAAATGAATAAAAACAAAGGCTGCAGAAATACAGGATTTGTTTCACTTTGCATAAGTGCGCCCTACTGAGTTCAGCAACATTCAGAAAGACTGCATTAACAGCCTCCACACAGAGACAGGTGAGAATAGCAAGGAGAGATGAACACTCAGCCTATGGGATTAATCTACCTTAACACACAGCCATTGCATCTGCTGTAATCATAAGATCCAGGGAGCAAGGCACCCACAAAAAGTATCTGTCTATGCTATTGCTCATGCAACATAACTAAACCAAACAAGCTACAACCAGACATGCTGGATTGGACTGCTGGCAGGAACACAAATGAGAAATGCTTCAGTAGCCAGGAAATATAAGTTACCACTAACATGGGCATACTGCTGAAATAAGCTGAAGCAAGGCATCCCTATGAAAGTTTATTTAGACATCGTTTGGAGGCAGTCTACATGTCACCATGAAATTAGATTAATATTGCTTCTACCGGACAGAAGTCTGAATACAGTGGGAGAAAAGGATTCTTTGGAAAAAAAAGTCCAGGGAAAGCAATAACACACTAATGCAACCTGCTCGGGGTAAAGACCACAGCAGTTCCAACAGACAACAGGCAATCCTGCTCAGATGCAGACCATCATACACACTGCTCCTTTCAACAATTTCCCGCCCAATCAAGAACCGTGTGCAAGAAGATGCGAGAATAATTATTTCCTTTTTACAGTGCTATGTTACCTACCTGCTTGTCACTGTGTAGAGGCTAACTGACATACATATTTCTGCACTACATCATCAGATAGGACATTTCTAGCATGTGTATTCTGGTGCACCCTGGTAGAGATAGCCATTAAAATCATTGACCAAAAGCATGGAAAAGTTTCATAATTCAAAATGCCTTTAAGGCCTGGGGACCACACTTAACTATTCTCAATTTCTTTTTCAAGGCCTGAATAGGCCAGTACAGCTCCCTGCCACATTCCTAGTGATGTTCTTTCCTATTAACAGTTCACAACAACTGCTACCATTTAACAGCCTCTTTAATGGAGAGAACATAATAAATATAATTAATCCTAATTTCTTTTAAATACTGTTTACAGCAGTAGCATTTTTCTGCTTTGCTTTGATCTTATTTTTCTGTTTGGTTCACCTTTAGGTCCACTGTTTTACTATTTGTTGTATTTAATTTAGTACAAAAGTCCCTTCATTTACCAGCACATGTCACACAGTCTCTACTGCAGTGAAAAAATATAGTCATTATTGAGGTCCAAAAATACAACAAATAACCAACCACCCCTTCTGCCTCAAGGAAAGCAAGAAGTTACATAGTTCAGGATGCTCCTACCAATAAATGAAATATTTCCTCTTCAAGCTGCTAATTTGCCCTGTTGTTACAAAACTATCAGACAACATAACTGTTTATGTAATCATTCCACTTCACTCAGCACTGGGGAGCAGAACTACTGCTCTGAACACCATATTTTAAATGGAGTCAGATAAAATGAACAAACTAACAGACCTGGGGAAACAATTTAAATGAAAGAACTTGGTATTTTTTATTTTCTAAGTCTACCAGAGGGTAACTGAGCAGTCCACATGGTAGCCATCTTGTCATGCATAAAAGACTGACAGGAAGGAAGAAGACCACACCAACCTCAGCTCCTGTGAAGCAGCCAACTGCTGCTGAAGGCTTCTTAGAGACAAATTCTGTCTGGTTTGGTGTGGGTAAACTTCATCTTCCTGAGGCACAGGGAGCACCAGCTAGCTTCCCTCATGGCTGCCTTTCAGGCCTGCCTTTCTTCTTCAGGGCAGCGAACTGCTCAAACGCCCCAGGGGAGAGGTACTTTGAGGGAGATCAGGAAGTCTACCAACCCAGGACCAAACAAGTAATGATTTGAAGACTCTAAAGGCCTCTGCAGGCTACTGAACAATGACTCAATCCATGAGGCTATAGGAAATCAAATGGACCGCTTGGATCCCACTGAGGAACTCACAGGGTGTCGCTGTCACCCCTCGGTGCCTGCAGGGCATCCACACCACCCCAACAGCCATCCCAAACATCACAAGGCTGCACAACAGCCTACAGTGCTGGCTCCATTAACACCACCAAATAAGGAAATAAATGTTCATACCCAGAGCAATTACGGTCTCATGCCTGTAATATCACCAAGCTTGTACCAAGATTTCCAAAATATGTAACGAGACAGTGCTCCAGCTGCAGCTTGTTTCCAACGCTATACCCAGTCCTTCCCTCCACCTGTACCACAGTGATTTTCCAAGCTCCTTTTGGTCAAACTCAGAGACAAGGGGGCCCAAGGAGGTTGTGGATGCCCCATCCCTGGATGCATTCAAGGCCAGACTGGATGTGGATCTGGGCAGCCTAGTCTAATGGTTGGTGATCCTGCACACAGCAGAGGGTTGAAATTAGATGATCATTGTGGTCCTTTTCAACCCAAGCCATTCTATGATTCTGTGATTCTATGATTCTAATGGAGGAGCTGCTGTATGTCAGTCAGAAAATCCCCTTTTACATGCACAAAGTATGAGGCAATTGAAAACTCAAAAGCCAGTTAGCCTAAATTAACAGGAAGTACATGTGATGTTGTGATCTGGACCTGAGTGTTTTTTCGTATGACTTCCATTACAAAAACCAAAACTGAAGCAAAATAAAATGAAATAACATAAAAGCACATGTACAGCATTACTATTTTAAAACGTCTGATATCATAGCAGAAGTACAAGATCACTCACATGTTAAATTGGAGGTTAGAATGAAGAAAGGGAAGGGAATACACCCAACACCTGTCAGTTTTCTATTATCAATTAACTCCTGTGATCATATCATGTTTAATATTGCATGCGTTCAGTGCAAAAATTACAGATACACGCTGCTTGTAATTTCTATTATTAACAGCAACATAATTAACATAGATACTCCATAGCCAGTCACAACTAGAGCTCAAACAGCTTTTCGAGAGCTGTCATTATTGGCAGAACAACACCAATGGCAAGCACTGCTAGACACCTCATTCCATACACTACTTTCTCCATCAGACACTGACCAGTGGAGGGACCTATTGATCTGTGGCAAACAACTGTCAACCCTATCAGAAAGGAAATGGTTTAGGGAGCATGTGACAAATTGTCATTCTCCTAATATATGCAATGCTTGTTTCTGCTATCCCTGCATTAAGTAAAGCATTTCTGAAATAACAGTTTTAATCTTTTTAAAAGCAAATATTGAGGTAATACAATACCCTGACATATGACAGGAAATCATCACAGTAACAGCACTTCTCTTGCACCTGTAGGCCAGAATCACTATTGGGAAACTTTGAATTGTGGTTTAAAAACAGTTAAAAAACAGAAGATACAAAAAAACAAAATCAAAATTTGATTTTTGTGTCCATCGGTGATGGCAAAGTATTGAGAGAGGAATTCTGTCACTCTGAGATACCTAGGCACCACAGAATAGCAAGTAAAGCTATTTTAAATACATACCTCCAAAGCTCAGTGACCTACCAAATTAGGGCTGACCTTTGCACTAATAAAATATATACCATGACTGAAACAACTTTAATAGTCTCAATAGCGTGTGAAGACTATCTCACACACAAAACACAAAACATTTTTCAGAAATGGAAAAAAATTGGAAAACATTTTTAAAATCGCTTAAAATATTATGCTTTCTTTCTCAGAAACCACTTACAGTTCATACAATCGCAACCTCATTTCCTGCAGCACAAACTCCTCCACTTCCCTCCACATGACCTCAACTTTCCAGATTCAGACACCCACAGAAAGCATGTTAGACAGCACTGCTGGTTCAGTGCTCTGTCTCAGCTCCCCTAGATATGATACAGCAGACCAGGTTTCTGAAGACACTGATTTTTGAGGTAACAGACATATTCCACATACATACACAGATGCACACGAAGAGCAGGTACTCACAGCTAAAGATGCCTGGAGGTGGATGCTCTGTTACAAGCAGACAGTTCTCTTCATCACTGTTATCCCCACAGTCATTCTGTTGGTTACAAATCAATGAACCAAGATACAAGCATTTACCACTGGCGCAGGTGAATTTGCACTCTGAAAGGCAAAAAGGAAATCAAAACAAAAATTGATGAGGAAATCAGTGTTTATCTTCTTCACTACCTAGAATGACTGATATTAAAAGTAATTGGTATTTTTCACATAGATGCTATCTTGGTGGATGGGTCTTTCACACTTCATCACCAAAGGAAATAATGCAGTATTTGTAAGCATTGCAAGTATGAATGATGTCTGACTATACGTGATAAATTTTAGATCACTAGAATCAATCCACTAATAAACCAGATTTGCCATTTTGAAAATTCAACTTATTTTAAAAAGACAAAAGATTTTTCTAGTTTACATTGCTTGCAGTTCACTTACTTACAACACAGACTGTTATGTTTGTGTAGCAGTTTATGTATGTGGAGCAAGACAGCACTGTGAATAAACACAATCACTGTCCCATGTAAAAAAAAAAAAAAAAAAAAAAAAGTCTTGCCCAATGTAAACAGCACCAGCTGTAAGGCAGTAGCTAGTCTGTAACCAGCAACAGTCCTGTCCAGACACAGACAATTATGCCTTAACTACCTTCCCAAAGCCAATCTGCCAGTCTCCCAGCTAATTACAGCCAAGCACTCACTGCCTGCACACTGAGCTCCCACATTTCAGTTTGCTTTTTTTTTAGAAGGAAACTCTAAAACCTCTATAAAGCATCTGGATGCTATATGCAGGCTCACTGTATTCCTTTACATTTCATTCACTGAAAACAAATGAATGGTTTGCTAAATATGGTTCAGTCACAAGGAAAAACTCCTCTGAGACCAGGTATTTAAACAAAAACAGCATTCCTTCAAGCTCATTCTTAACTTCTCTCCCTCTTTCCTTTTGTGCAAAAGGACTGAGGCTATCTAACTAATCTCACTGGACTGATCCCTATCTCTTAAAAGACCATGTCAAGGTAGAGCTTCTCACCCTCCCCTCCCACTCAATTTTTATGCTGACTTGAAAGCTACACACTTACCTGCTCTGGGTGACCAAGATGGACAACTGCCATCCTTGGCCTCCTGTGTACTGATAAAGATTCAGGAAGTTCCACCAGCGGTAACTTGTCATAGAAATTAGAGCCTAGCGCCTACTCATGGTGCATGCTTTTCTTTAACTTTCTGAGCCCAGTCAGACAAGACTTCAGTCTGACTTACTTGTCCTCAGTCTGAAATGGCAACAGCTCAGTATTTAAACATGGCATTATGTACTGAGATTGTCTACTTGGTCGATAATTAAAATTCCATTGCCCTTCAGCTAAACTGATCATTTAAATGTCACCTCTAGAACCAAAGCTTAATAGTAAGCATTTGAGATACAATTAAGAATTATTCACAGAAATATAAATACCATTATAAAACGCTTTTTCACTAGGCTTCTTCCAAAGATAAATACACTGCTGACATAGAATAGAGGACACATTGTATCTAGACAAATTATAGTTTAATGATTACACCTTTAGCATGTTGACAAATGCTGGCGATTGTCATTCTGAAGCAATGGCAAAGTAGGTGGAACTAAAACCAAGAAACACTCACAAGCCCTTTATTTAAAGTAGTACAATTCCCTGCAATCGAGGCTTCCCCAAGGCTGCAGTTTGGGCTGGCTGATTCTGCTTAAGAGAGATGATTTTTATCTTCAACATTTGTTCATCTTAAGCAGCTTCAACAGGAGAGTTCCCACTAATCTTCACAGCACAAGGATTGGACTTGCTCTGAACTGAGAAGACAGGAGCTGTAATTTAAAAAGACCCTAAAACAGTTACCAAGGGATGACATTTGCACACCTGTATCTGATGTGCAACATAAGCATAGTGATCACTGGGGGGTGGGAGAAATAAATTGGGAAGGGGAATGAAATCATTTTTCACAGCATATTTGCTTTGTAACTAAGAGTGATTTGCAGGCCTCTCTCTGAAAACTTCACATCTCAAGTATTAATGACATCTTGCTATGCATACCAACAAGAAGTTGCTGCAGTAAAATATATGCATCAACATGTGCAACATGTTAAAATGCTACTTAAGAATATAAATAAAAGCTGTAATATGCTGTATAAGAAACACAAGCATTTCCTGTGCACTTAGAATATGTATTTGTACTGCATTTGGTCAAACTGCACTTAAAAATCAGTAAGTATTTTCCTAAGTAAAGTCCTCAAGATTTATAAAGTATTTAAACTATAGAGTCAACTGTTATACAAAGCATTTTTCCACATTCCTCATCCTCTTCAGCCTTGACAAAGAACTGAAAAGCCATTTAAGGCCTGGACCAAAGAGAGTAAGCCTTTGAAATCCAAGAAACTAAGAAGGCTATTAACACTTACTTTTGCAAAGGCACAGAAAAGATCCGTCTCAATACAATCTGATGATTACCACACTTAGGACTCATTTTTGCAAACTCACAAAGTAAGAAACTGGAACAAGGAAAGCATAAAGCCGTTTTGGAAGATTAGAAAAGTTAGCTTGAAAGGGTTCAAACTTTGCAGACATTTTAGATGGGCACACCAGAAAAGGCAGTGAAAATTACTATAAATTGCTGAGATGTTCTTAAAATTAGAGTAGCAACAGACATGCTGCTTCTGTTTGAAAGAGAAGTATCAAACACCATATTGCTTGAAGTTAGAACACATGGCATGTCACTTTGGCCCCATTTTTTAATTCTTTACTGTGTCTTCATGTTGAGCCCTAACATTAAGCCTTCCACATTCCCCTCATGACTGATATAAAATGCTCAAGCAAGATGTCGACTCAAAAGAAACTAAAGCTAAGAACTTTGATTCTATTTGCCACCAGTTTATATGGTCTTCATATACAACACATGAAGCATTAAATTTTTAGTAGCTCTGTTAAAGTGCTGTATTTTAACTAACATTATTGTAGGAGGACAATTGTAAGAATTTGTGATTTAAGCTTTTTTTTTTTCCCAGATATAAACTGCATTGAAATTTGGATTCAGTATTCCACAGCTACTTGCTTCTTCCTGTGACACAAATAGCACCATTATCAAAGTGAAAGAAAAAGAGTTATCAGACCTCTGCTGATGTCCCCACAGGGACTGGATGGTCACTCTCTATGCCATGGGAATTCTCTGTTGATTACAAAATGCTCCATCTCAAGCCATGCCATCATGCTGCACTGGGGTTGCCATCATGTTGCTGACTGGGATGGAGCAAACTTTCTCCAAAGATGAATCAAGCAAGTAAGTCTGTATGGCTGAGAGAGAAGATCCATTCCGAAAGAAGCCCAACAAGAAGATCATCATGGAATGGCTTAGAACTGGGAGAAGCTAAAATCTATGCATGCATGAGATACCAAAGAAGCCCAGAAGTACTTGTAAAGAGCAGTCTAAGCAAGCAGTGACAGCTGACATTACACACAGGACAGCACTTTCTATGTCCTAAGTCTAGAACTATCCAATGAAACCTTTCTAAGTATCTAAAAAAAGGACTTCTCTATACAATTATGGTTCATTGTGTCTTTCTTTATATTAAATTAGAGAAGGACCACTGATGTACAAGGGGCAGAAATACCACTGTTAACATCAATGATGACTTCATATGCTATCTAATAAAATTTAATACCTTATAGAGGACTCAGTAGTGCAAAACTTAACCTGCACAATCATGTTCTACTGAAGTCTGAAAGACATTTTTAAAAGAAAAATGCACTGTAGGGATGGAACAAATGAATTAAACAGATTATTCAATGAAAACATAAAAAAACTTCCGAACAGGGAGCATACCTAACATGAGGTATTTGTGACCTGTGAACTGAAACTCAATACTTCAGAGTAGTTTGCATAGTAAATATATTCAAACAACATGTGCTTTTTCTAAAAGTGGAATGAACTCTTTTTCCAAAGCAAGGCAAATCAAAGTCAGTTTGATGCAGATAGTAGGAAACAAATATTAAGAATATTGTCAAAGTTAGTAAAGAAACCTGCAGAGATCTGTACCAAAGTACAGGAGAGACCTCCAAACACTATTGTGGAAATCCAGACCAGTTCAGACTAGACCAATGTGCCTAATGACACACCAGAAATCTCTTATCAGTAGAAAGCCTTGCACTTGGCTTGTCTAGACAAGAGGAGGGGGAAGAGCTCCAGCTCTGAAAACAAGCCAGCACGATCCTTCTTTCACAAATAACATTTGAAAGCTATGCAGTTTTCCTCTCCATTTTCAAGTGGCAATTAGTGAAACATCAGTAGGTTGGTCAGCAAGGCTCTAACTACAGCTAAACTTGAAGCAGATGACAGCTATTGGAGGTTGAAAAACACAGCCCTCCTTATAATTACAGCTTACTACATTTGTAATTATGTCTGGAGCATAATTTGAAAATGTATCTTGCCAATATACTGATTCTTAAGTCTTAATAAACACACTTCTAGGTATAACTAGACTATCTTGGAAAAAATGAATGCCAAGAATACTATGATGTACATATCCCATTTTTATGAACTCTATGTATCTAGTACCAACGGGCATATTGCTCGTAAGTTTGAGGTAGATGCTCATTCGCATCTATGTACAAATATTCATTAGTATACAAATGAACGCATTCAGAATCATTAATTGTAGGTTCTCTTTCAGCTGCAACAGCAAGAGATGAATTTGCCTCATGATACAAAAAGAATTTTCTCATTAAGAGGCTTCTTTTCCTGTAAAATGCAAGATCTGCTATTGTATGTGACTATTTTACGCTTTCTGTGCCTATCCAACAAGATAATTTTATCCTTGCATTCAACTTAATTATTTTAGACTTCATTTACACTTGACTTCATACATATGAAGAGCATTCCTATTGTTTTGTCATCACACTTACTGTAGGGCATTTTTAATTATAGCTAAGTGCTGTTTGTTTTTCTAACGCAAGTCCAACCACAGGCCAAAAAAAAAAAAAAAGCAATGAAGTGTCATATTGAAAAAATATGGTGTTTTAGACCACTGCTATGATGCATGTCACAGCTCCTTATTTAACAGGTCTGAGATTGTTATCTGACCCAGAGCCATAATTCTACTTCATCCATTCAGATAATAAAAAAATGTATTCGCACACCCAATGATCTAAAACTGTTACCCCTGCACTACTGTAAAACAGTTCTAACCAACAAAATGAAATCCTAAATTATATCCAGGACTGGTCCACAGTAAAGACACTCCCAAATCCACTGAATTGGTAGCAATGCTGGCAGTACAGCCAGCAGAGGGTGATCAAATACCCTAGTGGAGTAACGTAAATTGAAGGCGAAAATCCTTGCCCTTGGGTCAATCTACATTCCAGAATAAAGGCCTAATTTCTGATTTCTTAAATAAGAACTTCACTTTAAATACGCCAACGTATTTCTTCATATAACCATTCAGATTTCAACACATAACAGCCTAAAAGAAAATATGTTTAAAGGGCATCATCACCTGCTGTAATGGTAATAAGAAGCAGAAGTAAATTGGGAGGGTGGGAGGCGCACACTTTCACCAGAGATTAAAGAAATATAAACCACAAATACCAGACTCAGTACAACAAAGCCCTGTTCAACCTCTGATAAACATCTGTCTGTGTATTATTTTTAATATTGTAGATTGTAGCTTTAGAATGGGAAATAAATCATAAATAGGAGGCAGTGTACACTAGGAACATGTTTATTTGGGAAAAAGCTTTGTTAATAAGGAAGATGGCAGGCTGCCATACGATCTAATAAAACTCCACTGGTGCAGGGAAAGGAGGGATAAATAGGTCTTTACAAAACAAAACAAAACAAAAAAATCCACTTCATAAAAAGAATGCCAAGCAGAATACCAGCAAAAAATGAAAGCAGGTCAGCTTATGTAGAATAAGAAACAAAGCTGTAATGCACAAAGGTCTGGCCTCTCTGCTCAAAGCCTCGTAGAGGAGAGAAGACTGTTCACAGAGTAGCACAAAATGGAGAATATGAGATGTTCTCTGCCCAGAAGAGATGACAACCTTAAAAACATGCTGTTTGAAAGGTTGCTGTTGATTCTAAACCAGTTTCATCTGCTCAGCTACTACCCTCTTCCAGTCTCTTGCTTTTCCAGCAATTGTTTTTCTGTGTTCTTCTTAGGGCAAAACCTGACACAATGCAGTTATACTACTTACTATTTATGCTAATACCTAAAGGAAATAAACATAATATTCTTACATTCTGGTAGCAAAATCTGCTATTCAGTTCATCGCTTCATGGACATTAGGACATTTTACTAGGCTTATCTTAATAGCCTAACTGCATTAGACATCATTGGGAAAACTGAAGGAACTCCTTTATTTTTGGATTTTTCAACAGAATCAGTTTCCATCTGTAATCATTTTTACTCATATGTACCCATGTCTGGTGTGAAAAGAAACAGAAAAGCATCCTTCTAGAATCCTTCAAGAGTATTATGAGAAGACTTTTCATTAGCACTGACAATTGTCTGCATCTTCACCAAATTCAAAAGACTCAATCACCATCTCATCCATGCAATCGATGTGCCTCCCCTGCTTCATGGCTGGGACAAACATCTGCCTTGAGCAGGTTCGATCAAGAAGGAAAAGCCAACAGTTCTCATCACATTACTCATCTCAAGCTGACAACCTCTCCAAGGTGAACTTGAAGACTATTAGGCTTACCCAATTAGTCAGTTTTTGCTAGGAGGGGCAAATAAAGGAATAGTTGATTTACTGCCATCTTCGGGGATATATTTTTCTGTTTTATTTTTCATTTATCTTTCCATAAAACAGCAAGACAGTATGAAAATGCTTCAAAAACACTTGCAAACAATATGTCAAGACCTTCATTCTATTCCGAATATATATATAAATCTGCAGCTTGGCTCAAAATGTCCCCTTGTAGTCTCCCCTCCCCTAGGAAATAATATGATTTTAATATTTTGTCAACAACCATCTATTTCTTAATTACACTAAATCATATTCTATTTTACTTACAGTCAATTAGAAAAAATAAATAAGTATATACAAATTGCATATTATAGTAGACACTTGATCATATCCATTTTAAGGCTTAAGTTCACTGCAATGCTAATCCGCAGTCTCAATGCAGTCTTTAATCCTCAAATTTGCCTTGTATAATAATTTGGACATGGCCGTGGCAATGCTTTAGCAATGTTCTATTTTAGCATGTTTTATAGTTCAGAGCCTAAGATCTGCATCACCTTTGATGTAAGTCTGGTTGTTTTTTTTTCAGAAATACAGGCACTGATGGTGGCTGGCTGCCCTTTTACCAACTTGCTTTTCTTGAACTGCCAATCACCAGTTTATGTTCATATAGCACTGAAACTCCCAAACTTCTGAACCAAAAGTCCCTTGCTCCTTAACTGTGTACAGACTCCTCTGCACTTGCATCAGAGTAGCCTGTCACCTTCTCCATCCACAGAGCTTCTGCAGAAACATCCCCCTCAGCATCACGTGCCCTTGGGGAAATATTTTCCCTGATCCTGACCAGCCCCAGGCCTGTCAGCCCCTGCCCCAGCCAGGCCGCAGGAGGGCCAAGCTCCAGCTCCCCACAGCCCTGCCCGGCCACAGCCTTCCTGCAGCCAGGCCCAGCTGCAGGCCCACAGCCCAGCCCTGCCTTTGGGGCCGGCTCTGCCCTCATGCTCCCAGCGGCGTCACTCCTGGCTGGGGTGGTGGGATGGTCCTGGCTGCCAGCCTCAGATGTTCCTTTATGTTCTAGCAAATTTCCCCCAGTCGAGTATGTGGAAGGTGCGTTGGTGATTCAGCTAATGACACTCTCATTTTCAGTTGTGAAATTACATGAAGAGACGATTAAAAATACATTAAAACTGTACCTTATAATTTTTGTCAAGCACAATGTTGTTATCACGGGCAACTGGAGATGGGAAGAAATTGGTACATGCAAATGAGATTTTCTTAACTTATCGTTCTCCTTAGTCATAAATCAAAGAATTCCCGAATTATGGTAAATATTTAAAAATTATCTTAGCTGGTTTTCATCTTAAGAAATCTTAATAATCTCAAGCAGTGCTACTTGCCAGGCTGCTGGAGTGCTGCATACATTGGATTTTTGGGGAATATTGCCTGCATAGCAAATAGTTCAAGAGTAGATCATTTGATCAGGAAACATCACAACCTTTGAATCAAGCGAAGTACCAACTAAAGCACATCTCTTCACAGATGCATTGCTAAGCATTGAGCTCTCAAGGGAGGCACCAAAATGCAGAGAAATACCATCCTCACATACAACACAGAGTATTACTGCAGCAAGTGGGGGTCTGCTGATACAGGGACTTCATTTTCCATCTATGTGACATTTAATGCAGACAAGAGCATGCCATGTTATCAATCTCATACTGATGATAGCATTTTTTTTTTTCCACATAGTGTGTGTACTGAGTAGAAAATACCAAAGGAATAAATGTATTTACCACATGCCAAGATACAGGGCAGTTACAGAGTTTCCAATGGAAACTGAATTACAGATTTTAATGTAAAAAAGAGCTCTCTCTTCATTTCTCAGATGTATTTGGATTGTGCAATGTTCACTACCGTGACTAATGACAAGTTTTTTTATTACATATTATGAAGACTGCTGTTAGTTGTGTCTACCAGCTAACAGCTCTCCAATCCACACCACCAGAGTCACGTGTTCCTGTCATAAACTCCTTGTTACAGCTCATCTTTATACTTAAAACATGGCTTCCCTTTAAAACAAGTCCAGTTATCTAAGGAAGGTCTAATTCACATCACTCTGCCTGAGTATTCATTTAAAATTTGTAAGTCAAATAATACACAGAGTATGGCCAAACAGCTTGCTTTCACTGCTTGCACCTTACAGTATAGTCAATGTTTTTTCACTAATAATTGCATGATGCCACTGATTATTTAATTCTTCAGTCTTTATTCAACTCTAAAAATGAATCACTCACTTCATTCACCTTAGTACCTTTCCCAGAAGGCTGGATTTTTGTGGCTAAGCTTTTGAACTATGTAACATGTTTTTCCTATCGTAAAATTATTCTTCTCTACCTCTTGCTTTCTCCTTCAGCCAATTTCCATTAGCACTCACTCCCAAATACATACTGCATTGCAAATGTACACAAACTCCCACCTATTTGCACCTACATATAATAGTGAAGCTGGTAGTCGTTAGGGCTGCCTAACATTTTCCGCTATAAAAGCCTCAGTGAGTCCTTCCCATGTGCAAAGAACGCAGCAGGTTCTTGAGGTTGAGCAGGAAGAACAGCCTCAGGCTACAGAAGCGCCTTTTCGTGGTCCTAGGAAATTCTGTCCTGCTCTTTACTGAACAATAATTTATTTTTTGTAAAAAAAAATAAAATAAAATTTGCACTTATTTTTCCATTGTCTGTGTCAGAAGAGTTTCTGGCAACATTCCCAAATAACAGAAAGACATAGACACAGTGAGGCTCGGATGATATCGCTGCCAAACCATACTGTGACAGCAGGGGAGCTGGCAGAATAACTGTGGTGGGGAACAGGGTGAGCTCTGCTCCCCCAGGCTTTCACATGCTACTTCAATTCCACTTTCAGGTAGCAGTGCCACCAAGTACAGTCAATGCCTCTGCCCTCAGATGCTCTTCTTCTGCCCACAGTGCTCCCAACACTGAGTGCACAGGACAGGCAAACAAGTGGGCAGACATGTGACTGCACCACAAAGAGGAAAGTCAGTGTTTTATCATTTGAGGGTGCTTCATTTAGCAACCTAAGCAGCATAATTTCAACAAAGATTTTTTCACACTACATCTATGCAATATTGTTTAAGCATCACTAACATCTATTTGGCCATACAGCAGCACTTTAACCAAGATTACTTCACAATTTCCCTGGTCAAAGTGCTTACAAAGTGGATAATGCAGAAAACATCGGTATCAATGTCCCAAAGAAATCTCTATTACATAAATCTTACTGCTCTTCAAGCTGTATCACAGAAAAAAAGTAATAAGTAGGAACAGCACATGATGTTGAGGTACAGGTTAGATATTAGGAAAAATTCTTCTTAGAAGGAGTAGTGAAGCCCTGGCACAGGCTGCCCAGGCAGATGGTGGGCTCACCATACCTGGAGGAGTTCAGAAACCATGTGGATGTGGCACTGAGCGACCTGGGCTAGTGGGCATGGTGGTGGTGGTGGGCTGGTGGTTAGACTAGATGATCTTAGTGGTCTTTTCCAACCTTAACGATTCTATGAGTCCATCTATGTACCATGCAGCATTCTGAGAAACTCTACAGAACAGAAAATCAAAGTCATATATACCATGGCAGATACAAAGTGTGAATGAATACAAAGGCACAGATTTGACATTCTGCAGTCTCTCTTTGATGAGCCTAGGCCATGACAACACAGCAGGCTGTCAGCAGCAATGAAAGGTCCCACTGGCACTCCCAGCGGAGTGATTGGGAAGGTTGGGACCAGGGGCAGAGGGTGAAGAGGGGTGCTGAAGTTTCCAGGCCTGCCAGCGAGGCCCAGTCTGTGCAGAACAACCGCACACCAGACCTTGGTGCAGCAGCACAGTCTGGCACCCAGCTGGCAGCCATCACTGCCTCATTCTAAAGCAAGCTTTGAAAAAGAGCAAGACGTGGTTCACACTGAAGCCGTGGTACCAGCTGAACCTACACACCTGAGGGTTGACAAGCGGTCATGCATACGTACATGTGCAGTCAAGGTTTAGGGGACCACAGACAAATGATGCTGACTTTACTGGTAAAATGTGTGTCACATCTAAGAGCCAAACTGCATTTGATCTCCAAATCATACCTCAAAATCCTGGCACATTAGGTCAAGCTCTTCTGGTCATGACTTCTGCCTGTGGCTTGTCTTCATGGCCAGACTGGTAGCTGCCATGTTTGGCATGCAGCTCAGCCACACCAGCCCTGAGATAGCAACGTCTGTCAGAGGAACGGGACAGCTGGTGATAACCATTTCAGCCACCTGATTGTAATCTGCCATTCTGTATGCCAGCATCCCTATAGAACTTGTTGGGTGTAGACAAGAGATGGGCTAGGACCAACCTCTGGTTAGAGCTCAAGTTATCAGTGTATCAATCACATGTTAAAGCATATTTAAAATTACACAAGTGATCCACTGAACACAGAGAACCACCCAAAAATATACTATTCACTGACAGAATAAATAGCCAGAGCATCGTTAACTCAAGAGCAGTTATAACTGTATTAAAACTGTGGGTGAGGTAGTTTGTCGCATGTACCACCTGCTCATTATTACTAATGTTGTCGGAAACAGTGATAGATTTCTGTGTTTTTATAAACCAACATAATTAAACTGAGGTCAGCTTCATAGCACTGATCTCTCCTCTGATTTCAAATACGGATCTATTTATAACAAAGTGAGAAAGCAGCTAATAAAGAATACTGCTGATTTTCACAAAAAAAAAAAAAATAAGGAACAAAATATGTGTTAGAGCTTCCCTGTACGGTCTATCATGTCCCCATAATTAAGGCTCATTCAGCATTTAAAAAAAAAAAAAGAAGTTGAGATATTAAGAAAAAACATCTAAACAAATTCATTTTCCTTGTTGTTAGCAAAGATGTATTTAAAACACAATGTTTTACTATTGAATGATATTCTAACACGTTACAGTTCTTCCTGAGAGGGATGATCATTTTGAAATCCAGGCTGCAGATTAAAATCATGATATGTTTTGCACATACTACACTCAGACAGCTGAATATAAAAAGAATAACAGCACACCCTCAGGAAAAAGAAAGGAGGCTTACCAGCTACTTAGATAAGGTAAAGAGCAATCTAGCACACAAATATTTGGGAATCAAATTCAAAGGGGAGTGAAACTATGACATAATATAACACTGGGCTCCCTGGCTTTTTTTTACTCTTAGCCCAATTAAGGTCTCATCTATTTACTGATAGATAACTAAGGCTACAATTAAATGAAGACTGTGAATGCATTAGCACTTTTTAGTAAGTCTGTGCACCAAACCTCTTGGTTGCGAGGTTGGATTTGAGATGATCATTTAAATTGGTAGGTAAGAGTAAAAACATTTAAAATTGCTGGCTGTTAAGAAAGAGGCTCACAAAGGAGTAAGTGAAGAAAACAAAATTATGGTTTTAGTTTCAGAAGAGTAGACTAGGGTCCTTCATTCTGATAATCACCATTTTGCTGTCTTTAGAAGAGTACAAAAGACAAAACTTGGGGCAAAAAACATCTATTTGATGGCATCCAAAATGGGAGTAATTCACAATCTTACACTGCATTAAAATTAAGAGCAACACAGACATGGGGCGATGAATATGACAAGCTAAGCATCCCTCTCTTACTTCATTGACATGCAGGTCTGTCTCATTGCTGAGGTGGTGTTTGTTTGGTAGGCCACTGAACATACATTTCTCCTTAACGTATAATTTAAAGATCTTGCTTGATTACTTCTTTGATACTAAAGATGACCTATATAGAGGAAGATTTTGGATAGATACTGGAGGGGATGAGGATATAAAAGAGACATTAAAATAAGAGTAATTCTACTCCTTCTTATTTTCTTTATATATTTAGCAATTCATTCTCTCTCAGCAATGCTGTGGAGAGAAGTCAAGAAATATTACACGAATCCACACGATGAAAACTAAGCAACTGATATGAGAGAGCATTACTCATTAAATCACTTTAAAATCCTCTAGATCAGATCTTCAGCTTTCATGGGACTTCAGATTTATTTCACTTAATGCTTATTTATATTAAATGCCTAGCAATCAGCATGGAAACTCTTGCCTTTTGCATAAAGATTTCAGCAAGTGTCTTCTAAAATTCTTAAACTTTCAAGCCACATATCAAGAGCAAAACAGGGAAAGCACAACTTGATTAATAAAGGAACCGTAACAGTGTTCTTTTGAAATATTTTTCTTTGGAACATATAAACAAATACATCACAGAGAATTAAAACCAAAAAGCAAGGAAGTCTAATCTTTCTGTAGTCTTTCCTTACAAAGTTCAGCTTTGATTCATGCCATCAAATACAGACTTATGTTCTCATATAAATACATTTAATAGCAAACCCAAAATAAAGGCATTGTAGGCTAGAGTTTAGAGCACAAGTCTAGCCTAAAACGTGAAGAACTGACTCTATGACTCCTTTACAAAGTGTTCAGTCTATGAATCGTTTCATACTCTTTAAATATAAGGATAATGTTGAGTTCAATATTTTAATTCAGATTCATCACAACGCTATTGGATTATTGTACATGACAATTCCTCACAGGTCAGTAGGAAATATATTTCTCATTTTAAAACCATATTGTTGACACTGATTCTAAATCAGACAATACTGTACAGCATGCATTAGGTGATGAAGGCTGAAAAAAGCACATTCCAAACACACACAGAATACTCCTTCAGTGCTGAGCTACAATTCTCCGGCTTCCATTTTACTACTTGATGTATGCATACAAAATCATCAGGCTGAACAAGAGGAATGGCTTTGATTAATTTCATATAATGTTGGGGAGAAAAAATACTTGCTATGCTAGTGGTTGGACAAGGAAGCAGCCTGCAGCATGACACTACTACATTGCAACGTGTGAGAGATTTGGTCCTGTCACCAATGGATGGTCTCCCAGCTTGGAGCATCATGACGGGAATGCATAAGGTTGGGTATCAAAACAACCAAGGGTAAAAAGTACTATGCTGTCTTAAGTAACGATTACAGAATTTTTTCCTTCTGAAGTGTTAAAAGTCACTGAAGATTTTCTAGATTAAGAAACTGAAACAAGATTTCAATTATTTTCTTAGCTGCAGTTCTTGGCAAACTGAGTAATATTACCACGTCTCAGTGTTGACAACCAGTATTGATTATTAATTTTAATAATTTCCTAGTTTCTTTTTTTTTTTTTTTTAATCTCATCAACTATTACTTTGTTATCTGTACAGATTACCTCCATGGAACCTGGACATTCTGTTTCAGCTGTACCACACAGACAGCTATCAGATGACTTTCGTTTAGTCCAAACATTTACGCCTATCAAAGCAAAAGTAAAACCAAACATATCCATGGTCTCATCTTACAAGAAATGTCTATTTCTTTGTTGTTCAGAAGTGGTTCCAAATGTCCCTTTTAAACCATCTGCAAAGAACAATTGTGTGAGTGTATAACTAGCACTGCTGCTAGCGGACCTTTACCTTGTTTATTTTTCATTTCCTGAGGCAGAATTGGCACCTAAAGGAGAAATTCTGAACAATATCTTCTTAGAGAACTAATCCATATTCTTCCTGTATCTTTCAGTTCTTTCAGGATCGCATTTCTATGCCCAGTGAAGTCAGTAATAAAGCTGTGTTCACTACAAGACTGCAAGGATCAGAATTTCAACGAGGAAGGAGGAAAAATTGTAAATTTCTTACACCAATATACAAGAATGTCTTTGTCCCTTATGACAATTTCCCCAACTACTTCAAATTAAAGTAGTCAGATAAACGAAAATGATTTATTTCTGTGTGAAATAAATGAATATTAGCAGGGAATGTAAGACATCC
The DNA here is from genome assembly GCF_987193195.1 of Phasianus colchicus. NCBI lineage: Eukaryota > Metazoa > Chordata > Aves > Galliformes > Phasianidae > Phasianus > Phasianus colchicus. The sequence continues at coordinate 42,896,237 of NC_143438.1, forward strand.
TAAGGATGGAAAGCTGCTATGTGCACCGTCTGAAATACGGAGCATCACAGTCGATGTCAATTGTCTGTGACACTGTCACCTCTCCACCCTAGAGGCTGTGCAACTGGGCCTGCCAAAGACAGCCATCAATGCACAATGGCTCTAGAATAGTTCAGAATGAAAAAATAATAAATTTAATTGTATTGCTAAATTACTGATTTAGGAGAAAGGTGTGAAGGTTTGGAAGAGCTGCTCTGAGAATCATCATGATGAACACCACAAGCCCCCGGTACCTGAGAAAGATTTTGAAGAGAAATAAAATTAACAACACAATTTGTGGACATATGAGTCCTGGTTTGTAAGCTATAGGTTGTCTTTGTTATTCTATTTCCAGTACATCAGAGAAGGCTAATTTCAAAAGGACCTACAAGTGAACAGAGACTAGTAACTCTTGGCTTAATCTCCTATTAAAACATGAACAGCCAGTTTATTTTATTGCTAGTTCAGCCATTAGTATCAATGGGTCACGGGCTCAAATTCACTTTCATTGGCAATGTGTCCTCAGTCCCTAGCACAGGGGTGATAATATGTCTCTCAACAGTTCATGTTGGGACTGTAATACACCCATAACAGCACTTCCAATAGGATGTAGGAGTACACCTTGAAACAGAGATCATGCCTTTCTGTGGCTGTGTGCCAGTACTACACCAACTGATGCTCCCAAATTCCAAGTGAGCAATCAGCAATCAGCGCAAGATGCTGATGGAAAAGTCTCTTCTGCAGTAGCCATCATAAATTGTGCAGGTGTATTTGCAGCACATAAAGGGTCCAGGTGCCTCTCCCAGTTCCTCTGTTCCAAAAATATGAACAGGATAATTAAGCATGTCTAGGATTCACTGAGCTGGCAGATTTAGTATTGAAGGAGAACACCTTGTACAGTAAGCAAAGTCCTGATGCGTGCAACATTACCTGCAGGGGCAAAGGAGACAGCAGTATTCATGGATCAGCTTTCCCCCTATGTCTCACATCCAGTGTTTTTCCCTTTTTCTGTCATCCTGCAGAAAATACCCTTACTTACAACAACAAAATTTTCAGACTGAACAAATATTGATCAAGTCATAAGTTTAGATGGCAATACCAGCTAGCTTCTGAAAATGAGCTTCACGGGTACTTTTAATTTCTTTGTCATCACAGTAGCCAACAGACACCGATCTTTCAGGATTAAAATTAAACCAAGCTTTAAAATATTCACAACAAAATTTATTTCCATCTATAATGCAAAGGGAAAAATCAGATTTTGTGCCTGAGTTGTTAAATTGCCATAGCTGACTTTAGTTGACTTCTGACTGCCATCACAGAAGCAATACTCGTTACATAGGATTCAATACAGAAACCAGCTCCATTGCATTCAGCATGAAAACGATACATTGCAATTGATGAAAGGTCTATTCTTGATACTAACAATGTTACTTAGCAAGGTAATAAATCATAAGATGGAAAATTACCCTGGAACATAAACTTGAAGTTTCTTATACATTTGTAGAAGTTCTCAACTTACTTGCACTTTGCACCTTAGTCAATTCCCCCTTAAAATTGATACCTCTAGGCTTTGTAAGGTACTTCATGAATGTAGAAAATACGCTGTGTCTTAAAACTCTCATTTCAGAAAATGTTACAAGCTTCCAGGTTACTAGTTTAATACAAAATGAAAAAAGTTACTGTAGCAACTCTTTTCCCCCCTCTTCATTTTTTAGTATTAAAATTTCTCTTCTAAGGAAGAGCAGTGCTGAGAGAATTGCAAAATGTGTTCAAGCAGTTGCAAAACAAATCCCTTATACGATGGCTCATGCCAGTTCTCCATAGATTAATTGTAAAGCTAGAATAAATGAGTGATTGTAACACAGTATTTGGAGCCCAGACAAGATTTCAAGATTCCTAACCCATTTAAATTCCTTATCAGTAATTATAAGTTTCCTACTACCTTTCTGTTCATCCCTTCACAAACAATTGCAATATCTTGCTACCCTCCATGGGGAAGCATTTTATGCTGTAAGTAGAGACCCTTTAGATAGTCTGATGACAGAAGGTTTCTAACTGAAGCTAATATATTTTTATAATAATAATCACCGTTCCCATAGGAAGAGAAACAGTGGACTTCAAAAAAAATAAAAATAAATAAAAAATAAAAAATAAAAAAAAATCTTGGTCTCCTCCACTGTGTGGTGCAACTTAAAATGTACACAGCAGCTCTCACAATGGCAGAAGGTACATTCCAACCATTTGTTCCTCAGCATGGCTCTACTACAGACCCCACTGCAGTCAGCTTGGTCAAGCCCTAGCAGAAGGACCGTCAGAGCCTTTCTATACTCCCTAGCAGAAGCCAGTCTCTGTTTCAAGCAGTGAGCTGTACGCAAGGGGACATCACGGTTTCCAATAAAGGCCTCTTCTGACCCCTCAGGGTATGAGACAGAAAGCTGTAAAGCCATGTTCTCACGGTACCAACTGGACCACAACCATGAGCACAGACAATAATTCTTACTGAGAGGCTCTTTCCTGGACATATTATCAGAAAGAGGTGGGAAAGTGACAGAGACACAGGGCAGTTATAAGCAGACCAGTACTTCATTATCTTCTGTGTATTGATTGTGTCGCCATTAGTCCCAAAAATGTTCCTGTGCAGAAGCTACTAGTGGAGAATACACAGAGCTCTGAGAAGAGCCAGGCATCAGGAGGAAGGAGGAACATTCAATCTGACAGAAAACTGCAAGTACTACGATGAAGAAAGTGAATTACCCGCTTTGGGAGAATTCTCTTTGTGAGGATGCAAAGCTGTAGTCTGTGCCCCTGAAGCCAGGATGACTTGACTGAGGAGCATGAAACCAAGATTTAAATTGATCATTTGAATTGCATATGACAGGCCACAAAATAAATATTTTGGCTACCAATAAGGTGCGTAGTGAGATCCATGGAGATGTGAACAGAAGCAGCAGAAAAGCAAATCACAGGCTCAACTGCTTCATCAGGTTTACTGAACAGCCTGATTTGAGCTTAGGTAGAACAGTCTGCCCTTCTGGCTATACCCAGAGTGAGAAAGGACAACTCTGCCTTGAAAACGTGAAGGGAGAACTTGTCACAAAGGGAAATGGTGGAAAGAAACTCTAACTCAGTTGAAGAAAATAAGAGTGTGTGTCCTGAATGGCAAATGCTGAAATTACGACGTTGTGGTTTACTGTAGATGTGGCAGTTTAATCAATGCAAGCTTTAAAAAGAAACAAGTTATGTTTTAATTGATCAGCTGATAAAAGTGGAAAAAACAGACAGCATTCGAAACACACAGACACGTCCTTCAGGGAGCTGAAGGAGGGACTGCAATGCATACAGCTTGTCTGTGCTTTCCAACTAAACCAGATGGACTAATGAAAGAAACTACCACTCCCTACAATCTCTGTCTTGTAGAAATTGCTAATACAGAGATGCATGGCCCAACATCAAATAATTCACAGCAAGTAGAACAGCTCATGTCAGTAACACGACTACCCATGAGATCAGCAGAGACACAATGCCTTCCCACGTCACCATAAGTCACTAAAGGAAACAATCTCCAAATACTTCTCAATAAGGTCCAACAGAATAAATCTGAAGATAAACATTGCATTTGACACGCTATACATCCATGCACCTGCTAATATAAATACCTGAACTCCAAATCATACATAATTTACTCTTCATGACACCTACACTGGTAGGTCAAGAGCAGATGCAGAGGAATTAGGAAAGCAATCATTCCAAACTCCAACTACTTTGCCATAGAAAGTAAAATCTAAGATTATCTTTTCCAGCAAAATGACTTGGAGACTAAGAAAAGAAAAACAAAGTTCCCTCATATCTTCAATTTGAAAATCATCATAGCTTTTCTGGTCAGTTTTATTTTAGCCTTTGTTTCTTTTATGTTTTTCTTCATATTTTTTAAATATCTTATTCTCATACTAAATTTTATGCTATTTTAAGGATGCAGCTTCAGATCTCCTTAATTCTCCTTAACACACAAACTCTGAAATACATAAATCCAATGATATGTTATAACCACTGCAAATCCTTATGAAGGCTACTTCTGCAGTAAAATTTAACCAAATAAAAAAAATCAACAGTATATTACTTTCAGCAAAGTTGCAGAATAAACTGAAAGTAATGAGGCAGGAAAAAAAAAGGAGAGTGTTATTATGTCATTTCACAGTACATAATTCAGTCGTTTGGAATCACAGAATGGCTTAGGTTGGAAGGGACCTACCTCAAGGATCATCGAGTTCTGACCCCCCCACTACAGGCAGGGCTGCCAGCCACTAGATCAAGTACTAGATCAGATTATCTAGAGCCCCATCCAACCTGGCCTTAAACACTTTCAGGGATGGGGCATCTACAACCTCACAGGGAAGCCTGTTCCAGCACCTCACCACTCTCTCACTACAAAACTTCGCCCTGACATCCAATCTAAATCTCCCCTCCCTTAGCTTAAAACCATTCCCGCTTGTCATACCACTATCTACTGCTGTAAAAAGTTGATTTAACCAATGTTTATAAATACTGGAAGGCCACAATGAAGTCTCCCCACAGCCTTCTCTTTTTGGGCTGAACTAGCCTAGTTTCCTCAGCCTATATTCAGAATAGAGGTGCTCCATGTCTCCGATCATCTTTGTGGCTCTCCTCTGGACCCTTTCCACAGCTTTCCTGTGTTGAGGGCCCTAGACTTGGACACAATACTCTGGCAAAACAGAGGAGGACAATCACCTCCCTTGCCCTGCTGGCCACCCCTTTTCTGATGGAACCCAGGATACCACTGGCATTCTGGGCTGCAAGCACACACTGCTGGCTCATGTTCCGCTTTTCATCAATCGGGAATTCCCTAAGTTCTTCTCAGCAGGGCTACCATCATCAAAGGAATCATCAAAGACAACACTGGCAGGTGAGCACAGCATCAGCACATTAAAACACTTGTACAGTGATGAGAAAATACAAATGTTTCATAGTGGACCTTAGCAGTAACACAAACTCACTTTGTACTAAAGGCGTATCTGATTCTCTTTAACATTATGAGATTTGAAATATCCTTTTCTAAATGAACTGGACATATTACTCAATTTTGTCTTTTCTGGTAGATGCATTTAACAAAACTAAGTGTCCTTAGCTGCTCAAGCCTTATTAAAATGGGACCCCTTGTTCCATTTATACAAAGGCTACCTACTTTGTCCTTCATTAAAAAGAATTTCCGAAGAATAGTCTTTTGAATACAATTCTATCAAGGCATGCCTGCTGCAGCAAAGTCTGCAAATATATACATTACTCTCTCAGTTTAAGTTGTATATTTTTAAACCCTTGTAGTACTGTTAAGATATTGACAATATTGCACAATGTTCATCAATAAAGTAACATTTTTTAAGTTATAACTTTAAGTGCCTTTGTTAAATGATTTCTACTTTAATAACTAAAGGATTACGGTTCCATTCAATTTAATGATTCATAATTACCATGCAGATAAAAGAACATATGAGGTTAAAGCTATGACCATTAGCTGTAACCCAGACAGCGTAGCACTGTATGATTTATCTATTTTCTTCAAGAATAAAATTGAGGTATAGAGAATTACTATTACAGTATGAACAAGTACAGAAAGCTTGGGAGTGAACGCATGGAATAACAGCAAAAAGGAGAGGAAGGAAAAATGGAAGCAGATTGAGAGTTTATTTCCAAATATCTAAGAACTGCTTTCTCGGCATCATCATATAGTGTCTATGCAGTATCAAACTGATCCAAGTTTTAGACAGTGGCCCCATGTTTAAGAGGAGAAAAAGTAAGAATAGGCACACTAGACTTATGATACTCTCCTGAAAATAATCATGGCTCTTTCAGTTTAAACTGTTTCATGACTGGCAGGTTAAGGATAAGATTTCCAGAGTTTGTTCCCTTTACAAGTATTTCAGGTTTTTCTAACCCACTGATGGCAGAGCTTTCATTGTGGTGGTAAAGACAGAAATCTCCGTTAAAACAATCATGTCAACCACCGTATTCACATCTAATTTTATCTTCGGGACCAAAGAGTCCTCTGCAAGGCTTTACCTTGGAACACACAACCACAAGTCAGGCTTTGACATTTTTCTTCCATCTCTTCCCGCACAGTGTTTCCAGGTGACAGCCTCAATCTTTTTGATGAGAATTCTCCCCCCACTGCCTGTCCATGACTGGTTTTAATGCTGTTTTGTTTATGCAGCAGAAGATGGCCCCTAACAAACTGAAGAACCTTGAACGTACATTTAAAAATTTCCTGGAAGTGAAGGGCTCTTATGCTCAAATATTTGTAGGTTTTGGTATCTTGCGTGTTTGCTTTCCAAATTGATTATTAGTTCTGTTAAGAAATATGATCTCTCTACAAACCCTTTTCACATCAGAGAAAGCAGAGAAGTCACGTAAAAAATAAGCATTTTTGAAGCTCTTCAAAATAAGACTTGCATGGTGTTATAAGATCTATGTACTAAGTAACAAAGCAATGAGCCTGCCTGCCCCACATTAACCAACATCATAGTTTGCACTTCAAGATCCTTGAAGAAGGAGTGAAACTAATATGGGCAGCTCTATTTGTATTCAGCTCACTGTGTTTTGTTTTGTTCCCCTCCATTTCAATAATCCTACTCTCTAGTTGGCAATTCAGCAACAGATTTTTTAAAACCTTAAGTAATATGCTGTATTCTTTAAGCAGTTCTGTACCTCAGTACTTCCTTTTTCTCAGCGTACAATTAATACTTGTAGATAAGAATGGCTGATTGTGGCACAGATTTTATGGGTAGCTGTAATTCTTCTTCAGAGAGATTCTTTCCAGCAGTGCTGGCATAAAGCAAGCCTTCAGATTCCACACGACATCCTACTGACTTACACTTCTCAGGCAGTGAGTAAAGAGAATAAAGATGCAACAGAGGAAATACAAGAAAAGGGTGCAGCTAAATAAACTCTGACTTGGAAATAAAAATAAATAAATTAGCGCTTGTGGTTATAATCTCACCCCTCGTGCTAGGTTCAGAGGTTGTAGCTTTTAGTTCTTAGGTCAGCCATGCTTTCTAGATCACTCCGCATAAATATTTCATTCTGTGCCTTAGTTGACTATCTGTAAATGGAGGACAGCAATAACTATTACTCTCTGCTTCTAGTTTGCTTTTTTTTTTTTTTCCCCCTTTGTGATTTTGAGATTTTAAAATGGGCTGACTTCCCCTGTTTTAGCACAGCAGGGTTCTCATCTCCATTTAAGGCTCTTTGGTGTTACTGCAACACTGAGCATTACCAGCAGGAGCCATATGTGTGAGAACATTAACTTGTTTGAGAAGCAGAATAAGATGCTTTTAAAACAGCGACATACTTGAGAGATTGCACAAAAGCCACTAAGTCAATGCTATGTCACTTTTTCCATGCATACACTAAAGACGACACTGAACAAAAACATCTTTGTGCGTCATACTTGTTGACTTTATTGTTGGAGCTAAAGCCTGTTCCTTTTATTACACATAAACTCTACAACTCCTTCTATAAACAGCACCGATTTGGGCACAAAAGTTATGTTCTTTACGGAAATAAAAAATGTTTCTTTCGTTCACAGATGCCACCTACATCCTGAGCTAAGAATTGTGAAGTTTTGTTGAACTTACTCTTGCATTGTCATGGCAGGTCATGCGTCTCTTTGAATTCTTGCTCTGAGCAATGGAAGCAGATATCTGTACAGAATATTTCTTTTGAGATAAACAAATCAAGTATAATAAAGCTCAGAAAGGGGGAAAAGAGAGAGTCATGCACAAACTCCAATTTTTTCCTTTAAATCATGGACTGACTGAATACACAGCCAGGCTGTGAATTTGTCCTCAGCCAGTATAAATTACTCATTTCTACAGTCTAAGCCTGGAGGATATATAGACAATTCTCGAACAATTCAGACCCGAACAAGCCTTCCAGGTTTTTCTCAAGTTGCTAACTTGTCCTGGGTCAGCACACTCCTCCCCCACCTCAGTATGAGCACACCTACAATGCAGTGGCAGTGTCCATCAAATGCCACTGTATGAAACGACTCTACCCACTGACAGCAGAAGCAAACATCCTCAGAGGCACAGACCAAAGATGCTGCTGGCATGTGGGCTGTAAAGCAGGATTCTTTGGGGCTGCTTTCGCAATTAAAAACTCTTAACTCCACTCCTTCAACAAAGCCTTGTCTATGCTTGCCCTTAGCTCAAAAGGGAATGACTTTCTAGAAAAGAAAGCAATAGCACTAAGGACACAGAAATGTTTCCAGAAGAGACCACAACAGAACACAACATTTTAAGAAGTAAAATCAAACTGCACAACATATCAAAGACCTATTGCTCAATCTGTTCTTCACAGTATCATGCCTGTTCTCCTACGTATGCCCTTCTGTACGTATTATATTAGTCTCACTGCATTAAGGCAATTGATACCCACAACTAGGACCATGGCAACATCATCTGCAGAGGATGTCTTTGGCCTAAGGCTTGAATTAGACTAAAATGCTAAATATAAAACTGATAATCTGAGACTTCCCTGCCAGCAAGAGCTCTGAATCCCAGTGGGAGGATCCACGAGGAATCTTGGCTTGAACTGGGAGGTCTGAGAGCATCTATGTTATACAAAGGAGAGACATGAACATGCCTGGGAATCCTTTCCCTTCATTGCCATGAAAGCTTTCTAATGTGAACAGCAAATCAACATTTACCTGGAAACTGACTATTCTATGACCTCCACTGTACTCCCCATGACAAAGGGTATTCTGAATGGCCCAGAACTTTATTGGAAAAGGTAGAAATACTGATATTTATAGTACAAAGTAACATTAGGGCAGGCTATGTAGGTTTAGCACCAAAATAATTTTTTGAGAGGGTGCTGGTTTGTATTCCAGCCTCAATCCTCTATTGCAGCCTGGAACTTCTGATTCACAGCCAATTGGCCAAAACAAGGTAGCAGGGTGCCCAGCAAGGACAATACACAAAAGAGGGGCCAGGCACTTTTGACCACGCTTCCCCCACTAAAACCATCAATGCTATTTATTTCAGGAGTATGAGGCAAGGGTGAAAAGAAGTACTGACCTGGTTTCAGATGGGAAAGAGTTGACTTACTTCACAGTGTCTGATGCTATATTTTGGCTTTAGTAGAAAAACAACATTGATAACACACCGATGTTTTGATTGTTGCTGAGCAGTGCTATATGGAGCCAAGGACGTTTCAGTTTTTCAGCTTCTTGTATTGTCCTGCCAGCTGAAGGGACAGGGCTGGGAGGCAGCCACTACTCGGGGACCTCCTGGACATTGATCAGCAGGTAGTGAGCAATTGCTTGTACATTACTTGTTTAGTTAATATATGTATATGTTTTTAAAATTATCATTACTGTTATTTCACTTTTCCTAGTAAACAGTTTTTATCTCTCATCGTAAGTTCTGCTCCTTCCTTTCTTCTTACTCTCTCCCCTATCCCTGTGGGAGGATGGGGAGCGAGCCAGCATCTGGGTGGTGCTGAGCTGCTGCAGGGCTGAACCACCACGAGCAGTTAGCATCACCAGCTTTCTGTTATCAAGCACCACCGCTGTAAAAGAATCATTTTTACATCACCTGTTCTTAAGCCTATGCAGCAGAAAATAGCTCCTAGCAAACTGAAGAATCCACTCTAAATTGCTAATTTAAAATGTTTTACATTTCTAAGCCCTCAGGATATGAAGGCAGTTGCAACTGCATAGACTGGAGATTAATGACACAGTTTCACAGTCCAGTTAAAACAATCTAATGGCAGCCTGCTGCTAGAATGGCCAGTTCTGTCTTCTTCTGCCATCACCAACAACTGTGCAGCCAGCTTACTTGTTGTTTTCTTTTTTCCCCCCTTTTGGTGAGGCAGAAATGATAGAAATAGTTTTTTCAGCTGATTCTGCTCACTGGTCCAGCTGTTGCCCCAGATTGTTACCCCCATCATGAGAAACACAGTGGAAATGGACCCATAGTTATGAAGAACAGGGAGCTTATGGCCAGTTTATGCCACCTGCACACAGAGACAGCTTAAACCTGGAAAACATGTCTTGACGGTTTTCAAAGAACACTTGGAGATTCAACTGCCCAAACTACTGCCTAAGTTTTACAGTCAAATGAAAGCAGGATGCCAATTGAAAAGGACTGGAAGATGATAAGAATCATAGAATTGTTTGAGTTGGAAAGGACCTGTAAATGTCATCTAGCAGAATTCGGTTTGAGGACCAAAACCCAAGTTGCTGGGCTCCAGAGGGCTCCAGATATTGTTAAAGCTCATCTGCCCGAAGCCCTCTGTCTGTTCAGAAACCAGTAGGTTTCAAGTCTTGCATGACCAGCGCTTTGGAAAAGCTCAATCTCAGAAAGGAGCAGTGTTTTTACAGCTATATCAAAGCACTGCATCACATTCTCTTCAGGGAAAAGATTATCTTCGGGTGGTATGCCTTGAAGGCTGCACTCTATCAGCAAGTAGTGATCCTACTAGAATCTTAACATTTTCCTTATTCACTGTTGGTGAGCACTGAGCTGAAATTAAAAAGGGTGGGTGCAGCCCTCCGGAAAGGCTTTGGAGCAGGGGATGGGCAGCCCCTAAGGAAAAAACATTGGAGAAGTGGAGTCTGGGGTGTGTGCATGAGTGGATCTGCTTGCTCCACCAAGGAGTGCTCTGTGGGGCAAGCCCAGCCCCAGGACAGGAGGTGAAGGAATTTGAGCATCCATAGAAAGGCTCACAGGAAGGGCTCTGTCCTCCCAGCAAGAAGCTTTGCTCTGAACAAAAAACAAAGCAATCAACAAGCAAAAAGATCTGGCAAATAAATGAATCCCCATGCATCTTGGCCTCTTCTCCTGGAAAGCTAAAGGGATTAAATGTTAGAGAAGTAAATGTGACATTTGACACTTTCTATACGGTGTTGCCTTTGCCTCTATAGCTTTTAGGCTTTTTCACTACATTTAGGCTTACTCATACCTCCTTGTTCTGCAAGGACTGATATGTAAAGGTGCTGCTGCAGCTTACAACAGAGAATCATAACATTAATTCATACTATTTATTTTATTGTAACTGAAAACTGATATTCTATCAAGACAAAGAGCCTGCTCAACAGTACAAAAAACATCAGGACAAAACTTAGCCTCGCGTTGTTCACTAAAAACAACACTGTCTGGCACTGAACGGTTGGAAAAAACCCACATTACATTTATGTGAATAGGGAGTTTGGACTAATATTGTTCCTGTTTCCGTTCAGCCACTGCACCTCCTCAGCCTCCAAAAGGATGTTGTCCTCCAAAAGTCAAGTCCTTCAACAGCTTGACATCAGCTCTGGTTTAATGCAATGACAGGCATTTCCATGCTGTTTCCCCTGCAGTCCCGCTGGGGCTGGGCACCAGCCTGGCCTCTCTCCTCTGACCTCCCCTCCTCCTCCAGCACACGACACTGAGCTCCCCCTGCAGGACTGCACCCCACACTGAAATCTATGGGGGTTCTGCCTTGTCACCCCTCTTCTTCTGAAGAAAAACAAGAAAACCTTACTTTTAGGCAATGGAGATGGGGGATGTAATCATCCTGCCTCTGTAGCAGAGCGCCAGCAGTGGAAAGAGCAGTGGAAAGAGAACCCCCCACTGCACATTTGAGCAGAACAGTGACTAAAAAACACCAATGGATTAGGTTATGCCAGAGGACTCCGAGCTATTTTATTAAAAAAAAGAAGAGTAAATGTTCTGTATTCATTATTCTGGCACCTTGAGAAGCAGCAAAGGACATGTTTTCTGCACCACACCAGCAGCCTTGCCAAAGCATCAGATATGGCACTGAGAAGGTTGGGTCAGTGGGCATGGTGGTGATGGGTGGATGGTTGGACTTGGTGATCTTAGTGGTCTTTTTCAACCTTAATGCTTCTGTGATTTGAAACAGCCTCAGCTAACCAGGAGCACAGCTCACACCTCATATTTCCTCTTTCAAAAATAAAAAAATTAAAACAAAAAAATCAATGCTACCAATTTAAATAGAACAAATGAACAGGAAACAAACTGCCAATTCAACAATCAGTTTTCATTCCTTTTTATCTTCCATTTTTTACTTGAGGGACTATGCATTCGTTTTCTCCATTGAAAAAGTCTGCAGCTTTATTATGACTCAATACTGAAACACAGCGTGTTCACAGTTCAATTTATTGTCACATTCAGTCTGGAATGGGCCATTTGGCTGATTAAGTTGTATACCATGTGAAGGCACCGTGACACATACTATTAGAAATGAGAAATGGCAGACGGACATTTTCAAAGAACAAGCAACATGCTCTGGCTTTGAATATCATCTTCCAAAAATGGATATCAAATATGAGGATTCGACATCCTCCAAGAAAATGTTGGAGCATTCTCTCCCATGACTTCAGGAAGAATTTGCCATTTCCAGCAGTACACTTCATCAAATAATACCACTTGCCCACTTGCCATGTTTCTCTAAATTCCAGCATGCTTTCTGCCTGGTCTGCACCACTCACAGGCTTTTCATTTGCACTATGGACTAGCCGTTACAAGAAGAAATGGACCACGCACCTATAGCCAAATCTGTATTCAGACCAGAAATTAAAGGATTCAAAAAAGTGACCTAAAGCAAAAAGCACTGCTGCTCTAGTCACCTGCTGTAGGGATCGCAGGAGAACTAAGCATTGATTGAAAGCTATTGCTCTCACGTGGCACCACCATTCTTGAACTGGTTTTCAGTTTCTCAGTCACCAGTAATTTCATTAAAGCATTTAACCGTGAAAAGGAGATTTCTGAGCTATTCATTATTACACTTAAAACAGTTCCACTGAATCCTTCTGAGTGTAACATATTTGGATAACAAACTCTTCAAGACAGACTGTATCTCCTTCCACGTATTTTTGCTGAGAATACTATCTGTGCTCCAAAAAACTGCATGCTCTTAAGAAAATGTCTAAGAGACTACAACGGAATACGATCTGTTACTATCAGTGCGCTGAGTAAGGGGCACTGCAAAAAGCAATCTGTTCCTCCCAAGATCTAAAAGACACTAAGAGCTGTCCATGTGTGACGTAGTAACCTTGAAAATTCATAAAGTAAGAACACATTTGTCAAAAAATTGCAGAGAACACAGGAAGGTCAGACTAGCTTCATAGCTTCAAGAGGCAGCAGGAAACAAAACCGCAACAGAAGGGAACAAGAATGCTCAGCTACATATTCAAGTTGTATTCTTTAAATGTTTATCTGCAATTGGAAATCATGCAAATAATGACAGCAGCAATGTGGTAGACCTGTGTTAAAGCGTAAATGAGTTTTCAACTGCTTTTAATATTAATTAGATTGTATACTTACTAGAAGACATTTCAAACCTGCTTTTCTGTTTTACATTGAGCTTCAATTAGAATTTGGAGGAAGAAGGCTATCTTTAGCATCAGCTCTACCAGTTACATATTTTATGACAAGCAAATCATCCACAAGTTTATTCATTAGAATGAAAACAACCTCCAACGAAGGTTGCTTTGGTTTCGGCCTATTTTTTATTATTCTTAACAATTACCTTTTCTATACATTTACCATCTAAGAGTTGTAAAAAACTTTTCTTACAATGCTTGCAAGAGAAAAATGGATGCAGTATTTCTGAAACATGAAAATGCTTCTATACTCATTGCACAGATACAGAAACATAAGTGATGCCTTCCCAATAAGATGCTTAAAGAATAAAGTTACAATGAAAGCCAGGGCAGGTTAGAATAAATGCTATGGGGAAATACTCCAGCACAAAGAGTGTAAACTTTAAATACATAAGACACTTAATCCATCTGTTATCAATTATTCCAAGAGAATCTACTTTAGCATAGAGAAGACAGGGTAGTGCAGGTGGGTTAGTAACGTATAAAATGTACGTACATTCATTATCCAGGGAAGCAGCAATAATAGAATCACAGGAAAGTAAGGCTGGAAGTGCTCTCATGAAGTCCATCCCCTTGCCCCAGGGCAAGATCAACCATACATAAACCACTCCTGACAGATATTAGTCTAACTTGTTCTTAAAAACCTTCAGTGACGGAGACTTTGCAATCTCCCTAGGCAATCAACTGCAGTTTTTAACTACTCTTACCATTACAAAGACTTTCCTAATGTCTAACCTACGTCTCCCCACTATAGCAAGCTTGTCTGAAAACTAAAGAACAGATTTTATTACCTTCCTCTTTACATGAAATTTCCATATATTTTTGAATGGTTATCACATCTTCCCTCACTCCTTCAATCTCTGAACAAATAATGGCCAACTGAAGCATATGCAGTCTGCTGGAGCAATTTCTCCAGTCTCCCGTGCAATCCCTCCAAAGAGTCTCCCTATTCTGGAACCATAATCCCTAGGTCAGACATCTTCACCCAATATATCACCAGTTAAGCAAAACAGACAAATAGAAAAAGGAGCCAAATTAAACATCAGGTTCTCCCATCACCTTGCGCAAAGAAAGGTCCCACATAAACCAGCAGAACTTACTGCAGCTGAGGTGTGAGGTAGAGAAAGATACCCCTGAGGAGGATGAGAAGGGCTGAGTCTGCAAAAGAGAGGAAGAGGTTTTTAGACAAACCTGGAGGTTATCTGTAGTGAGTTGGTCTGGAAGTGGAAGAAGTCCAGAAACAAGAGAAGGTGAAGGACAGTAGCAAAAAAAGTAGGAAGATTGCCACAAGGGTACAGAATCCTAAAGTGAAATCCAAAAGGGGAATGACGGAAGAGTCTCAGTACAGAGGGGAACTGGACACTGGGAGAAGAGGCGGTGAGAGGCTGGGAAAGCACAAAACCCTGAACAGGAAACACAACAGAAGTCCTCAGTGCTAGACGTACACAGAGCAGAGGTAAGGGCATCCCCTCAAGCTGCATTCCTCTGGCCAAGAGGAACTCCAAAAGTCAAACTCAGTTTCTCTGCCAAAGCGGGGTCTGGTGGAGTATCAACCAGGTCAAGGGGCTCTTCCTAGGAGTAACTCTGCCTGTATGCATATTGCCCAAGGTCAGGCTTTGGTGACAATGACCTTGAGATAAGGCTGCAAGGGATTATAGAAAGATTTGAGGGTAGAATCACTTCCACAGGAAAAGGCGTGAGGGAGAAGATGCGAAGCAATGACAGAGCAGGATAAGAAGGTGACAGAAATAGTCAGTGCTAGACAGAAGGGCAAGGGCCCACTGCATAAAGCAACCTCCTGCTATTTATTCCAGTTTCCATAGTGCCTGAGCTAATAATCCCTCTAGCAGTGCAGAAGGTCACAGGGCAGGAATGCCCAAGAGTCAGCTCAGGTCTGTCAGAGCTTATGCTGAGACGGTGCTAATAAAATCCTGATGGACCTAAGCTGACCTTGTGAGGTCAGGATGCTTCATCCACTGATTCTTAATTCACCCCACAGTATTCCCCTTATCCTTTGATCATCCTGGATCTCCCCATGCCACACACTCGCCGGTGATGGAGAGCTGACTTCAGAATCACTCTGTTCAGCTACACCAGCACTCAAAATACACACTGGTGAAATGAGCTGATTTTAAAACACGGACCTCGGCTGCCCCTGTTCCCCGCCACCGATACCCTCACACTGGCACAGCACCAAGGGAGACCCAGGTAGGATGTGTTCCCTTCACGGCAGCTAGGAAGCATGCCAGCGAAGCGGGTCTCCCAACCATTACATCACTGCAGGCCCAGCACAGCAATGTTCATCATGGCCATCCAGCTCAGGGTGTCAGATGTGTCCCAGCACAAATGCCCACTGCTTTGTGGGAACCTAAGGAAAAACAGCTTCCAGCTTCCAAAGTCTGAGAATTGCTGCTCTGAAATAGAGCTTTTTTTTTTTTTTTTTTCAATTCTCATGGGCCACGTTGTCTAGAGCTCTAGCCTTTTTCCTTTTCCCTGGATGCTTTCAACAGGCCCAAAGAGTGCTGCTCAGAGCAGAAGTGGTGTACCAGCCACACAAATGCTAAGCAGAGTGGAAAAATTATTTTGCATGTCTTCCACACAGACTCTTGTCCATATATTCTAGCATAATGTTTATGACATAGTATTGTTGATTCATAGCCATTTTCTGGTCTCCTGCAACTGCCCATCTGTTTTCTGCAGACCTGCTGTCTCACCAGTTATACTACATTTTGATTTACGCAGCTGATTATTCCAGCCCAACCACAATTTAGAACTTGTCCTTAATGAACTGCATCATATTTATTTTAGATCAGTTCTTCAATAGACCGCGTTAGTTTTGAATTCTAATCTTGTGCTGAGAGGGTTTACATCCTCTCCCTCATTGGTGTCTTCTGGAAATTCTGCATGCAGATTCTATCATCTAAGTCATTAATTAAAATATTCAATATATTCAAGCAATCCTGGGCAGAATCACCCTTGACATATCCTTCCAGCTTGGCTATGAATCACTATTAATTAACCTGAGAATAGCTTTCCAGCCAAGTGGGTGCCTACCTTGTAGCCCACATTGCCACCCTGCTAATGAAAGAGTGATAGCCTTTCAAAATCAAGACATGCTTTCTCTGCTCACAGAGAAGTTGGGTTCAACTGACAAGGTACATCCTGGAAGAGAACAATTTACATTTATTTATCTCATTATCATCGACAGGTTCGTTGTAAAAACAAAACACACAAAAAAAAAAATGTTCATTTTTTGATTCTGACATCTTTTCCCCAAAGACTTAGATTAGCCATCCACTTCAAAAGGGGGAAAAAAGAACCCACAAAAGTTTACAAGTGGAAGCATTGTTGGGCCCTTCACAGCTTGTTTTTTTTTGAACCTCGACTGTCCTCTAAATGTTCTCCAGTGGAACTGCTAATTGCTCACATCCTACTCAAGCTATTTCATACTATGCTGGAGAGATAATTTAATAAGCTGTCGCTTGTTTTAAAATACCTATCTCATCTAATTAGTTTATTATCAGGTTTTTTTTTCCTGTTCTGTTTGGAATTCATACCTGTCTTGAAGTAGAATTCCTTTTCTTGCCACCTGATTGCAATCTCCCTTTTTGGCAAAGAAAGATGCAAAAAAAGTCATAAACTACTTGGTCCAACATGCACACATCAGATCACAGGTTTTGCCCTTCCTTCTCTATAAGTAGTACAGAAAGTCAGTCTTCCTCTTATTACAAGTGAGGATATAGTACGTTCCCTTGTACCATATACTTTACCAGCTGCACTTTATGTTGTGCCTTGGCCTATCAAATTTGGACCTTGCAAACTCCAACTACTCTTTTATATTCATCTTGGTAGCACATATAGTATCCAATTTCTGGTCAAGTCCTTCTCATTTTTCAGATCATGCAATCTTCTTTTTTTTTTTTTTTTTAATAGAGACATCTTTTATTTGTGCTTTTAAAACTCTT
The DNA here is from genome assembly GCF_987193195.1 of Phasianus colchicus. Classification (NCBI taxonomy): domain Eukaryota; kingdom Metazoa; phylum Chordata; class Aves; order Galliformes; family Phasianidae; genus Phasianus; species Phasianus colchicus. The sequence continues at coordinate 42,913,622 of NC_143438.1, forward strand.
TATTATGACTAGAAAAGAAAAAGCTAGATCCTTTAAAAATTGTAAGCCTTCCTGTAATTTTTAGGTTTGTTTCCTGCGAAATCTTTCCTGTCAGTTCTATGAGCTTACTTCCTTGCATATTATTGCCTTCATTCTGAAATTCTCTCATCTTCTGAAGAACATGATTGCTATCACTCAAATTGCCTTTTATCATCATAGGCTCAGCCATCTCTTTCCTAATCAAGCCCAGAAGCACTTTCATTGCCTTTTCCACATTCTGCAATCCCAAACCTATCATACTTGCACAATCCACTGAAATTATCATTAAGGCAGTAAAGTTAAAAGGGTTTTACCATATACTGCTGTTTGATAATAAATGGTAAATACAGTATACCTCTTGGAACAAGAGCCATGTGTAATAAACAGCAACTCTGGCATCTGTATCAATAAACTGAGCATTAAAGACAGGATGAAAGTAACTTCTAACCTTACCAGTAAGCCTTCCTAGGTCACAGCATATTAGGAGAGGTAGAAATGAGTGCTTTGAAACACTCTAAAGGTGGCTACAACACAGAGGTATCGTCCTCCAAAGCTTCTTTTAGCAGCACTACATTCAGCTGTAAATTGAAAATGATTGCCGTAGTTGTTCCAATAGCTACAATCACTTGGCATGGCTAGATTCAGTGTTGACACTGCACTGCTTTCAGTCAACAGCTTCTTCTGTGCAAATTAGCTCACTTCCACATGTAGTCATGCCCCCTCTGCCACTAGCCACTACTGTTTACTTCTACGGTTAACTCAGCATACCAACAATAGGAGCAGCACAGCAAGGATAAGAGGAGGAACTATATGCACCTAGCACTACACTGTTACCTCAGGAGCATGTTATGCTAATGTAAATTCTATGAATTTGTCTGAGAAATACACACCTACCCACTGTATAATGCAAGATGTGCTATAGAAGTCTAACAAGGAACATGAAAGACCACCAAAAAGCAAATTCAATTCAAGCTAGGAGAAATGGAAGTCTCTGCCTTCTTCTCATATAAAAGCAATGGTAACTCCACCTGTTTGCTTTACAAGTCTCCTGCCCATTTCTTCTAGAATTCTCCTGAATGCATGGTGCAACTTAACTGTACTAAAGAATTAATAAACATTTAGTTAATAAGATTTCAAAATGTTTATTAATTTCTTTACCTGAGAGCAACTCCAAGGAATATAACAATTCCTTATGAGAGAGAGAGTACAACCCTCAGGCTCTCAAAGTCCCCAGAACAAGTACGAATCTACTGGGTTGTCACCACAATCTGACTGCTGTCCCAGATCTCCAAGGACACCAGTTTCATTATTTGCCATTCCCTTCTACCCGGCAGCAGCAGCCATGAGGTTAGCAACAATCTGACATTCTGCTGCCTTAGCAGTCTGATCCAAGCCAAGAACCTGACCTTCTAGGCACTAAGGGATAGTAGATGCTGTGGTAGAAGAGTTTTAAGTTGTAAAGAAAACAATATAACATTACAAGGCTGTTACGGGTAACAGTTTTCAGACAGAGACAAGCTGCAGCAGAAGGCAGGGCGGGAAGAGGGAACAGATACTAAACCGCAAAGCCAAAGCTTTCTATGGAGAACAAAAGAGTAGCAGGAAGAAGAGGATGAGTGGAGGAGGGCTGGCAGAGTGGCAAGGAGAAAGAAGCACAAAATGCCCAAGCATCACACCTGGGAGCTGTGGGAGCATGCTATGTGTCCAGCAGAGGCAGAAGAGCCCTGCAATGGTTCCTCACTTCACATCTCCCAACAGCAGTGAAACAAACAGCAGGGAACTCAGAGACAGAAAATGATATTCCTATACAAACAAGCCATAATCCAGGAACCATTTGAAAGCAGAATTTTTTATATGGAGAAATAAATGTCTCACACATCACTTATTTTCACTTTGGTATTAATCTACTATCTAGGCCCATTAAGGCAAGAGAACTATCCAACCGATTTTCTATCTATTTCTCGCAGGGTCTCAGATGGCAAGATGATGTGGAAAAAAAAAAAAAGAAAAAAAAAAGCAGGAAGGGGGTTATCAGAAGATCCTGCTTTCTCCCACCTCTCAGATTATAAATCAGTTCAGGCAGAAGACATGCAGTGCGTTCCAGGGCAGCTTACACTAGGGGGAGCTTCTCTCAGGGAGACCCACCACCTTCGTATCCTTTCTTACTACATTATTTCGAATACATCTACACAGAAGTGTACTGGAGACAGTTGAAACAATTACTGTTTAAATACTTCGGTTTTGCCACTCAGCTGAGCCATGAGGAGTTTAAGCACAACTTAGCACAATATCACAGAATGGCTTGGGTTGGAAGGGACCTTAAAACCCATGTAGTCCCAAACCCTCAGCTGTGGGCAGGGCTGCTCCCCAGCAGCTCAGCTGCCCAGGGCCCCATCCACCCTGGCCTTGAGTGCCTTCAGGGATGGGGCACCACAGCTTCCCTGGGCAGCTGTGCCAGCACCTCACCATCCTCTGAGTAAGGAATTTCCTCCTCACATCTAACCCAGATCTCCCCTCTATTAGTTTACAACCACCTTCCCTTTTCCTATCACTATCAGGCAGAAATCTAGCAAGTTCTGCTCTGAGGCATGCTCTGGCTGTAGTGATAGATCTCAATGCTGCCATGTTTCTGAGAAGCCTCCTGACACAATGTCCATCCTGTACCCTCACCAAAATCCCACATTAAAGGTAAGAGCAACTTAATAGACTACATTTTACACAACGGAGATAGGCCCAACTGACCCAGGAGGCTATTCATTGTTAAGCTGTTAATGAGTACTTTAATGAGGAAAGCAAAGATTTAACTTCCCTAAGGCTTATAACAATTCATTTCAGGTGGGCAGAAAATAAAGATATTATTCACTGTTAATACCAGAGTTGAACTGTTCCTCAAGTGAAATGTTTTATAACGTTACTTAAGCTCGAAATACTACAAGATACTATTCAACTTATTTTCAAAACTCTAGTAAACTGCCTCAAAAGTACTAGGTTAACTACAAGAGAAATTCTTACCTGTGAAAGCATTTGTGGCCTGAAAACCAGCTTCCTGCATACTGCTCTCCCAGCAAAGCTTGTGATTCCAACCTTAACCTGTCCTTACTGGAGACAACTGCTGAGCTTGAAGCTGTCAAGTCACTTCCATCTTCGCCCGTCAGAGTCCATTTCTCTTTCTATTCCTGGATTTGGCACCATCCAATTGCCACCTGATCCCGGGTCTTTCAGTCTGTAGGCACTGGGGATATCTGCACTGAACCCAAGCAGCAAGCGTTGGACAGTCCCATCAACCGGCCAGCCAGAGGATCTGAGCCATGGTGGACGTGGAAATGAAGAAAATCATCTGCCAGGACTCGATTTTCCTTTTACAACTAAGTTCTAATCCTCTGTTCCTCCAGCACCATTTTTTCAAGGTCCCAGCCAATGGTGGTGTTCAATTGTCTCTCCTCTCTCGTGTTGTCTCCTCTCAGGCACGCTCACTGAGAAATTAAAAAGGAAGAGATTATGTTTCCTGATGACCTGTAGCAACATTAAAATTAACAGACTCTAGGGAACAAAAACCCAAAACACATTATCAGGAATTGATTGTACACATTAAAGGAGATCTTCAGAAGGCAAATATTGCGATTTTGCTGAGATGTAAAGTGTGACCACACAGCTCTTTGAAGTGCAAAGAGGAACAGTGCTGAGGGTGTCATATGCATCTCTGAGAACATGATATGATTTACATTTCAAAAGCCACATTTAGCAGAGATGGGGGCAGCAATACAATAACAAAATTGCAGTTGAAAGGGAAAAGGAAAAATACTCAAGGCTCTCAAAGTCTAGTCTATTCAAAAACCACAGTGAGATTATTAGCATTTCATATAGCTGCTTCCCGTCTCTTTTGGAGCAGGAAAACGAAGCACTGGATGCCAATGCTCTACACGCTGTTCTGTCTTCTGAGGTTAAAAACCTTTCTACGTCTGTGCCATTGATTATCTGTTTAAAATCTCGACTGTAACACAGATGACACAACTCAGACATCTTCCAACATTCGGTCATGTTAAAAATACCCATAGGCTGTACAAGAGAAAGGTGGGAAAGCTGTTCCTGATACTACTTCTCCACGAGAGCATGGCTGTTTGCAACTCCCTGAAAACCAGAGCTGCTGCATACCTAGTTTTCTGAAAACTAGGATACATTAATAGGGTGAAGGACAGCAGCAGAAAAGTACATACGTAGGGAGAAGATTAAGAAAAAAAAAGGAATGGTTTTGCTCACAGAAAGAAAAGAGGACTTGGGAGAAGAATCCACTCGCCCCCCAGCCATCCTCCTCCTCCGTAGTGCTTGGCTCCCCTCATTCAGTAGCACAGGCAAGTCAAAGCTACGTCAGTGATGATCTTATAATCTACTAATGGATTTTAACTAATGAGTCTAGTCAGCACTTGCAGTACTGGATCAGGATGAAGTCCACCTACCGGGGCAGCCCATAGCAGCGGGTGGAGAACCACCGCCAGTCCCAGCACTGCGTGCTCCAACAAACGGTGTGAGTTCAGGCTCAACAGATGTGTGCAACCCACTGCCTGCTCCCCAACCCCACTTTGATGTCTATTTTGACCTGTCGCACCTAGTGACCAGCCAACAGCCTGAAGCACATGGCTGCACGGCCCCTAACTGCAAAGAGGATTCTCATACCGCTTGCAGCACCTCCTGCTCCACACACACAACTGCATGCAAAGCTGGCTGGTCCTCAATGTCTTTATTAGGGCTTTTTGTGACAGACAAAAAAAGAATCTGCTCTCAGGTGTGTTACTGCCACGAGTGTGACACCTGATGAGCACTGACTCTCTGGAATACACTGAACAAAAATTAGATGCTATGATGAATTTTCTATCCTAATGATATTGATACTGTTTTCTCAATTCTGGGAAGTCAGTATTTCTGAAAAACACAAATTTTTGCTCAAAACACAATGCAGGACATTCAACTCATTTAAGGCTACAGATCACATTCAAGATATTTTCCCCACTTCTTACCAAAACAGCCCAACTTAACAGAAGAGAACACAAAAGTGGAAGAAAAACTGACAATAAAGCCTTTACGTGTCATAGTTCCTATCAGAAAAAAATGAATAAAAACTTTAGATTAACATTTGACAAGATACTATTCGTCAACCTCAGCCCTTCAATGTGCTCTGTGCAACTAATAGCCATTTCATATGAGGTCATTTTAATTTAAAGTACATACCACTGAACAAGTAAAATATACATACATCATAGCACAAATTCCTCTTGGCTCCTCACAGCATGCTAACTATTCCGTAATGACTACAGATAGATGCTGCACTCATCTCCCAAGCTTTTTCTCTAGAGGTCTGAGTTTCTTCTATATTTACAAGAATGGGTCCATATTTGCATTCATTTTCAGCCTTCTAGCTCATGGTTTTGGTTTATAAATCCACAATTTTGATGCTTTCCATTTTTCAGCATTTTCATGTTTTTCCTCATTCTAACGATTCTCAAGAGATTCACACCAATACCTTAGCAACCAGGGAAAATCTCTCATGTTACTAAATAGCTACATCTTCATATTAGATATAACACACTTCCAGTTGTTTAGAGAATAAAACACTATTACTTTTCTGAAAATTAACTTTTTAGTGAAAGAAAAATTATTTTCTACATCTACAGCATCCCTGCTAAGCTTGTTAAGAACAAAGTGGTGCTGCAGAAATTCTACAGAGCTGGCACATTCAGCAACCGCTGCTTGTTCCCAGGGAAAGAATGGGATTTTAACAACTATTCTGGACACTGAAACGCTTGCAGAGTTGGCTTGGAGCTCAAACTTTAAAAGGTACTGCACTCATGCATCAGTCTTAAGACCTCCTTGAGGCCTCAAATGCAAGAAGAGTCCGATATCTCACAATTACCCTAAGTGAGCATCTGCTGCTGCAAGAAGCGCTCTTCTCCTTTGGCACTGAGCTGGGAAACAGCTGGCAGGACATGAGCAGCAAACTAAGCAGTGCTGACAGAACTACAACAGTGTGTGATCTTCAGTTGCCCATTAAAGTTTTCACAGCCTGTGAAGAACCCAGTGGGAACATGTCCCATTGTATTGGTAAAGAGAAAATCTAAAATAGAAAGACCTAGATACTTTCTCTTTGCTCCATCTGTTACCTCCTTTGCAACAGGAACTCTGCTCCTACTTCTGCTTTCATTCATCCATTGCAGTGTTAGGAGCGTCTGAAGCACACCAAAGGAAAACATCATATTTTATAAATACATGGCTGTGCCATAAAGATTTTCAGCTAAGTACTTACATGACTAAAGAAAAAAAAATGAAATGCTTTTTTTCCCCCCTTCTCTCCACTTTTCTCAGATTTGAGCTTGGGAAAGACACCATCACGTAAACCTCACACAAATTGCAAACAAAATATTTGGACTATTTAACATATTATGTGAGTTATAGGTTCTCATGGTATAGTTAGCCAGCCAGCCTGTTATTGCTCTTTTCTAAATAGCTAATGATTATATATTAAAGGGCCACTTTAAAAAATAATCTGAGAGAGAAGTGGCAGCCAGGGAGTGTAATTAAATCCTGCAATAATATCTACATTTTATGAAGTGTTGTGCAATCATTAGTCAGGACCAAGCCTGGAGGAGCTTGCACAGAAAGAAGCAAAACACTAATTTTTCCAAGATTGGTATCTCTTAAACATCTTTAACAACTCAAAAACATTTTGAAAAAGTTACTGACCAGCTTGTGAGCTACCAATTAATTTAACTTCATCAAGGAAAAACTCACGGCTTGAGCTTTTAGCTTTTGGGTTAAGGAAGAGTGAAAGGGCAGTGGTACCAAGACCCCCACAGCAGAACACTGCTGAACAGTGGCTGCAGGAGGGCAGGAGCAACAGGGGATTGCAACAAGCCTCCGCATCGAGAAATTCAGCAATCCGCCTGAAGGGAGGACTGCCAGAGCTGAACTACCCATATGCTTCAAAACCCTTCCCAGTAAGGCCAGTATGTTTTGAGGCAGCATCAAACTGGATATAAATCTAAGAAGCTTCTAGCTAAAAAATAAAAAATATATATGTATTTTTTTTAAAGTCTGACACTTTATATTTATAAAACAATGCTTGTAAAAAAATCTTCTGCAGTTTGCTACAGCAGCTGAAAATGAAGCATGTGTGCATACAGAGCTTACCTCTCCATCCCCTACTGGAGCCTGCCAGAGTTTGCCAGGCTTTGGGTTTTCTTCTTATGGAGACTTCTAAACTAGATACTAGCATTTATCAGTTATACCTAATTCTTCTTAGATGGTAAGATCTGTGTTTCACAGTGTGATCTTCATTTACTTCCATCTATCATTTGTCTTCTTTAAGATAACACTTCACCAGTGCTAAGTGAACCGTGGGTTTTGGGAACTACTGTGCTTCGTAACTCAAAGACACTTAGAAAACTCAAGGTGACATTCACAGAACGTACAGAAATCAGACCAAAAACCAGATGTTTAAAATACGTTTACCTAATCACATCTTTCTCACGCACAGATATACATCATTTGTTTTCACTTTCTATTTTCACTGTACAGCTTAGTTGTGACATTTCAAGCAGCTGCTCTATTTCACTTTTTTGGTGAATTTCTGTGGCTGACACAATTAGTCTGTATGTTAAGTTACATCATACATATTTCTATTCTTGTAGATACTTTCAGATATGCTTCAGCTTGTTCAGGAATAGTATCCAAGCTTTCTTCCTTCTTTTCTTCTTGTTACAGAACCCTCTGACTTGCAGCAAACATGAGGACCATCTAAGCAAGCTGTGGTCCCCCTGTATCAGTTGGAGAAGGAAATGGGACTCAAGAGGGCAGATTGCCAAAATGAAGCATCTTTTTTTCTAGCCTTGTTACAAAATGATCTAGAAAGCAAGATATATCCCCCAATGCCAATGTCAACACACACTGCAAAAAACACCACAGGCGAAGTCCAGTTTTAAAGAAAAAGAATAAACGTTTCAGTAACAGTATTTCTCCTCCTCCATCCTCCTGCTTCTGTTTGTTTATTTCTCTTTCGAATGAAACACCGATATAAAATGGGCCTGTTTAGTAGCTTCCTGCCAAAGTGAATAGCCTCTGGTAATCAGACAGCAAGGAATATTTCACTTGGACAAATCCTATAAATAACTGATAACACAAAGGAGCACGCCACATTTCCTTCCATTAATCTTGTTAACTGAAATAATTAATGTGAGTCCTCTATATTCTACCTCTCTGAAGAAAGTACAGAGCCATACATTTCCCTATAGTTCCACTGACAGAATGCAGTTAAAACCCCAGTGGAAAAGTTCACTCAAATCTCCATGACAAGCTATTGGGCTTGGATGAGATAATTATTGCGAGAAATTGTAGGAGCTGTGTTATGCAGGGCAAATGAGAAGATTGCACTGTTTGTTTTTGGACCTTAATAAAACTATAATTACCAGAAGATGTCAAAAAAAAAAAAATCATTAATCATGCTGCTCTGTGAACCTAACCAATGAGAGAGAAACCTAAGCTCTGAATTTTATTTTCCAAAATAATGACAAGGTAGGAGGAGCAGAATCCAGTCTCAATTAATCTTCTTCCACAGTATCACAGCATCAGTTTTGAATTTGTAGAAGGCTGGTAAAAACTACGTTACACTAAGCAGACTGGAGAAAAGAGCACAAGTTTTTGACTTATGTCCCCATTACTTGTATCAGAAACAAGTCATCACCAGAAAACCTGGCAGATGATGCAAACCTCAAGGCTTTGGAGCATCCGATAACTAACTATACCCCAAAGAGCACTTAGTATCCCTGGGCACCACCCGAAAAACAAGTTGTGAGTCACAGCTACCAGGCCCGAGCTCCCACGGTAAGGAAGTCACTAGTTGAAAGCTGCTCTGCCACATGCGACACGCGAGCAGAGGAAGCACCAGAGGAGAATATCACACTGCCATTGCCATTCCTAACAGGGAACATTACCGACACAGAGCTGAGCACAAGATGATAGAGACAGTCAATAAATGGTCCTCACCTCCTCCCCTCCTACAGTAACTCTTTGCTGTTCTTTCTGGCTTCTTTTAACCTCAACAAAAGCAGTGGGGGTGCGTCCTGCCCTGCAGCCCCGCCACAGCCACAAGCAACACGTGATGTTTACAAGCTCTGCTTTCAGAGTATGCAACAGCCATTTCCCAGCTTTTAGCCAGCCCAAGCTTTCCAGTGTAGAATCCTTTATAGAGGATTTTAAGTATAACAGAAGGGGCACATTTGTCATCTCCAGTGACAAACCTCACATAACAGCAGCAAGCAGGCAGTGCTCCCGGCCTATGGCACACAACCAGTGCCAACCCACACCAGATAACTGATGCCAACTGGGGCACCTTCCTCTCCATCAGTAGCACCTCTGGTAAAGACACTACAGCCTCCAGGGAACAGGGGCACAGCCAACAATTCTAATATACACATACACATGCAAAGATTCACATACATATATCAGTTTTGCTCATAAAAAGCAGACTGGGGGAATCTAGGCCAAGCTGCACTTAGGTTTTTCAAGGCAGAAACATCTGTACTGTGATTGTTCTGGAAAGGAAATACTGAAGACAGCATCTCCCACGTGAAAATGTCAGGCAGCATACAGACACTGACAAAGACATACATACAGCCTTCCCTTAAAACATGACTGAGGACTATGGGAAGAGCTACCCATGGGAATCTGAAAACGAAACATGAGCTTCACAATTTAATTCACATAGACTGCCACCTCACTGACTGAAGAAGCACCGACAAGAGTTCTGTAACTTTCAGGAGGGCTGTTTCAGTCAGTGCTATCCAAATCCATCTGTTGTGAGCAGCAGCTGCTCAGGAGCAGAAGGAACACAGGAGCAAGGCCCGCTGCCACGTCACACACACCACTACACAAAGCCATTTCTAGCATCCTGCAGATGAAACCACACCACAAGAATTCATCTGGTTTATTTACAGCCTCAATGGCCCAAATGCAAAAAGAAATGGAAGCAGAGTGCTCTCCAGACAAGCTCACCTCAGTGAAAGGAAGCTGGGGACAGGCACTGGGCACAGCAGGTCCCCCAGGCAGGACAGGGATATCGGCCCTGCAGCACAGCTGGGTGGGCAGTGGCCAATTCCAACTGCCTATGCAGATCATATACCATGCAAATCCACTGTACTGCCAGTGCCATAAAAACCACCACCACCAACAACAACAAAAAAGCAGTACATTTGTATTCGGGAAGGATTCTTGCTATAAGAAATACCTAAAATTTCTCCTACATAACTACACTGTATTGTAGATGACTGAAAAATCCTGGAGCCTGCTGTTCCCTATACTACCAGTCTTGATTTTCACACAAAGCTACAACAAGCTGCATGAAGCAATAGAGATTCAAATATCTGCCTGCCCTTCTGAAGCCCATGTCTCAATTTTGCCCAGTATCTAGCAACAACAGCAAGCCGAAATTGCAAAGTTACCATTATACTGCAACTGAGCTCTCAACTCAGTGCAACAACCTCAAGCATTCAAATATATTTGCTTATTCGGGCTTAAGTAGTTCCCTCAGTAGTTCTTAGTTCCAACAACTGCAACTTTCAGCATGGAGATGAGAAAAGGAAGAAAATAATGATTTAGCATCTCTTATTTTTCTTGGACTCGGTAGATTTGCCTGTGGTTTTTTTTGGATGTGTTACGATCTCTCTAGGCTTCTGATCCCATCACTGAAGTGGATGCTGCTTCTACCTGTGGGTTAAGGAGCTATGAAATGCTTAGGTACCAGGAGTGCTCCTAGTAAAATAGATCAGAGAGAAAAAACTAAGGCAACATTTTGATTAATTTAATTTTGCACTTGAGTGAATCTATCATTCTGCAAACTCATTACAATCCTATTAGTGTGGTAAAACTGCCCCAAATAAACTCCTTTTATCAAGTAGTAGGCCAGTATTGTTTTATTTCCCAGCAATACTAACAAGACAGTGTCCCTTAAGATTGTTCTTCTTTAAAAAATCTGTTGGAAAACAACTCACAAAAATACCATAAGATGCAAGTGGATGACACAGTTGGAAGCAGTATCCACTGGTGATCACTTAAATCTCATTTTCCGGAGAACACCACAGTTCAGTCTCTCGAATCCCTCATTACTTAACATACAAAAGCAAAGAGGTTATTTTTTTCTTGTCCTTGATGGAAAGCTTTTACATAAGCAAACAGCACAAAGAAACAGGAACTAATGTTATTATCAGCTAAATCTGAGAAATTCCCCTAGCCAAGAAGTTCTTGTTTAGTATTAATATAAGGAAGCAAACAGCATCTTGACTCTCTCACTTTGGCTACAATTTAGGAAGCATCCGACCGTTTTTATCCATACCTTTTAGAAACAAATGTATTTTAATATACTCTTGTCATGCTTTACAATCATTCCTGCTACACTGATACACTGTGTTAGAGTGCTTCAATTGCATCCGAACTGCACAGAAGTGTTTTAGCAATTCAACACTGACAGCACATTAACTAATTAACTGAAAGCAAAACGCGCTGAAGTATTTGGAAAAAAAAAACAGCCTAAAAACTGGTATTTGCATTAAGGAAAATGAGGCTGTTTCATTTCTCACGTGCGCACAACCCACTCACGTGTTCTATTTCTGCGCTGTCTGCCTTTTCAGGAACTCTGACCTCTCTGGTCTTTTTTTCCACATCCACTTAAGAACCAGAACACGAGCATTATTTCTAAATACTCCTAAGATTACATGAGTGGTCTTCCAAGCCAACTTGTCAGTCTTCTCCCACCCCAACCCTCTGCCCATTAATACACAGCCTCCTTCAGGAAGGGCCAACAGCAATGTAATGCAATGTGTCATGAAATTCAGTTACAAACAGAAACTCTGCAATCTCATATCAGAAGAAAGTAATGATCTACCTTTGCTATGGAGTTACAGCTTTGTATTACCCAGATGCTAACTCACCACAAGTTTCATCATAACAAATACTTATATTTTTTCTTCTTTTTAAACAAGTGGAAAATGTAATGAAATCCTGACTTTTTCCTTTAATAATTCAGCTTCCAGTACCACTGTAATGCTTTCTGATAGAGACACCTGTCTTCTGCATTGCAGCCCCATAGCTGAGAAAACAGGGTGGGCTTATTAATAAAGCACAATAAAAAAACAGATGTTTGGGATGGAAAAATGCAACGAAGGGGAGAGACTGTCCTCTCAAAACATTCATGAGAAAAAGCTCATCCAAATAAAAGGCAGTTGTCTGATAAGGAGGCAGCTGGAACCAGTGATGCTGATTATTCTTATTCCACTACATCCCACAGCAAGTCACAAACCTATTTAGAGGAGACAGAAGGGAAAACAGAAAAAATCCCACCTGTATTAATCTATACCATGTAGCTAAAGCTCTTGACAGTGCAACCCAGTCCTATGCCCAAGGAGCAGGCAGATGGGTATATATATGTTCTTTCTGCTAACAGCATTGGCAGAAAAGGGCTTCATATCAACACTTTCAATACTAAAAAGAGAAAAGAGGACAAAAATAAAACAAGAAACACTAGGATCCCAGAAGAGTTAAATATCTAGAATTTTGGATCAACAATGTGAGCATCTTATATAACACAGTTCATCATATGCTACCCAGTCAGTCATGCATCAAGAGCAGAAACTGGGTTAGCCACTAAATTTCTACGAAACAAACTGAGACCTTGATTTTAAAGCACATCAGAATGTACCCAATGCTTTGGTACACTGTTAAAAGTTAATTATTATCACATTAAATATCTGTACTTTGCATTACTTTTAAATGCAAAATTCTTGGGGCTGGGTTATACACTGATCCAGCATATGATGATCACCTTCTGCACAGGTAAGCAGTAATTTCTCCCCATGCTGATGCATGGAAACCTCCACATGCAAGAAAACCTTTCTGAGGCAGGACGGTGGCCCCAGAACCCACAAACAAAGGTGAATCCTTACACAGACAGCACTGACCAAATTTTCCTATCTCCAGCCCAAGGTTACATATCCATCACAGGAGGAATGTGACTGTTCCTGGAGGTGCTCTAGAAACATGCAAACGTTGGCACTGAGGGATACAGGTAAGTGGGCATGGTCGTGGTGGATTGATTGATAGTGGGACCAGATGATTTTAGTGGCTTTTTCCAACCTTAACAATTTCATTATTCTATACACCCCATGCCCCAGAAATCACCATCCAGCTCTCTCTTACAATGGGACCAATCTCTCTTCTCCTACAATGGGACCAACAGAAATGCCATGTCGTGGTCACTGAAAGCACAAGGGACGATACCCAGCTGAGCTGCACACAATGATCTCCCTATCACAAAATGCAAGAATTGCTCATTCTCTTCAGAGCCCTTTTTTTTTTTGAAGGAGGAAGTCACCAGTCCATATGCATAAACAAGGATGCCTAGTTCTGATTTACCTAGGCACTTTTCTGACTTGTCTCACCCCTTCTGGCTCACCATTCGTGCTTTTGGCTTTGTTAGTGTTTTTCTTCATTTTTAAATAACGTGCAAGAAAAACTAACTGAAATAGCGTATAAAATCTGTTCCCTAGCAAAAATAAAAACAAACAAACCAACCAACCTCAGAATGTCAATTCATTACACGTTCTTGAATTTGTGATAGGTCATTTTCAAGCATGTACATCTTCACAATTTTAAAACTTAATAACTGACAGAATGTTGAAGGTGTTCCTCTTGTTAAATCACGTTATGCATCAAAACAGAACCATTTTACAATTTAGACTGTGGGAAGAGTGAAGCTCCAAACTTATTTTGCATACAGAAGCCCCAAAAAAGCCCTGGGCCTTTTTATTATTTATTAAAAACATACAGAACAGGCAAGGAAAAACATCCAATATGTATTTGCAGACAGAACTATGTGGTTTTTTAACAAATAACCAAACTAAATTTACCTTGTGGGCATAAGCGAACATCAAAAATGCCAGCTCAGAGGGTATTTTTCTTTCAGTAACACTATCACTTTGGGAAACTATTAAAACAGCACAAACTTAAAAGCGGTACTAACAAAAACTGAATGCAGTTCAACTCCAGCTTCCAACTAGATGCCTTTTTTGCACACATATGCTTTGCCTTCCATTACTCAGCTGCATAATATAAACCACCAAACTGCACTTTAAACAAATGTGAAGTGACAATGCCAAGTTTTAATTGAAACACATGAAGGCAGTTGGGCAATGCACAAGCATTTCATAGGGAAGCCAGCAGTGCTCACAGCTGGATGAAGTCTCCACCCTGCAAGGGAGAAAGGGATTGAGTTTCCTCACTTTATTTTATCTTTCCTTCAGAAAACAGACAAATATACTAAATAAAAAAACAACAACAAAAAAAAACCACCACAACTATTTTCATAGTCTGAGAAATCTTACTGTTCAAAACCCACAAACAATATGAGAAAACCTCTCAGCACTGTAAGACCAAAATAAAGCATCTCCAAAAATCACATGAGCATTTGCATATGCACTTGTGTGGACAGTCTTTATATGAAGACACGCACATGCGATGATCTTGCAATGTATGCTCTTTTAGAGCACCTCACAGCACTAATGCAAACATTTTTCTGCATCAAGAAGAAACTAATTTATGCTAAGGAAATTCACCTCACAACAGTACAACACAGTATTTTTTCAGGTAGTTTTGCTGAGATTACTAAGTCAATTTTACCATGCAAATGAATAGAAGGGAGGCAAAGGAGAATACCTAAAAAATAAAAATAAATAAAATAAAATCAAGAAGTAAACATGCAGCATGCAAACTAATCCATGTTAGCTGTATCTCAGCTTCAACATTTCCAAGTCAGACTTCCTTCTGTTGCTGCTGGATCAAAAATGCACTTCTTTGCTGTTTATTCATTATTATTTTGAAAAGGCACAAAGCAGGTCTGAGATGGAGGTCACCTTTTCCCATCAGTTGCTCCTCAGATGAACACCATTAGCTACAAAAGTCTTTCTGTCCATGCACAGTGATGTTAAGATTATAGATGTCCCAATAAAACCATAGCCCTCTGCTATCCTCCAAATGAATTTACTTCTGCAACCAGCTGAGTAACGGTGACAGTAAACTTCCAATTTTGTTTCCTTACTGACGTTTTTAACTTCAAAACTCACAATCTACACAGCACGCCATGATACAGCTGCAACGAAAGCACTCAAATTATGTCAGCAGAACTGCAAAATGTAACTGCCGGACCCGGCTCCTTCCCCTTGGGGATGCTGAAGATGTCAGGCAAATGCCCTCTGTTCACATCATTAAAACAAAGAAAGCTATTGCCATGAAATCATCCACTGTGCAGAAACTTCATAAGCCCTTCTATTATCTTTTATAGCCTAAATTGGGAATTGAGAATCTCCTGAGTGCCTTGCAGCACATTAATAAAAAAACACTTTGCTTTATAAAGTTTAGCATTATTACTGTATCACCTTCATCAGCTCAGTGGAGTCAGGTTTATTTTCCCCAAAAATGTCTTTACAAGACGTGATTTTTTCAGTCACTGACAAAGGCAACGATGGTTCTTGGGGTCTCTTTCATAAGACTGCTTCTATTTCCCTTTCCATCACAGTTTAAGAGCTAATTACTGTGTCCAGTTCTGGGCTCCCCAGATCAAAAAGACAGGGATCTCTTAGAAGGAGTCCAGTGGAGGGTCACAAAGCTGACTAAGGGCTTGGAGCATCTCCTGTATGAGGAAAGGTTGGTGACCTGGGTTTGTTCAGCCTGGGGAAAAGGCTTCGTGCCTCTGAGACACTCAGGAACACACTTCTTTGCTCTCCTTCACTGAAGCTCATCTCAGCTTCCCACCTAACCTCATCTCTAGCTCCTTCCTATCCAGGTCTTCTCTGAAACCACCAAGCGCTGACTGTGCTCCTATTTTTCTCACCAAAACCAGGTGGCTCTAACATTTGACGAGTGCTACTAGAAATTAGGAGAACAATACTGTTTCAGCACAGCAAATGAGAAGGTTTCTTGAATGAACTTCAAAACTTTGTAAGCAGAGTATTTAAATCAAATGAGGAGCATGAAGCATTTTGAAGTCATGTCTCTTGAACATGAATGCATGAAGCATTTTTGAAGTCAGTTTCTTAACAAGCGTTGGCTGGCAGCACTTTTCCCCTTCTTTTTTTTTTTTTTTTAATTAAAGTATATACCTTGTGCTGCATCTCAGCTCATTAAATATGTTGGGTTTTTTTCCCCATAAGGAGAACTGGATGCACATGCAGGTTTGCTGCACCTCCAGAGGCAAATAACATTTTATTTTTTTTAATGGTGAAGAACATTATTCAAACCTACATTTATTCACAGAAGTTATTTGAATAGAACTTACTCCACTCTAAAAAACAATCATCTAAGCAAATAAATGATTGCTCACATACAGTTATGTAGAATTAATACGCTCCATTACGTTTCCAGAATATTAACTCATTTTTAAGTGCAAAAAAACCTACAAAAAATGTAACTAGAAAATCTCACTAAGATCATTCCAGGGATATGTAGCTGAATTTTCTTCTTTATCCCTTCTCAGATTCTTGCATACTCAAGATAACAGTCAGTTGATTTCATCAAATTAAGAAACTCTCCTTTAACATTTCAAAAATACTACTAAAAACAATACACACACAAGTAAAAAATATAAACAAAACCTGAAATGTTGTCTTCCTAGATTGAGTGGCATCCATAGGCTCTGATATCCACAAATAATGGAGTCACATCACGCTGACAAAAGCATGATTAAATGATTCATTCTCTGATTATCCTCTTGAAGGCACAGTACAGTGAACATCACTAAGATTTTCAAATCAAGCTCCTAAAAAAAGATCGTGTTGCTCTCTGTTTGTTTGGGAACATGCATTAAGCTAATCGAACTGACAGGTTTTGCAGCAGAATTCCAGATAGCCCAAGTCCCACTCTTCCTCGAGTCCAGCAGCCCAGAAACTCAGACCTGTTCATATTCACTTCTTCTTCCAAGTACTCCCCAGCACAGCATTTTACAGAATTTGTTCCTGATATTCAAGTATAAAAATGCCTTCAGAAATGAAATATGCATGTCTGATAGCGCTTTTCCTCCTGTACATATGGCTTCAATGCTGCTCAACAACGTCAGCCCCTGCTCTGAGAGGAGAACCACGCACCTCCTTAGGGGCTTCCTCATCACATCAGCTCAATGTGGCTAAGCTAGACGAGGCAAGAAATGTTTTACTAGCATGTATTGAGAGCAGCACTGAAAAGTTAAGAAGCAAAATCCTAATTTCTGTCAAATTTCCAAATAAGGGAGGAGTGTGAGCTTCTCAAGAAAAATTCACCAGAGCATTTCTTTTCACCAAACGTGTTTTTTATTAATCCTGTTATTGGATACTGTGGAGCCATGTTGACCAAAATAAAGAACATTGAAACGCAGACAGCCAGCATGGAGAACTTCAGACCAAAAGTTAAAGATAGGCAAAGTGATAAGCAGCTGAAAACAATCACACAGTAGTAAATAGTTAATAAAAACCAGTAGCTAGATTACATACATTTGTTTTATAGTTTGTGCATGTTCACGTCTTTCTTTTGAAGCATGAAGATTAGCACAGTTTTCATGGAAAACAGCTAGAAGAAATGATTCCCCTAAAAGCTAAAATTTTCATCAATAACAGAAGAACACTAAGAATATGACTCTGAAATCTTAGATAGTAAGGCAGATGTTTACCAATACGGTTTTCTTCCATCAACACATACACCCCATCCAAACATTTGGAGAGAGTCCACTTGCTATTTAAAGTTAAATCTGATGCATTTCCTTGTATGAGTAAAATATGTATTTGTACGCTTCAAACCTCTCAGCTTATTCCTGTCAGTTGGACAGCCGAGATGTGGAGCTGAACTCCAAATCTCAGGCTTCCCCTAAGATCCTTCCCATAAGAAATAACATACGTGGAACAACAGTAACATATGTGTTATGTGATCATGCAAAAGTATTTTAAAAATGAATTAATATGGTGAGAGGGTCATTCTTTGTTTCATGCCTAACAACTCCAGCCAGACTGTGAGAAGCAATCTGCTGGGAAGGCAGGATGTAGCTGGACATGGATTTCCTACAGCCCTATGTTTTGCAAAAAACAGGACTTTGGAGGAAGCCGAAATGCAGAAGATGCCTTGCTAGTTTCCTCTGCTCCTAATGTAAGGCCAGGAACAAATTTCAGCACATAAAAAAGAAATATCTCTACATCGGTATGCTTATTTTAACAAACTGATAGATCAGGCTTTTAGAGTTCACAACTAAGCAATTCTTAGCAGAAGTAAGAAGGGAATAAAAAACAAGGACTTTCAAACAATTTTATCAGTTGGGAAAGACATAACCAAGGCTGCAATAGCAGAGTCTATTAAATCCAGCTGCTGACCGGTTTTTAAAAAATGCTACTACTTAATATGACTTGGGAATTACACCCTTGCTGTTCTAAACTAAATATCCTATGGACAGCTTTCAGATTATTGCTTAAACTCTCAACATTAAGACAAACGCAGTTAGCAGAGCAAGTTCCTTCATGTTAAAGAATATGAAAATGTACTTCTTACAGGAGCTACAGCCTCTGGCTATATCCAAATTATAGCAAAACTACAAATAACAACTTAAAACAAAACCTACCAGTATGTTTGTATGCTACTAAAGATCCAGCAGAGACTATGTGAAATTGTCTAAAGGAAAAATGCATAAATAAAAATACTTGGTGAGATGAAACAAGCAATCTTCTGTCCAAATGTAAAACTACCTCCTGACAGCTCTCGAGAAGTATGAGAGTTAAGAAATAGAACTTAGCTTTGAAGTGGACAATCTGTTAGTGTTTGTTGAGAACTGTTCAGATAAATTATGGAATAAATGATGAATGTAAGGCATGGAAGGACAGAAAGAACTGAGCCACAATGCTCTGTAACAGGCAACTGCTAAAATACTGCCAAGAAAAAATGCCTTCCACCAAGGAACTACAGGACAATCCCCAACATGAGCTACACTTCCCAGAATAGAAAAAAGCTGAAATAACTGTGTTAAGCACTCCATTCTACCTTTGTTTCTTGATCGTGCTGCTTCATTTTCCTCTCTGGTGAGACAGTCTGCTGACTCCACGTAGCAGGGAGAAATGAAATTTCACTATTTAGAAAAATCAAAATAAATACCTCTTTTATGAAATTACAAAAGAACCAACCCAGAAAGAAATTGCCTTTCTCATGTCTCCCTCTGTGCTGAGAAATTCTTTTTAGTCTTTCACGGAAACAACAGGGGAAATCCAAGAGGACTTTCTCCCTGCTCCCTAGAGCTAGCTTTCTTCTCTTCAAAGATGTCAGGGACCGGGGCCTCCCCTTTGCTCCAGTGCTTAGTGCGAAATAATTTGCTCCCCTTCCATTACTTCTGTACTAGCCCAGGCCGGCCAGGCACACCATGGCCAACAGCTCTTTCCTCCTTAGTAGTACTGAGGATTAATGAATGCCCAGGCCCCAAACACGTCTCTGACAGGTAGCATGAAGTGCCAGAGCCCAACAGGCAGGCCCTGCCCAATGCTGCTTCTCATCATTTGCCTTGGGGAGTGACTAAATTGAGAACTTCAGAATAAGGAGCAAAGGATATCTTCAACCCTTCTGCTGAAGTGCTGGGCTGTTTCTCAATAATCCTGCTTACATACAAGAGCAGAGAGCTCTTCCTTGGACCAAACAAGGAAGCAATGGAGACAGTGGGGCCATGTTGGTTTTTAAGGTCTTTTTATGAGTCACAAAGTAACACAAATTAAAAATAAAAACGTAAGTCAACAAGCCACTTTGAAACTAAATACAAGAAAGGATTTTTTCAAAACACAGCAACTTGCAGGGGGTAACACATACACCTCATCTATTTAGGGCCAACGCTTTCACTACTTAGTTTTGAAACTTTATTATATCCTGTCAAAGAAAACCTAAATGGGCGCAGAGGTTATCAAACTGGAGGAGTGCTTATTAATACACTACTAATTGTTCTTATGAACACTGTGAACAACTGATTTCTACAAACATCACTGATTTAGCTTAGTAATACTGTCTAAAGAGATGGGACTTAGTCTGAAGAAGAATAAATACATTTTATTTTAATAAAGATATGAAATACACGAGAAGCATAGAGACTTTTTCAATGAAGAGTTTGATTTCTGTTTGTTTTTAACCCCACACCAGATTTCAAGTGCTCTGTGTTTCAGTGAAATTCATCTCCCATTCAGTGGGATTTTTGCTAAGAACTTCAATCTGACCAAATTTTTTTTTTTACCCAGGGAAGCCACGCTCATTTCACAATTTTGTAAGTATACCAAAAGTATTATGCTTTACACAACAAAAGGAGCACTCAAAAATAACTATAAATATTTGATTTCATATCTATTTTCTTCAAGCTTCACTTGAAAAAAGAACCTGTGTGCGCCTAGACATGTTAATACTGAAGGTAATCACTGGGTACATTCATTTCAATTACAGACAACAGTCAGGACAAATTCCTTAGTTTTCTTTTCTCATAATCAAAAGGAAATCTTTCTGAGAAGTTTGGCCAGATTTCATCTGACCATAACAGAGGTTTGCACATCTACATTACTCCAAACTCTTCTTGCAAGTTATGAGTTCAGATTCACTATGGAAACAGGCTTTCAGTTCATTTGAGAAATAACTAAGTCATAAGGATTTAAATCCCCGTGCTATTCATTAAAAATAATTATTCTGTGCATAAAGGCTTGGTGCTGAGTGAACGGTCAGGCTGAAGTATTCCCTTCAGCTGCAGAACAGACATATCAGAAGCACCAAAGATGCATTTCCTCACACAGCCCACCCTTTATTGCTCATTTGGAAAGACTGTCTCCAGAATAAGATGAGACTTCAGACACCCATTTAGTTCCCCACTCCTATATTGGCTTTTCCAATAGGAGTGCTGATTACGAGTAGACAATAATGATTTTGTAATGTGAACATCTGTGCAACAGAAAACAGTCTGAGATCAAATTAATGGCATGTATGTCACCATTAAACAGGTATCAAGATTTTTTTTTTTTAGCTGCCATTAAAGCAAATTCTTACCAAAGATTTAGCAAAAGCATTTAGAAATCTATGAGTGAGGTACTCTTCTGTGTCTTTTTCAAGTTAAGTAAAATACTTTTAAATGAAACAATCAAACTGCTCTTATGCAAAGCTCTAACTGAAGCCTAAAAATATAGGACCCAAAATTTTCTAACTCATTGGTCTCACTGTAACATTAACTGTCACACTGCCTAGAGTAGCAATGAATTATTTTTAATAAGGAACACTATTAGTCGTTCCTCTACTTAAAATCTTATCCATGTCCTTAATCAATGCAGCTTTTCTTATACTCCCATTTTTAAATGTTTAAATCCAATTGAACAACATTGTCTTCAACATTGGAGAAAGTCCCAACGCATAAAAATTCACTTTGGTGTTCTATTAAATAAGCCAGCCAAATCTATGCGGCAGAGAAAATGCCAGTTTTTAATAAGCTACTGAATGCCTACTTTTCAGCAGCAGGAATATAATTTATCTCTAACAGCATGCATACAAGAAGTTTTCCCTACCTCTAAACTCTGAATGAGGCATTCACTGAGGATTAAA
The DNA here is from genome assembly GCF_987193195.1 of Phasianus colchicus. Classification (NCBI taxonomy): domain Eukaryota; kingdom Metazoa; phylum Chordata; class Aves; order Galliformes; family Phasianidae; genus Phasianus; species Phasianus colchicus. Next base: position 42,935,285 of record NC_143438.1, read on the forward strand.
AAGCAAACATTAGAAAAAATAAATTTGGTGGGCAGAAAATTTGCTATTCGTTTTGAAGAGTACAGAAAATTTTTCCCTTTCTCCTGGCAAAGAGAGGAGGGTCATGTTAAAAAGCTTGAAATTATTTTCTTCTCTTTAGTATCTGAATATGAGACTACATCATACAACAGAAAGCTGAGCAAACATTCAAGCATGATGCAAGCCTGTACTACCCACCTCATTTCCTAGCAACTACAGCACAAGTGATAAATATGAAGCAGCAAAAAAAAAAAAAAAAAAATAGTAGTATTATAATATGAAAAGACAATACAAAAAATAGTGCCAACTGATGTTGGAAAAAGAGGTCAGAGACGGTCTGTAAAGGAGCAGCATTACAAACTACCGGCTTCTACGTAAGAAATGGATAGTGAAAGATAATGAATGAATGGTCCAGAGACAGACAACTGGCCACCCCACCTACATTCAGTAGAAAGGTTAATGCAATCAGCAAGAAGAAGAATCCATCTGCCAGGAAAGCCATTTGATTATTCCAGTGTAATACATGTTTACATTGTGATTACTCTAATCTGATGTTTCAAAAACTCTCATCTGCTTCCTTGTTTGTACATATCATTAGCAATACCATCAACATTAGGCTATAAAAAGCCCTGGCTTAACTAGCTGCACAGAAGTACTACAGAAAGCATTACAACCACATAAATTCCACTGGCATACTCTTGACCAGGAAAAAAATCTGTGGTAAGCAGGAAAAAAATAGCAAACCTGGGTTTCTTTAAAAGCTGAATTCATCTGCACTGACAACCACTATCTTTCATGAATAATGGCTACAAATTAGACTCAAATTCTGAGGTTTCAGATTCCATAGAGAAATTCTATACCAGATTCAAAATTCTCTTTCAAATTCCAAATACCACCTCAGCAATTCTTGCCTGATTCTATAAAGAAAAAAAGAAAAATGAAGTACAAATGCTGGTTAGGATCTGTACTTACTAAACGTGCTTTTGAAGGCAATCATTCCTAGATTATAGACTGGTTCCAGAGGACTGGAGTATGAAACATTAACTCCCTGAAACAAAATGCCAGCCATCTCTATGTTCCCATCAAATACCAAGGACCAGGAGAACTTCATATTGAATACTGCCTCAGGAAGGGTGCTCTCATCAATTGTGCTGCTGACAACCGGGACGACTGCTCTTCTCAGTGCTTTCAGGACTCAGGGTACCTCAGGACTCTGCTCTCTCAGTGCACTACCAAATTACATGAATGTCGCAGGAATTACTTTCTCAAGAAAGGGTCTCATACACACATTCCGCTTCAGTCACAAAGGCTGAGAGGCAGCAAAAAGGTAGCTGGGTTCTTTTTGGTGCTGTTTTCCCCTTGCTGGAAGCTCTCAGCACATACTCTCCTTCATCTCTTCAACCTGGGGAGCAGCACACCAGTAGCTTTCAGCACACACAGAGCTGCCTCCAAGCTGCATACATTATTTGCAGCTCTCTAAGAAGTAATGTCAGCTCTTTGACACATTTTATTTTACACTGAACATGGAAGTTTTGCTTCCTTACCATAAGCAAACATACAGCACTTAAGGAAGGCTGGAAGAGTTTCTAGCAAAGAAAATCAAATCTGGGAAGTCCAAATTCCACTTCAAATGCTTTCTGAAGAATTTAGACCTAGGGTTCAAGTCTGGGACCAGGCCCTGTTAAAACCAAGCAGACTTGTTAAAGTAAGCTTTAAAGTAAAAGAAGTACATTTTCTGACGCAGTGATCCTAACCAATCGGGCTTGTTTGTTTATGCCTTCACAGAGTTTGTTAATCATGACAAGTGTCTCAGCTAATGCCAATTAGCAGATCCAGCCACCTGGAAACAACCAATACTTTCATATATATTAATAATGCTCTAACAGTACTTTCCCAGTAGCTTTGGTAGTTATTACAGAGCTTTATAAGCATCTTATGCAGTTCCTTCTTAACGCAGAGTATTTACACTACAGAAATTAATGATGTAGTATTTTAGTCTTTATTATTCCCCAGAGTTTGGAGTGACCCGTCTCTTTGACTTTGTAAGTAACTGCATGCTTAATTTGCTACTACCACTGCAATTTTTTTCAAAGCATGACTCAAACTCTAAATCCAAAATTAAATGCATTATTTTCCTATAAATCTCCTCTTGTGGCACTAACGTGTTGGGCAAAGTTTGGGCAAAAATCCTTCTTCATGCAAATTTCATAATGGCAATCATAATAAGCCTTTCTTTAACACAAAACATTGTATCTTATATAAGATATGTTTAAAATATTTACTACCTTGTTAATTCTTTTGTTCCATGGAACAGGCATTTGCTATGACACACAGTTTGTCATCCCATCAACTCGGTGATTCATCTACTTTTCCTACACTTATCTCCCAAGATATCTTTCCTAAGTTGTTTTTTTGTTTTGTTTTGTGTTTCTCTTTAATTTATCACTGCTTAGGTATTGCTCTTTAGATTCTAAACCCAACTTTTTCCTCTACGCTTTATAAGGTTTAATGTTTAAGAAGCTGTTAAGCACCACAATTCCATGCACTTCATTTCCATAATGATCACCTCTTGTTACAAAAATAAAAACTAGAGTTGTTTGTCATATAATTACAGAGTTAAATCACCCAGGGGTTAGAACACACAATTCGGGAAAATAAGACAACATCTTTCCACACAGACTCAGTGCTTAGACTGGGGCAGTCTCTGGTGCCCACACAATATGTACCTCATCTATAGACAGCAGAAATAATACACAAAAAACTGGAATGAAGCATTTTTCAATGAGCACATCCTCAAAGATCCAGGACAGTCGGTGAACATCACCTCCCCAACCCTGGAATATTCATGTTATCACAGGTTCTGGTAGGACTGGCAGGCATGTACAACTCCTGCTCAGCACAGCTCCCATCTTTTCAATTAGATCATACTTCGCCTTGAAGCTGTTTGGGTCACCACAATCATCAGAAGCCATAGCCACCATAGGAAAGAAACCCAGGTCTACACACAAGTGAAGTTTTATTTTATCAACATCAATTCAGCTCATCAGCCCAAACTTTTGTAACTTGTGGTTACCTAGAAAGTACTGTCACAACACAGAGCAGCTACTTGAAGGGTACCTACCCCTCACACTCAGAACAATCCAGATTCTACCCCACAAACAAGAGCACGTGCATACAGCTCAGTGTTACACATCCTTCAGATGTACTCAGCACCCACCAAATGTACAGCAGAACGGGGCCAAGGTCAGTCAGAGACAACTGCAGATGAAATGAAGTCATAAGAGGTTAAATTTATAAAATACAACAGCAGTTTGCATTACTTTTTGCTAGCTGCCACAGAGCCAGAAAAGAGGTGCTTTCCACAGAGGTAAATACTACTACATTCTCAACTGGGTTATGGGTTACAAAGTGATGAGATTAGAGAAGACCTTTTTAAAGCTGAATTAAAAGACACACTTACAATGCCGAAGATACTTGTTTGAATCTGATATCTTCAATAAATGTTTGGCAAAGAAAATTACAATGAATCCCCAGAATACGCTACTTGTTTTTTTCCCTAATATTAAAGCCACTGTAGTGGCTTTAGTAGAGAGAAGTAGCTTTTTGAGTAGAGAGAGAAAAGAAATAACAAAAATACATTTCTATTTCATACACTGTGGCTAAAACATATATTCTTAGGAGGATATAGTACTGCTCATCTTCCTCTTCAATGCTCCAGCAGAAGAGAAAAATGCTTGGAGAGCTCAGGAAAGAAGGCAAAACCACTCAAGCACCCAAGGCTGTAACATGCTCTGCAGGAGAAATAATACCATCACAAAGCACAGCATCAGCAAAGCAATCACAAAAGATTTCTTACCACCTTCCTGTCTCCTAAAATGACAACTGAGGCCTAGAAACTTTTTGGCATAGAACACAAAAGATAACTAAGAGAAGAGCATTGGAATTCAGGTGAACAGAAAGAGCAGATGTGGAACAGGTGTCTAATCTCTACTTTATAAAGTGTTGGCTTTTCAGGCTCACCCCTGAAATAAGAGAAATGTGAAGCAGAATGTAAATCCTGAAAAGGTTCCCATGTCAGGCTTACCAACATCAAACAGGGGCCATCTACAGGTAGGCAGCATCAGTCTCAAGAGGAGATGCATTTCTTAACCAATAACAGAAAGCAGGACAACAAACACCACAGCTATGTCTGTGACACCAGAGCCCAGGGCCCAGTGTTAATGTGACGCGTTACCAGGTGCTGCCCTCAGTTGAAACGAAAAACCTGGGGCTTACAGTCTCTGTACACTAACCTGCAGAGAGATCACTCAACCCTCCTAGCAATTCTTTTTTTAAATTTTAACTCAGATTTCCCATAGGCCTCAAGATGCACACAAATCATCTTATTCAGCTTTCCTCAGGCAAAATGCAGCAAGAAAACCTTTGGCAGCAGAGGTCACCAAGCAGAGAACTCCCATAAGCTCCTGGTAGCCTGCTTCCCTCACCTCCTCATTAGACTGGCATCAGGCTAGTGGAGGAAAGAACCTTGGGCTCCTTCAGTAGCTTCTCTCTTCTGTAAGCTAACAGGGGAGGCTTAAAAGCAAGGAGAGCATTTTCAGAAGAACCGGTGCTTCTTCATGAAACCCTGCAGTCAGAGGTGTAGGAGAGACTAACTGCTTCCCTGCGCTGAAGCAAACCCTCCTTTCTGGCTTACAGCACTTCTTACACAACCTGGCAGAGGTGTGTGGTGAGCTGTGGGGCTGTGATGACTAAGAGCAACAATAACCCAATCAAAGAGCAGCAAAGCATTTTTAGAGCTGAAGGCTCATGCTGGAAAGTTTCTGCAGCTCAGCAGCTTCCTTCTGATGGGCTCAGCAGCACAAAAAGATGAATCACAGCCTTCTGCAGAAGAGATCTTCATTTCCCAGTGAAATCAAGGTTTTCTCCTCTCTGGTTGAGAGGAATAAGCCCCATGCCACTATACAACTGGATGTGAGTAAATTTGCAATAGCTGTACAGGTGGGAAGGGAAAATCTCTGATGTTAATATAAAAATGGCATAAAAATGTGTGCACAAGAGGATGAACAACAGTAAGAATGCAATTTCTTGGGTCTGAAAGGTCGTCTTAAAGGCCATCTTAAATCCTCCATCTTTTTGAGTATTCTATAGAAAACCTGTGGCTACCAAGGGGTGAGGCAATTGAAGGGTTTAGTGGAAAGTGATTTGCTAGCAGAGAATTGTCACAGCCAGCTTGTCAGAGCAGTCAGTTGCCCAAGCAACACTGACCTCAGGCTCTCACACTACACCTCAAGTGTTTTTCCACCCAGCATTTCCTCCAGATACTTTTCCGTCTTCTAAGACATCAGCCCTCTGCTCCTGCAGCAAACAGCAAGAACAACAACCTAGCTTCAATATTGCAACACAGCACTGCTAGGGAACTAAAAGCACCTACTCAATATTTTCAGGCTCCAACAGCAGGACCATACCCGACAGTTACCTGCTCCTAGCAGCAAGCTCGCTGCAGCTGGCTGAACAATGCCTTGCTCTACACCAGGGCCTCTACAGGACACTGCCATCCCAGCTTGGCTCTGTTCGCCCATCTGATGTTAATTCTTCCTGCTCTATAGCCTGGCTCCAGTCTCACTGATTTTCAGCTGTAATTTACCAGGAGCGGAGACTTCAGTCCCATGTGAATAGAAAGACAATTGTGCCTCAGTCACACCACTGCTTTTTAAATAAGCATACACGATATGCATGGAAATTCCAGTAATACTAGAGCAGGATGGGAGAACAGAACCAGGGAAAGGAAGAGATTTTGTGGAAGGAAAGAGATTTTGCTGAGGGAGTACTGTATGTACTCGTGGAAACCATAACAGACCAGCATGGAAAACAGCAATAGGTTACTCCTCCCTCTAGCTCTTTTTTCCTGGTGGTGCAACTTTGCTGGGCCCCTATCTGATCAAGAAGCCACAGCAAAGCATATGAGCTACTCTGTGGACTCAGCAATCCTAGTTATTCCTCACTTATTACAAAAAAAAATTAATTCTTACACTTGAGATACATCAGCATAAATGTGATACGTTAGCTACAAGGCATACTCCATAACTCACTTTTTGTCTTTCAAATATTAAATTGGATTGAATAAACAAGACAGAAGTGGAAGGCAGCAAATCTATGCAACTCAACTACGAAAATCAACTCTTTAAGGTTACTATTAGTCAGAAAGGCATTAAAAGAGGGAACATACATGTTCAGTTCAGTTCTGGTGAAAAGATTTTCTGGCTTGCCATTAAGGAAGAGATTTCTGAGAGACTCAAGACCTAAGTCCTGAAAGCAAAGCATACAAGTGGACATTCAGACAACTCCCTTCCTTCTTGGATATCGGTGGGTTCACCTGACCTCTGGAAAGTCACCTGAGTCTTTACTGATTCTATTTACGAAAGAGAGTCAGTTGATCTGCAACACTTTAAGCCTGACAAGGGTGCCAACCCCATAGCTCAAACCTGTGGTCACAGCGCACAATTCCTTCTTAAGCCAAATCTGCCCTGAGGCCTGGTAGCCAGAGCTGATGCCCAAAATGGATGCTGTGAAAAATCACTGCATACCCCAAGCTGGAAAGGATCCACAAGGATCATTGAGTCCAATTCCTGCATCCACATAGGACCATTCAAAATCCAAACCAATGTCCGAGAGTGTTAGACACCAGCAGTTTGGGGCCTGTTCCCCTTTCCTTCAGTCCCAGCTCTTCAATCTGTCATCTTGTGGGAGGTAAAAAGGAAAATCATGAAGTGTACTGTTATATCACTTCAAAAGTTGCCTGGAAGAGGGGAAAGTTTTGGTCTGTGGTTGGTTATAGCTCCTGAACAACGGTGGCTGCAGAGACAGGAGAGTTGAGCAAAGCCAGAGGTAAATGGGCAGCAGTAGAGAATGAACATCCCACTCTACTGTGTGACAGGCATACAGCTTTCCATCTGAACTTGCCAACCTGCTACAGCTGCTGTTGAGGTGTCAGGCGAAGATGCAGACAGATCTATCTACAAACTCAGAGTGGATTATATTTGTCATTAACAAAAGGCACTTTTGTTGAATGATAATGTCAATTGTTGAAGATAATGTCATGCAACAAACAGGGTAAGACAAGAACTAAAGAGAATTTGGTAGGTCTGCAGAGTCCGGTAACAGAACAGCTGATGACTAAATGTGAATGTTAGATTTTGCTAGTTCCAAGAAGAGCTGGATTTGAACCCACAGAGGCACCAGCAGCACTCCTCTCATGTCCCCACTGCTCCAAGCCACTCACAGAGGAGTTTCCAAAACATACGTCCTTGCCCATCCCACCATACACCAGCGGTATGCTAAAATACATGGACTGCATTTAAATGCTTCCCATGCTATTTAATTTTTAATTATTACAATCAGGAAAAGTTGCACACAAATAAGAGAAAGGAACTGTACTGCCATATTTACACACACAAGTTAATTCAACTTTACAGTTTTGACGTATGTAGCTTATTAGACTCTAAAAAATGTAAAAACACCATTGGCATTTTGCATATTGCAAGTGTCTGGTAGATAATGGCCCTGCAGATTTTATACAGAGCTGTGCAAGTAAACTTGCCAAACTTTCATCATCACTCCTTGGGAAGCTCTGAGGAAGCCTATTAAATTGGCATTTTGTTTGACATGTACGCAGAATGTGCCTAGCGTGCAGAACAGGCATGGCAACAAACCTTTTCTCAACAGCTGTGCTATTTTAGTTAATGATAAACATACATCCAGAGCCACATATCACCACAACTGAAGCCAGTGAGAAAAGCTTCCTCGCCCAACAGGAACAGAGGCCATCACAACTGAGAGGAAGTCATTCATTTATTCCTAACTACACAGCTAATTGTCTCACTGCTCAACATGGCAGAATACAGAGATGACTGTTCTAAATTAGGTGAAGTTCAAAAAGTAATGTCTTCAACACTGCTGCATCTTCCCTCGGAGATAGATTCTCACCCACAGCCACACGTGCAGTCAGCACAGATGCTGTGGGGGCTGTGACCACGTAACTGAAAGAAGAGTTTATTTTCCAAGAAGCTTCCTTAGAGCCTCAGTCTTGGAGGGCAAGACTCTTTCTGTCATCCCTGTGGCTTGCCCCACTCCAAATCTGTTCAAAACAAAAGAAATCTGGACACATGGAATGCAGATGTTAACGAGCAAGACAGCATATTGATTTGGTTAAGCCATTTAATTTTGACAAACTGCCAAAACAACAATAAAAGAATCACAGCGCTTAAATATTGGAGATTTCATCAGCAGCCTACAATGAGCAGGGAGATAATGAGTCCCCTGCAACCTCTAGGAACCGATCGATATTCTCCATGGAACTGCAGTGACTGAGAATTCCAGACAGCGCCCTTCGATTTCCTCTGAAATCTTATCTTTACAAAGTAAACAAACATGAGATAATAACCTTTAAAGTTGCCGCAGCCATTCATAAGCAGATTCATTGCTACAGAACAGCAGCTGACACTCAATACCGCTCCCTGTCAATGCTGGTGTTCTGTGTGTCACAGCCCCCAGCTCCTGAAAGGCACAGGCTGCAGTCTCCACCATGCAGACACATGGAGAACAAAGTGAACTGGGACTCCTTACAAGAATTTTCTGACTTTTCTCTGGATCAGCAGAGCTGATGTAGTGGTGTTTGGCTGAGGGTTGGACTAGACGACCTTAGTGGTCTTTTCAGACCTTAAAGACTCTATGACTCTCTCCCCCCTACAACAAAAATTAAACTTACCATGTAATCAACTGAGTCTACGATTTGTAGTCATAAAAAACACAAAATATTGCAGAACACACCACAGAAATATCCAAATTCCTAAATGTGAAAAATTCCCTTTCCTTTCTGCCATGTATACTGGAGCACTTTTTAAAACACAAATGAACATGAACCAAGTTAAAAATGTTTTCTACTTTATTTGCTTGAAATCAATCTGTGGTTCCTATGTTTAGAAATATCTAAAGCAAACCCAATTACAACAGCTTTTAAAGAGCACGTATCTGAAACTTTACTATTCTCTACGGACATGTTAACTATATTTGCTTCAACAGCCTCAAAATTAAGTTAATGGCTGTATAAAAGCAGAATTTTTCAAACCAAACTTGGCCATATTCATTTTCAAAGAATTAAGAGACATTTCACTCTAAACATTTGATAAATGGCCTCAAAAACAGCAGCGTTTGGACTCCATTAGCCCTGTGTCTTCATCAGTTAAAAGCATATCGTTTTATCGTACTGAGAAGAGAAAAAGAATGGACAAGGTAAGCACCATGCATCGCCCTCATGTTTTTAGAGCAGTTTGCAGAATGCCCTCAGTACACACTGAGCTTACAGACCACATAAGAAAGGCCATTGCCCGAGAGAGCTAACAGCTGCAGCCAACAAAGCAAGCACAACAGCCCTTTCATGCAAGAGAGAGATGAGGGCATTCATTTGAGTATATCAGCTTAATAACATTACGCTAACGTTTAAAGCACTTAAGAACCCTGAGACAAGCAGTACCAAAACAAGATCAGAAGTTGGCAAAAAGGGGCACAATTTCCTCCTCGTCCCACACACTCTGAAGCAGCTGGCAGACACGGAGGGGCTCACCTAGATGTCTCAAGGAACCATGCTCGGCAGAACGATACCAACCCACCATAGCACAGGCAAGATCAAGGGTCTGTGGCCCTCCAGCTCTGGCTGTCAGCCAACCAGGACTTTCCTTTTGACTATTGGTGTGCACGCCTTTGCTCTCACGTGTTCTCCGACCCTCCTAGAAGTCACCATCGTGCTGTTCTTACAGAGATGGCCAAGCCCAAAGCACCAAGTGGGAGAGGTGACACTCACATTGCAGACTGCTACCATCGCATCAGAGCCCGTGAGATGCCAGCAAAATCCATTTGCTCTGAATCAGTTCCTACAAAAGTCATTTCTTTCCTTTGATTAAAAAACCGACAGTCCTTTGCTCTCTCCAAGGAGCACATGCCTTTCAATTCAAAGACTCAGTGCCTCCACTACCCAGCAAATTTCCTTTGTGGGCTTCTGCAGTGTCATCACACTCCTTCTGGTACTATGCATTAGATAGCTCATTAATAAATCAATCACTGGCTATTATCTACACGCTACCAGATTGTGTGCCATACCTAGGAAAACAAGGAAGCTGGAAAAACTCTGTAAAAGGGAAAAAACAACCTTCCATAGGAGGTATGTGTTAAGCTCTGGGCACAGCCAGCAGCTCAGCAGTCCATGGCGCACAGGGGCCCCTCAGCCCCAAGAAGAGCACAGGGCTAGGAAAAGGAGGGCAGCACCTTTCAGTATGGGACAAAACAATGTTCAGTCTACAAACAAAATGCCTTCGCAGTTAAATAGTAATCCCATTTTTCCTTCCTCCCCATCCCAACTCCCCTCTCCACCCAAAGACCTGTGGGATAAATTTCGTCTTTATCTAAAGATGGAAAAAAATAAAGGAATGCAAACCCCACTATGGATAAGAATTATAGAAAATAGCACAGAATGGTTTGGGTTAGAAGGGACCTCAAAGCCCATCCAGCCCCACTCCATGCTGTGGGCAGGGTTGCCCCCCACAGCTCAGCTGCCCAGAGCCCCATCCAACCTGGCCTTGAGTGCCTGCAGGGATGGGGCACCCATAACTTACTTGGACCACAAATGTAGAAGAGCATCACTTAACTGATAGCAGTGTTTGCAAAAAATATTGTTTAAAAAGGTTAATTTTTATTTCTGATTATCACTGTGACATTTACTGAATATTAAGGATTCATTTGTAATCAATTAATGTAAATTATTACCTTCTATACTCCCTGCTGGATTAATTTTATATTATTAGTGATTAAAAAGAAAAAGGTGGCTATCAATTATCACAAGGTTCTCCTTAAAGACGTATGGCAGATACTTAACAACGTATTAGCACACTGTACACCAGCAGTTGCTTACCCATTCATTAAGAAGTCATTAATGTGTTACTTGTTTTTGACTATAAATACAAAATAGAACTTAATTTTCTCATTTCCTGCCAATTCCTGCCCCCCAGCTTGTGCTACTAGGAAAAAAATTACTGAATATCCTTTCTGTGGGTAACTGAAGAAGGTAACTGGAAGGCTTAACACTGAGATTGGCTTAGAATTTTTCTCTACCAAAGGAAAGAAAGATTTCCCTTACAACTCCAAATCATAATGCTTAGGAAAGAGGGAAGACAATCTAGCAGGTTTATACATGATCCTTGATGAATTACTGAAACACTGGAATGAAAAGAGGAAGCTACTGAAATGCAGGGAAAAAAGCACACGTAGGTAAAGAATCAAGTAGCTTAGCACAATAATATGGGAAAGTATTTGAGAATTTGGATCATTCCATTACTGTGAGAGAAACATTTTCCTGTTACAGGAGTATATGTAGGCTGATCAAACAGCCTGCTTTTGGTAGGAGTGTCCCATCTTCTGTACACCCAAACATTCCAGCTTGGATGGGCTATCCTGAGAGTCATGTGTACAGCCATGATGATAATTTTACCAGTTACACTCACACCACCTCAGATTTTGTTTGCAATTTACTTTTGTAAATTCAAACCACTTTCAGCATCTCAGATCTGTAATCAGGTGTATACTATGTATAAATACTAAATGTAGTTTAAAATGTAATCAGGTCTGTACTTCTGTAAGACAATTTATTATTTTTTTTTAATTGTATTTATTCACCCCCTAGACAGCATTTCTCAAAAGTCCTGGCAAATGAAAATAAGCAGCATGATTATTCATGTCTCACAATGCAAGACTTAAAAAATATTTAAGAAAAAAAAAAAAAATCTTGTTACACTCAGTGCCAGTAAGGTACTTCATTTATGTTTTACTGAAGAGCACCAAGCATGGAAGTATGTCAAGAACAGCATTTGGCAGATGAAACTAGACCAGTACCATGGGAATCAACTTGCAGAGCAAGAGAAAAACACAGCCACGCTATAAGGAGGGAAATACCTACACTTCCTTACCTATACAACCTACCTGTTGTGTAGGAATTTACATGCTGGGCAGTTTGCAAGGCAGCTCTACCAGCTGGTGCCTTCTTGGTGAGCTTTTAAGAAAAAATTTGGTTTCAACAGGGAAGGAGCAACAGTGACTGCAAATGAACACCTCAAAAAGCAGCAGAAAAGGAAGCGTAAACTGAGGATAGCAAAGTCCTTCTCATTTAGTGGGAAGATCCAACACATCAGCCTCCAACAGATATTAGGAATGGACAGAATAAAACCAAACATTGCCAGATGACCCCGGAAAACTGCGCTTCCATAACTTACATCAGAAACAACCAAAGGGCAGAAAAACAACTGGCAAGAGTGTGCCCAAAAGGTGAACTCTTACCTATCCTTTAGAAGATCAGCAATCAAAGCAGGCAAAAAAAAGAAAGAACATCACCTAAACATACTTATAGAATTGAGCTTGAAACGCTCTTCCCCTTTAAGTGTTTAGAGAAGAGCTCACCCTGATGAAAACAGAGCTTCTAAACCAAGCATGTGGTGTCAAGAAACAACTCGTCAGGAAGAATCAAAAGCAGAAACAAATGGAGGAAGAGCACTTCCTCTCCACAAAGCTTCCCTGAAGCCTGCAGCCTCCTAACTGCAGTGATGAGATAAACATTTTCTTCACAGAATTGGAAATGTCTCTTCCTCAAGACAGAAAGAACACACAGCGAAAAATCACAGCGAGCTTAGAGTTATGAGCAAGTGTAAAATACAACAGTTTGCACATCCCAGACAGCCATAGCCTGTACAAATGAGATAACCTCTTGTCCTGTACTTACCATGAATACGAATGTCCAGCAAGACACTGAAAATAGTTGGCAAGTCTGACAGATTCTGTCACTAATCAGTCATTTCAAGATTTTTTTGAGCTATATTAACATGTTTAAGTTGCACGTATACAGGTTTCATGAGAAATGTTTCAGCATAACCACATCCCAAATAAATCTGCAAGAGCTCAATAACAGATAAGCTACACTTCAGTTGCATATATTTTTTTGTTTAATGTTACTGACAAAAATAATACACTACACTCAAAACACTTCATGAATGACATTAAATATTAAAATTATAAAAAGAAGAAAGGCTGAATGTTTCAAACAGGAAAAAGAAGGGAAAGATGAACATTAAAGCAAGCAAACAAAAAAAAAGTAGCATTATAGCTATGGGGGTTTCCTAATATTCCAAAAGTCCAGTTTCTTGGGAGAATAGCTATTAACTTTGCTTGGTAAATGGTTCTGAATAACTAATTCAGATAATTGCTCACTAGAAGGTAGAGAGAGGTTATAAAGGAGAAAGAAACTCCCAGAAATAGTAACACATTTGGGGGAATACTATATTAGGTGAGAGCTGGTATCAGACAGCGACACCAACTCAACAAGTTGTAAGGTGACTAACATTTCAATGTTGGCTTTTCTTTCTGCCTGTCTAAATTAAGACACTTTTAGTCCGACGGATTTTACCAATTAAACTGTGCATTTTGAGATCACTGACAACAAAAGAACTTTTGCAAGCGCAATTCAGCTCCAGACCAGAAAAGCACATGAGCTAACTTCAACAGATGTGACCTTTAGAAGCAGTATTATTCACCCTCTGCTTGTGGGCACTTTGACACATTAGCACTTTGCAAGCTCTCCAGGCAGCATTTTATCAGTGGGCCCATCCAGGCATGATGTGCACTTTCACAGCATATTACTGTATCTTGAGGAGGAACGCTCCAGACTGCAATGGCCTTTCCTTGTAGGACAGGCTTTAAGTGTGAAACAACTTCGTGACATTCTCCCTGGCATCCTAGAGCTCCTCTACATACCCAAAAATTCAGTGTGTAAAACCAAACCTCATAAAGGAGAAACTCATTCTAGAGTAGCTTATCTACTAGCAAATCAGTCTTTGATCTGCTTAGAGCTTTACGTTCCAGAGTTCATCATCTTGACTTTTTCCTCCTTGTGCTGAGCATTAAGAAAATATCTGTATTGGTCTACCTTTGACAGTGGAGGCTGAACGCTTAAGTTTAAAGAGATTAAACATGTATTTGGGCAATGTTAACAGAAACAGAGCCTCTCATCTTACATCTGTACCAGCCAGAAATAACTCCAATAAAGTCAATCAGCACAAGTATACAAAGGGACGGAATGCAATCCAAAGAGTAAGACAACCTTTCCCATACAGGTGCTACCCAGCAAAAAAAAGGGAAAAAAAAAAAGGAAAAAAAAAAGAGCTGATGAAGCAATTCGAGGTCACATAAAGACGTCAGAGCAGCCTGGAGCAGATTTTTCTTCCCTAATCGCTGACCGGCTTTGCCCTAGTATATTCCTGGTGCTCACCCAGTCCTGGCTGCCTGAGCAGGGGATTTCTCTATGAGAGTTCAGGGCAATCTCCCAGGCAAGGCAGGAGGCCTCGGACTGCACACACAGCCTACAGCTACCTCAAACCACTCTGGATTGGTAGCTTGGGGTATCAAACTAGCCAGAGCTAACTCGTTATTATTAAAAACAGTTGAAAGTTATGTTTTAAAGCAGATTCAAATGCAAGTAATCAAAAATAGCTTCTCCTGTTTCCTGTTTTATAAACATATCAACTGAGCAGCAGTTTGGGCTACTCACCACCTCCAAGCCCTTGTGCCTGGGCACCGGTGCAAATGCCCACCTGGTTTCACCAGTTTCTGAAACACACAGAAGTCATGTTTTCTACTGAACCTGCAGAGACTGCTTTCATCCTTACCCACACAACACCACACAGTTCACTGTCTTGAAAATGCAGGGTAAGAGGGATTCCTTATGTTAAGCATTAGGCTAACGAATTTGACCTGGCAATTACCACTGGGATCTGCTTTTCCAGATTTGGATGCAACTTTGAAAAGGATATGCATTAGGGGAAACCCAGGAGCTTTGCTGCACTTCACAAAGGCCTTACATTAGGCCTTACACCAATACAAACATTTTTAACAAAGCTTCCTGTTGCCCAACTTTTCTTAAATGCTGCTTCCACCACTGTATCACAGTATAATACATTCTCATCAATTCTGCAGTCGCAAAGAATCATGTTCAAATTCTAAAATTCTGGCTAATGTTACATAAAGGAACAAACTTTAACCTATATACATCAATTTCAAAATAAATATTGTAAGTTAATGTTCCATTGTCTTTGTTCTGCATCTGTCTTCAGGATTTAGCACAAAGTGATGAAGAAGTTTATCTCACATATAAGACATGGCACTAACACTGATCTATTCCCTCCCCAAAACACCAACAGAAGGAGCTATGGATCATTGATCCAAAAAATTAAATGCTGAAATGTACATCGAACAACGTTACTCTCCACTAGCAGATATCCTGTGGGGAAAAAAAATAAAACAAATACAACTCATATGTCTAGCCAAAAGAAAACATTCAGAGAAGAACAAGGTGAAATTCAGTCCCACTCCTCAGGACGAAATGTATCTTATTACAAGCTTCAAATCTTCAGCAGTGTCTGCCTGAGCCCAGCCAGAACATGTGGAGAAAATTTATGGCATTTTATCATGGTCGGCTTGGGGGAAGGAAGAGGTTTCTCTGTGAGGTCAGGCTCAGGAAATTATTTGCTTTTTTCTTCAGTTCTTCAACATGCTTTCTCTTTTACTGCTAACATTGCAGTAATTTTGCCTACAGAAAACTGACTAGCTGAAACAGTACGAAATTAGGGTTAGCTTGCACTGTAAGTTCAACAGTAGGTACACCATTTTTTCCAATCTTTGATAACATCAAAGTCAAATGCCAGTTTGTAGTTGAGCAGGAGGACTTGCATCTGTCGAGCTTCAAGCTCCATGCATGCAACAAACTGATGAACTCCTAAATAAAACAGGCACTATTTGAAATTGTACTGTGTTTCCTTCTTGCTACTTGTCAACTTTCCAAACAACAGATTTTTATTAACAGGGGAAAAAAAAAAAGTTTTATCAAATAATGCACCTCTTACTAAATTCATCATGATTTTATCAAAGAGAAAGAGACCTCATTGTAAAAACAAATGGCATTTTCTTGAAGCTGTGTCTGCAGCTTACAACTGAGCCGTTATTCATCCAGAAGCAAAATAAGGTACAAGGATATCACAAGAAAACAGGGTTGATAAAAAATTTTAGGAAAATACTATGAAAAACAGATTTCCCACAGCTGAAGGGAAAGTGGTAAGATCAAACACAGTACTTCCAGTTCTCCTTTTTTAAGCCCTATAAAAATTTGAAAGAATTCCTGTATATTGGATTGGAAAAAGATGCCACAACTTTGTCCTTATTTGTGGAGGATTTAGAACAACAGCTGTCAAAAAGTTGGTGGCTTCAATGGCTTCAATGACAAAACTACTACAAGAGTCTTGTACTCTCTGAAACAGGAAAAGGCTGAAAGACATCATATGACGTGTCAGATAAAGAGATCAACAGAAAAAAATACTTGTAACAAGAGTATCTTCACTAAAAAATAGCTAGGCTTGATGCTTTCTAACTGTAACAGCATGTGCTGATGAAAATATTTATAATGTATTAAATCCAGGCTTTCTTTCTAGCACACTGAAAAACACCAGGGAACAATAACCAAGGAATGACAAAATGAAAGAATGGCAGAAGAAAACAGACATGGCTTGATTTTTGGGTGATCCTATGCTGAGCCAGGAGTTGGATTTGATGATCCTTATGGGTCCCCTCCAACTTGGGATATTCTGTGGTGGTAGATACACTTCATATTGTCTGAACAGTGATGTTAAAGAATGAATTAAAATTTCTGCTAGGCAGTACTGCAAGGTGTACAAACCTACTGTTCTACTACCTATCCTAGAATACCTTTCAATCAGTAGAGGAATAAATACAGGGCACGATATAGTAAAAGAGAAAGCAGAATATTCAAAACTTGAAAGAAAAAAAACAACTGATCATCCTCTCTATCTTCCCAATTAACATTTTAGCTACTTAACGCACTTAAATTCATGCAGGCGACAAGCAATTTTCACTGCCTGCCAGCCAGGATCACCAGAACTATAAATCCCTTTTTATGAGAATTCCCTTTAAATATAAATTCCTTGTGATATTTCCCTTAGTATGTAGTAACATAGCAATGTGCTTCTACATAGTCTTTGATCTGCAAGTTGGGCATGAATTCTTTAAATTAGAGTCACTTTTAAGGAAAAAAAAAAAAAAAAGGATGAGAAAGATGCAGTATTTTCCAGAAAATCCAAACAGATACAAGCTTTAAACTTTCTGATTAACAAGACCAAACTTTAGGTGTATTAGAATGTAAAATATTAGATTTGGATTTCATTTTATTGAGATGGTGGCAATGAAGAAGGCTGACTAGAAACAAAGCACAGCTTCTATACGTATGGAAGCCACCCCAGCAACCGCTGCCAACCAGCCATGTGCACCTGCAAAATCCATCAGACTGATCTCGTGCCACCACAGCTCATCTGAGGACAGGATGTTTGGCAGCAGTCTATCAAACCTCATACAAATATTTTACTTTACCAAAAGAAAGAAAAAGTGTTTTGCAATTAGTAAATAGTTCAGTGTGAAATATTAATGTACTATCAAAGGGTGGATTATTCACAGATCCTTTCAGTTCGTGCTTTGAAATGTGAAGTTCAATTTGCACGAGATGTGCTTATTTTAAGAAAAGAGACTGAAAATTTGAATGGAACTAAATAAATGCAGCCTTCTCCAAAGTCCTGTACTTTCAGCGTTTATCTCTCTAGAACCTCAATTTAATTTCCATCTTCAAAAGTTATAATTAGCAATTTTAGAATAAACACGTCATGCTTAAATACAAACTTCTCATCTCACAAGGTTATTACTCACAGTCACTCTTCCATAAATAGTGTTAATATAAAATACCACTGGTGCATAGTAAAGGCTGTTTTGACCTGAAATACCTCCCTAGAAAACACAAGCTCAGTGAGCTCCTAAGAGCTTCCAACTGCTGTAGTTGAATAAAGAAAGAGAGTCATGCCCTGACCACCAAGGTTTGATTGAAGAGAACAGTAAAATAAATGCTAAAGTGCATTACTGAGTTTGGCATTAAGAAAAAAAATAAAGGAAATTGTTTGGAAAAGAAAACAAATTGGAAGCACAGATAAAAACCAGAAAGCAGGTGGTAGAATAAGTTTTTTATAACAGAAATGCAGAAGAGAAAGCTAGGTCACTCAAATTTATCTAACTGTATCTTAAAAGAACCTCCTCAGAGCCAGAAAGCCTCTACCAAGTGATTATTCGTTAGGTGCATGCTCCAGCACTGCAATTTGATTTAATTATTACAGCTCCACAGTTATTCATTCTTTAAGCCATAATGTTCATAGAATCATACCCAGGCAGAATGCACCTCAGAAAGTTTACTGCACGTTCGTGCAATGCAAAAAAAACACCTCTTCAGTAACAGGTAAGCAGCAAAGTATCCCATGCAGTCACTGTTATGTTACTGAAAAGCATTTTTAAATATTACTTTCCACACACTTTGCAATTCATACATCACATGAAATCAATTAGAAGTTTAATTTGCATCTAGACTCTAAGCCTGCCATAATGATTTAGTATCATTGGAAATGTAATCAATATTAAAGGTAATAAAGAAGGGGTAAAGGATAATACTATCATATAAGTACAGCAACTGCTGCATTAAATCCTTTGGGATTAATAATTATGGTTCATCTAACCAAGTAACTTTAGACAGCAGCCTAACTGAATGCTCCAGTAATAAATCAAGATCCATCAGTGTGTATGCATTTAAAAACATTTCCAACTTCACTGATCTATTTCTTAGACATTTATTAGGTTTGAAGTGTAAGGTTTTGTGGCTCTTCCAATGGAAGAAATTCTCTTTTTTTTTTTTTTTGTGGTAACTGGCACTGCTGTTAGTATTTCCTACTCCAAAGAAGTGCACTGTTTCTTATAGAGAACAACATCATCTGCACATGTAAACCACGGAAGATGTACATTATTCCTATGAATGTATTCAGCTCATGAGCCGCCTGAAATTAAGACAGTTGTTGACAGTGATGAAAATTTTTAAGTTCAGAACAAACACAGATGACTTTTTACAACTTCGCAGAACTTAAAATTCTTCCAAATAACAAAATAGGCTAATGAATATACACTGAATTGAATATAACACAAGAATATCTCTGTGAAGCCCAACTTATAAACAGAAACATATCTTCAGAAATTGAGAAAAAACAGAAAGATAAAAATCAAGAACAAATAAGGGAAGTGCACGATCTTTTAAGAAAGGAAGGGAAAAATTCACTGCTGCTTAATCACCTTTTCATCAGAAGGCCACATTAATTCTTCCTACTCTAAAAGAATCCTAATTTCAAAGAGAGCTCTTATATCATAAAGCCATAGTCAATCAAGTTGTGCTTTGCTATGAAGAACATTGTACTAAAAACATAAAATTGCAATCAAAATACCAGGTTTTGTGAATTTTTCTTAGAAAGGAGAACCTCATGAGGCCTTGACAAAGCCACATAATTAAGGATAAAGCCAAAAATATGAAAACGAAATAACCAGTTTGTGAGATAAGAATAAATTACTAATCACACCCTAAGTGTGGATCTACTTCTTGAAATAGCTGAAGGCTACAGGATTTTCCATTTTGTACTGGAGCCCAAAGCAGGAAGATGTTGCCAAGATCAGTGTAAGAAGTTGCATGAGAACACCAGAAAATTTGTTTCTAATACCTGTTTGTCCTAATTAAAAAGGTTATGTTTTCAAAACACTTCCAATGCCAGAACAAAGTTGCTGTTCATATGCAGGCAGTGAGGATCTAGTGGTAGTGATTGAGGGAACAACCTGTATCTAGGAGACTTCATACCAGCCCTACAGGAGATACCAGGCCTAGCGATCAGGCTGCAGGCCCGAGGGTTTACTCCTTACTGAAGTCTTTGGAAGATTTACCTTCTAAAACTCAAAAATCCTGTATTAACTCAGACAAAAAGGTGGGCCAGCTTGCTTAAGTGAAGGAGTCCCTTAAGTGCTGCTGACTTTTTCACATTTGAAATGCAATTATTCAGCTACATGATGCTGAGTCATGAGAAAATGTACAAAACATATTCCCATAGCTAAGCCCTTTTAAGTAGAAAAGAGTGCAATTAAATTAAAATACATCCTAGAAATGCTGTTTTGTTAATACTGCAGGAAAGCAAAATAAAGTATATGCAAGGTCACTTGCAGAATAAAAGAAGTACTGGAAAGCAATAGCTTCTTCTAAAATGACCTGGGATTTCTTTTCTCCTGATTGCATAATGACCATACAAATACTTGCATATCATTCCAAATCAGTTATAAAATCCAAATAACTTTTTCCACCAGGATTGTCTCTGACTCTTCTATAAAGTTTTATAAAAATATAAAAACTACATATAATTATTTATAAATATCTTTATAGAATAGAAAAAGCAGTGATGGCCTACAAGCTGAAAAGATTCCATACCACTTTGAGCTACATAACATTTCAGAAAGGTGTGTTGCCACTGGATGGGTGAATGAAAATCGCTGTTTTCAATCCTCTTTGCTCAGTGCAGCTGTCCTGACTGCTATCTTGAACAACCTGCAATTCTCTGAAAGAACACAGGAGATATCTGTAATTCACAAACTAAACATTACCTCCTCCCCAACATTTAAAGTAATTTTCAAGTAATTTTGTAATCATTTTGCTAAAGGAGTACAAATTCTGCAGAACGAAAACTGTCATAAAAGTTCTCATTCTAGAAATAAGAGCTCTTCAGACACAAGTCCACACATATCACAGTGGCACGAATGAGAGATTCTAATGCTCAGGACTAGAGTGCTTTCATCTCAGAAGAAGGCAGAAATGTCTCATTTCCTTTTGCTTAGAACACAGACATATATGACAGAGCATGCTCAGATTGCCTCTGGCTTCCTTTCAGATGCAGAAGTGCAACTGAAAACTCCGAAGGAGCACTAGATAGAGAGTATGTGTACAGTGTGTGCTCCTCAGAGAGCTCCAGCTACCATCAGGTAATCTTTACTTTGTCGGGTCAGAGGAACAGTCCACGTATTCGTTTGGGTCAATACAACCTCATGTAGTTACCTTCATATCATTAATTACTTGGCAGACAATTCTATTACTCTTCACAGAATTGGCTGCTATAGAAACTGATCTACCAAGGGAAGCCATGAAACTGCACAACACAGACCAGATACAAGGAAGAAATTTTTTTTTGCAATAAGAGTGGTGAGGCACTGGCACATCTTGCCCAGGGAGGAGGTGGAAGATGTGGAACCTAATGTCTTCTTAATTTGTGGATTGAGATGTGAAAGGTTGCCCAGAGAAGTGGTGGTTGCCCCATCCCTGGAGACACTCAAGGTCAGGCTGGAGAGGCTCCGAGCAACCTGTTCTGCTGTAGGTGTCCCAGCAGACACCTGCTGTAGTTGACACCAGCAGAGTTGGACTAGGTGACCCTTAAGGGTTTCTTCCGACTCAAACAATTCTATGAACATATGTGGGAGACAAAGACATTTTCTCAGTGACACCAACCAAAGCCCCTGGGATTGAGGAAGAGCAAGCTCCAATCTGGTGAAAGGAGGAGACTGAAAGAGAAACAGACAAAGGAAACACACACAGCTGCCTGTTCAACCACATTATCACAAACATTCAAGAATAATTTACAGAGGGGAGAAGAACCACTGGCATCTCCCGATGGTAGAAGCCAACAGTTGTTTCAGATACAGCATGCAACCTGACACAGCTCTCTAAGGGCACAAAAGAAGATGGTGTTTATATTCCAGCTGTGATCTAAAAGAAACATTCTCCTCAGTTCATCTCCAAGAGGGCTGCAGGAGACAAGCAGGTGTCATAGGAATAACTCCCTCCTAATTGTTTGTTGATTCAACACATAATGGGTCATGTTGCCATGCAAGTTTTGGAGGGAAGTAAGGATACCTCATGTATACTTCTGATAGATCATAGTTCTCATGTGTTGACCTGAAACTCCTACTTCTCCAGCTGACACAGCCCTCAGTCTCTGTGACCCCTCCTGCTCTGTGTCAGCTGTCTGTAGAGATGGTGACTGCTCCTCAGGATGCAAGAAGTTTCCTCATGGATTGGCAAGAACAGCTTGGCATCTGCAGGTCCCTTGGGTTGGGAAACAGGTAGCCTCCTTGCTCAGAGCTGTGTAGAACTAATTCTGGTATTAGGCATAAGAGGTGCCTATCTCCTTCCCTGTGCTCAACTACAGCTGCCACAAACTAGAATCTGTCTGCTCAGGAGCTGACAGTTACTGCCATGAACTCCATATTATGTGATGACTAGGAGAGTTCACCATGCATCTCTCCATACTCCAATAGAAAGAAAAGAAATGAGGACAGTAACACCAAAACTACTATAGCATGTCTGCAATCAACACGCAGTCACCGCATTCTAAGGAAATAAACTGCATTTCCAAATACAATGCAAAACAGATAGAAACTTCATCACTTTTTTTTTTTTTTTTTAAATGAACACACAGTGAGGTACTTATGGTTCAAAGCATTACAAAAGCCCAATATTATACTCACGTTGCCTTTCCTCCTTTCCTCTTCTCAGAACCTAACTGAAAAATGTGTGAATATGAATCAGTAATTCCATATTGTCTGGGGTCTGAATACTCAAAGAGACTAGAATTTGCTGGGCCAACTGCAGGAAATATTTTTTTCATCCATGCATATTCCAATTGCTGCTTCCTTCATCAATGTTAATGCAAGTGTTGATTTAACAAGCAGCAAATATACCAGAGATATTGATGACTTTAGAAACTTACATATGCATTAGATTTTCAAGATGACCATTCCTTAAGAACTAAATTAATTCCTGTAAACCTCCAGTGAACACCAGACCTCATACCAAATTTAGGCATCAAGCTCTGTAATGCAGTTGAACAATGTTTGTCTTCCATAATCACAGTGTCCTGAGCTCTTAAGATTTACATTAATTAAACAAGAAAAGGTCACACAATTGGAAATGTTCACAATTTGGGCAAAACTCAATGACAAAATCTGTTCCATCTATCACCAATTTTTTATACACAGTGACTGTCACTTTGACAGAGTCTATCTGTCAGCTTGCTCTTGGTCATACACAAGAAACTTCATCCTTCATCCTCTGCAAGATTTCACAGGCCTTGTCTTGCCAAGCTCAATGAGAGAGACACACAAAAAGAGGAAGAAGAAACAAAACCCAATAGCCCTCAGGGCTTTTTTTGTCATCTGCTCAGGAAACAATTTCTCTGCAGCTTAAGAACTCCTTCAGATTTAACTTAAGGATTTCAGTATTGAAATTCTGAAAGAACAACATTTATGTTTTTACAGCTAGGAAGGTCATGAGGCAGAAAAAAATCATTGGTTTTAACTCCCAACACTTGAAAATTAGCTGCAGCGCGACCTCAGACAAGGGAGTTTTAAGGTCTCTCTCCTCACACAGGTTATCCACTAACATTGTTACTTCTCCAATTTTTGAAGCCTTGAAGCCTGCTATAGAAGCATACTCCCTCCTCATCCTATACGATGCCTTGAAAAAAACAGAACCAGAAAGCATCTCCTATGTGTTCAGATTCTGACACCATCTAGCTAAAAGGCCTTTGTAATACCTCTATTTACAGACAAACGATGAAAGTTCAGATAGGAGTTTAAAGAGAAGTTGAGGCTTAACCCCATGTTATGAAGTCTTTCCTGTACCCGAATAATCCTCTAAGCATAACCTAGAAAATTCTTTCCTCTCTGAACATCCTTTTCTCCAACTTTTCTTATTATGTGGAAAACTTTTTCCCCAAAGTCTGTTCACTCTCGGGTATTTAACAGGTGATTTGAAAGAAATAAAAGGATGAGGAGAAAAAAAGCTCCTACCCTTCACATCACAGTGGACTGCACAGGATTGGTATGAAAGCCTGCACTGCAGCACAATGCTATCAAATCTTGGGGCCCTTCAAAGGATCCAGTATTGCCTTCCTATCACTGGAGGAGGCGAGAGCTAAAAAAAATAATAAAAAAATCACACGACCTCACCAGCCTGAGAACAGTGGGCTTAAGAGTAAGCGTTCAATCAGCAAAGACACTAACAGAGCAGATGAAAATAAAATGCATTCAGAACCTTTCACAATCTATTTCTGGGTAAAGTTCTCAGTTTCACATGGTTTGCTGCCACTTTGAACTATACTTAATGCAGCTAGCTCTTTAAGTGGTATTCAATGCACCAGATACAAAGAAAAACTACAGAAGGTACCAGAAAAAAAAGTCCAACATATGAATCAAAGCATATGTGTTGCTGTCACTCAGCATCAGACCCAGGATGTGTTCCACATAGAAATAAACATTTAAAGGACTCCTGTTCCGGGACATAAGGGAGAACACCACAATCTAGCACCCCACACCATGATACTGACCTCTCAACAGAAGCCCCACCAACAAGCGGAGGAATCAGCAGACATACCTCAGTGTACACCAGAAACCCCAAGTAAACCTCATTTCCAAGAGAGGCATAAAATAGCACATTCATTTCTCTTGAGATAGGCAGGATATACTACTTTTTCCATCCTGCTTTTCATTTTTTTCATTAGGACACCACAGATTGCAAAGCCTAAAAGGAAGCACATGAGCCAAAGGAATTTTTAGCCTGAAGACAACTGTTACAAAATGAACTTCTTAACTGCAAGTTATGAGGAAGTTGGACAAATTCAGCGTTTGACCATCTTCATAAAACACAGCAGAAGCCTTCCTGTGGGAAAGCTTCTCCATAGTAACTAAAACAGCAATTCGAGTATTGAGTCCCTGTCAAAAATACCCTCCACACAAAAATAGAGTACAAAAGGCTCTCAAAAGCAGAGAATTCAATGACCCAAAAAGAGGAGAAGAGGAGGCTCCAGGAAGCACATGCAGCTTACTGCCATGGATCTGTTTTTCTAGTAGGAAAATGAGAGACAGAAATAAAAAAAGATAAAACGGCAATTTAACAGTGCCTAACAGCATTACAACAACCAGTAAATTGGTGATAAGGCTTCTCCAACAAGATAAATATATGCTTGATTTTCCAGTGGTGCCTTCAAGAAACTGCCCTCATATTAAGAGCTAAGTAGATGGCTGTTTGCAAGGTTTCAGGGGAAACTATACAGCAGCTCAAAAATATACTGTGAAAGGACTGTGCTGCTTATTGAAGAAGTAAAACCACTGCTTACTTAAACCAAGGGACAAACAATCAAAGGAAAATATGATTGTGCACTATTGTTTTATTATACACACAACAGTAACTGAGTGGCGCGATGCAACAGGATTAGTAAGCCTAGATTTAAAACTACAAGTGATCTTCTCCAAGGCAGGTGGGATTCCAAAGCTAGGAACAGGAAAGAACAATGTCACAATAGCTGGTAAATTCAACTCGTGCACAACAAGCCCATATAGTAAAGAGCATAAAGAAGAAAACCACATTTACATAACATGCTGTTTCCCTATTAAGGACTCAAGCAGCATAAGGAAGATTTAAAGCATTCTCCGATAAAGTTCCTATCTAAGAAGAAGAAACCTAGGAAAGAGTACAGAAGACCCCCAAAATCTAGTGAGTGGCAACCCTGGTTGTGGCAGGGGGTTGGAACTGGCTGATCTTTAAGGTCCCTTTCAACCCAAGCCATTCTTCTGCTTGTCCATTAAATTTTCACACACTTCAGCGTAGGCAGAATTTCACTTCAAAAAGATCCAAGGGGAAAAAACCTAAAGATCATTTAATCTTTACCTACAATTAGCCTTAGTGAGCTTTATATTCTAACTTGCACATGGATGGTAGAAAACATTCTCAGCTGTCCCCTAGCCTTACAACTAGAGATCAGAGCACTGTCCATGTCTGAAGTTATCTCTAACTCTATTAAGCTTTAAAAATTAATCTAATTTTTTTAATGTTGAACTTACACATTAGTCTTAATTTTTAAAGTATTTTAATTTCAGCCAGCTGTTCCATGAAAGGGAACTAAGAAAAATACTGTTTGGCTCTCAGTAAAAAGGCAGACTTGATAAAGAAAAGCCTCCCAAGATCACTGTTTCCAAGAAAGGGTCTGGTGTAGTTTTGCATAAAGAAAATACCTTCTGTAATCCTCAAGATTCTGAATTTGACTAAGACATCTTTGAAAGCACACAGGCTGCTCATGTTCATGGAGTTCAGCAGTTGAGGTCTCAGAG
The DNA here is from genome assembly GCF_987193195.1 of Phasianus colchicus. NCBI lineage: Eukaryota > Metazoa > Chordata > Aves > Galliformes > Phasianidae > Phasianus > Phasianus colchicus. Next base: position 42,961,508 of record NC_143438.1, read on the forward strand.
GAGTCTGGCCTGACAGAGCATCCTTCCTGCCCACACCAGGAGGAACCAGTGAAGGAACCAGGCACCACCACAGAGAGCAAATCAGTCCAAGAAAGCAAGCAGAAACCCCATCATGCCTTCCTCCTGTAGTCACCAAAACAAACAATCATTAGAACATAATACTGAAAATGTATACTATAAGGCTCATAAAAGAAAGAGGAAGAAACAGGAAAGGAGGAGTGTGTCTGACTCCAGAGTTCAAAATTCTACTTAAACAAAAGCACAAAGATTTGGGAGGCTTGAGAAGAGCGCTTTAAACTTTATCAGAGTGCAACACTTCAGTACACATCCATCGAAAGTAATCACACTGTAACTATCAGGTGAGATGTTAGGAAAATCTTCTCTGAAAGAGCAGTCAGGTGCTGGAACAGGCTGCCCAGGGAGGTGATGGAGTCACAGGCCCTGGAGGTGTTCAGCTGTTGTACTCAGGGATGTGGTTTAGTGGGAAATATTGGTGATTGGTGGACAGTTGGACTGGATGATCTTGGAAGTGTTCTTCGATCTTGGTGATTCTGTGATTCGCTATGAGAAACACTGCAGAGATGCCAACCAGCAAACTGCTGCAAGAGGAGAAGGCATGGCATTGCCATGAGAACCACCTCATCACGCAGGGCTTAACAGAGCACCAGCACAGGGAGTAAGCTCACTCAACTCCACCTTCCCCCCCGCCTCACCTGTAGAGTAGATGCCTACAAAAAACTCAAGCTACCACCATTTTCCTTTTAATGAAAACACAAGCTGTTATTACAGTAAATGATAGGAACAAACAGAATATGGGTTAGAACAGTGCCACATCAGCACAGGTAAGTATTAAGATTTTTCTTACGCCACTAACGAAAAATATTCTGAAATGAAATGAAAAAACAGAACATTTGATGTTGAAAAAGATGATGCATAGAAGCACGTACTGAACTATAATGTACAATATATTTAAAGCACAAGGGATAAAGAAATTTTGATTAATGAAATGGTAGATGGTATTAAATTAGGTATCTCCTGAAACACTAGGCAACTTCATGCAGTCTGTCTGGGGATACAATTAGGAGAAATTCTTTCAATTTAATGTGAAAATAAATATTTTTAAAAAATCAGTAATATTCCCAACTACAGTCTTGAAACGACTGTCCAACCTTCAGACAAAACTATTACTAAAAGCTTTCTTACAGTTCTTTTCTTACTTCTGAAATAATTTTTCTACTGATTTCATGTAAAAAAAAATAATAATTGCAAGCTTTATAGAAAATAGCCAAGAAAGCAACAGGATGCAACACAAAAAAATCACAATTAAACTGTGCCTAAAATTTTCAAAACATACACTCTCAAATACTTTCTCATACCCAGTAGCTACAGAATCAAATCTTAGGGAATTCTCTGATCTTCTTCAGCTGTATAAAATTTGAAATAATTATTCTGAACTTCAGAATAGCTTGAAAGACCTCAACTGCGTGATCACTGCTCCTTTGTGTTGTTGTTTTCCATTTCTAAACATATGCCTGGATGCCCTGGTCTTGCTGGTAGAGCAGTCGCCTCACGCACACAGTCTCCCTTTGAAGCCTCCCAGCAGAGCCAAGAAAGGAGGATGCTGCAGCAGCAGGCTCCCTATTCTTGGGTTATGCAACAGATGACATCATTATCAACAAAACTGGATGACTCCGGCTGAGAACAGACATGAAGAATTTGAGAGCGAATTTTCCTTTACTTTTGGAATTAAGGACTGCTGTTTGGTCAGTTTGAGACGAGGCAAAAATCACCCAAAGCAAGAGCCGTTCATGTCACAGATTACTCCTCAGTGAAAAGTCCTATGATAAATATTACTGTCACAGATGTCATTCAATCCTGTTTCTTTCCTGGGAAAAAAAGTTTTTCCACTCATGGTGAAACTGGAAGGAAATATTTAGCTCAGAATAATATCAGTAATTTAAGAAGCCTATTTACCTGCATGAGAACCAAGGGGGTTTCACTCCCCAGAGATAAATGACCACATGCCAACAGGATGCAGTCCGGTTTCTCACCTCCCTGCAGAGAGATCCTTACCCAGGGCAAACTCATCTGCCCATCATCTGTGCATGCACAAATCCTACACATCACATTTCTCTCTTCTCTAGCTGTTCTACCAACTTCTACATCATAAATGACGTAAACTGACCTTTTTCAAATGCTTCAGTTTACTGAAAGTACCTACTAATTGGTCAGGGAGTGAAGGCATGGATTCTAAGTCCTCACAGGTGGCAAAAAAAAAAAAAAAAAGGAAAGTATTAATTTCTGAAGGAAATAGCTCATATAACTCCATCGCTGTACAGCTGACAGATCTAGTTGTGTTGTCCTTTGAGATAATTGGGACGGATGTTTTGCACTGCATGAAACAAATCCCTTTAGTCAAGTCCTGACAATGAACATACAGTGAGAAGGAGCGATTACGTAATACAAACAATAAATACTTTAATCTGTTTGATTTGAAAGATTTCAGCCATCGGGGCTAATGAACGCACAAAAACAAACTGAGGTTTTAAGCAGCTTAGCTAAAAGCTTCTATACTTTTGTCAAAAGACATAGAAGTATTTAGATCTTGGAGACAAGAATAAAATCAGTATGAATCAGTAACACAGAAATAAGTATACGGTTGCTCCTAGTAATAAGAGAAACTTTTCTGACAGTGCTTTAATGGGCTAATTCCAGGTTATTATAAAAGTGTAAACTTGGAAAGCAAAGCCCAACCTCAATGGTGCTTTACAAGCTCCTCCAACACAAGCACTGAGCAACGTTGTGCATTTGGTGATACTACAAGATAAGTGTAACATTAAAATTAATGTTACCCAATAGAATAAGGATTATAAAGTACAGCAGAAGTCACCTGACCATGTAATGAGTTTACAAATACATATCACTAGACAGTGAGTACAGAAAACCTAAAAAGAAAACAAAAACACAAAAGCTTCATCTTCTGGGGTTTATCTGCAAGAGTTCTCCAGATATTAATTTTTTCCTAATCTTATACATCTGGAAAACTACTGAAAAGAACAGGCAAGGAATGAGAAGCTCTTGGACCCACTTGTTACCATCCTTGTCTGACACTGAAGAATCAGAGACCTGCATCTTACAGGCTCCCTTATGCAACCGTATGATATTTTATTGCATGATGAGTCTCCTCAAAAGCACAAACCTAAATAAAATCAGCTGCTTAGCCGGCCTCTCTTCCTCTTCACCTTTCTTCAAAAGTCAATAACTATTAGAAACCACAAAAAAATAAAAACAACAATTGGCATTTCCCTCAAATCATGCCAGAAGAAAAATCACTGATGAGTCAAGTTAATTTGTGAGTGCGACAATGAGAGTGATTCATAAGTGCTTCAGGTTTAATACTTGAGAGAGAAAAAGCTCCATCAATAAAATAGGATAGAAACACTTTAAACACAATACGTAGAACAGATCGTAAGTTAAGTATTTTATTTTCAGATCTGGATAGTGCTGTTCCATGTGTTCGCCACAACGGTTGCAAACCACCAGCAGTCACCTTCAGCAGCTCCTGCAGGCAGGGAGCCCTGCAGAGGACACTGAGATGTCACACCACATTCCTGGGCTGTCTTCAGAGCAGCTGCAGAGCAAACTCTCATGTCAACTGCAGGGGCAAAGCAATGAGACCCCTGGCTGAAAGCACAACAGAAGTCTCATTAAGGCACAGCTCAGTCACTACCAGTACCTTAAGAGAACACAGATTTAGTAAAGCTGCAAAATTTCTTTGTTTGTTTTCCCCAAATTTAACATCTGGATAAATTATTAAACACTGAAATAAATCTCAGTGCAGTGATCCCAGAGTACAGTAACCAATGTGTATAAGAAAGAGTTCACTGCTGCTGTGATGCTGCTCCTTTCAGACAACAGCTCAGATACTCAGCATCATATCAAAAATGACCTCTGTGCCTGAGCTTCTGCAGCAAATCACGTTTTCAAGTGCATTCCCTTCCTCTGCCCTTCAAATTCATCACATTTCTTTCCTTCCAACCCATATCCAAAAGTAGAAGATCTGTGAAGCAATTCCAATTTAAACCCAAAAGGATATTTACCACAACATTATTTTTTAAATTTATACTAGATTAAATACAGAAGTCCAAACCTATAAAGAAACAAACAAACAAAAAAAAGATCCAGAGGGTTTTTTCATCAAGCAGCTAATAAAATAACAGAAGCATTTGAAAGTCCTCTCAAACTGTTATGACCTTGTTCAGTCATATGCTTCGGGTTGACCACTGAAAGAAATGCAAAGCAATGCTTGTTTTCCCACATCTCCCATCACAGAGCAAATGACAGTTCTGATGCTGGGAATGGACTGCCAAAGTATTTTGCCTCTTTAACTGTGATATAAAAATTGAAAGAATTAAAAAAGAAAATAGCCACGTTGTTGTTAACACTTCGCAACTTAATCATACATCACACTTGTACTGCAGAAAACATGCAACGAGATTCAACTTCTACAGTGTAGCTGGATTTAAAATATGTGCTGTGTTAAAGAAAGATTACCAAGCACTGCAGTGCATGACCTTGCCATCTTCCTTCTCACTCAGAGGCATTTCTTCTCTAACAGCTGAAAATCATCAGAACATTAAGTACTAACATGGACACTACCGAACATACACGCTCTCATGAAGGATGATAAAATTACTTAACTGTGTCTCTTTTGTTTTACGCGCTCACTTACATTCCTCTCAGGAGCAATATATTACCAGTGTCACTGCTAGGAACAAGTAAGTGACATATCAAGAAGAGCCGTTTATCAATAAATACTTCACTTCTCCTGTGAAGTTAATCTTCACACACAGCTATGAGGCAGGAAATTATCAGCCAGTATTTCCCACGTGGGGGCTGAAGTCACACTATAGACTGCCCCAGTCCTTGTGGTGATTCAGGTGTCAAATCTGTAACAAACCATAAGCAATCCTGTCTCCTGCGTTCATTCAGTCCTTGCACTTCGCCCATCTGACAAGAAGGAAACTATCAGAACGATGCTGCCTTGTCATAACTGGAATGAGTAACTCAGCATTTATTAAAAGCCATTAGAAGCTTGAAAATAATCTTACCATTAAAATAGGAAATAAGAAAACACGATTTATCACCTGCTTTCCCTTTCATCTTCCAAGGACATAAGGATCATAACCATACCACAGGTCTTTCTTTGGAAAAAAACATCTTCCAAACAGAACCTGAGAATGCTTTCTCTAAATTCCTTGATCTCTCTTTACCCAGCTTCAAGTTCTGAGATATTCCCCTATAACCAAACATGAATTGAATGATAAGAGGGGATATTAGCAGCCTACTGCAGGAACATCTTAAGGAACGTTTCAAAAAACCTTCTGAGTAGTTCTTTCCTTTTCTCATGTTCCTTAAGATTAAACTAAATGAATGGGATAAATTCTGGAGAGCACAGACAATGAAGCCGGTCTATTTCACTGCAACCAAGAGCACCCTTTTGTCCACTGCTCAGCTGATTGAAGACCGACCAGCTGTGCTTCTCTGCTTCCAGTTTCCTCCTAAGGTAAGAAACTTGTTTCCATTTTCTCTCTGAAACAACTGGAAGACAACTTGCATCACAGCGAGGGCTACATGCTTGTACAGCAGTCACACAAAACACCGCCCGTTTCCACCATGAATTTCCAGCTTTAAGACAAGTTAAGCAGACAGCCCAGCCTTCATAAAGTCTGAACAGAGCTACCAAAACATATTCTTCCATAAGAGCTGAGCCAATATAAATGTTATCAAACGCAAAGGAATACGGGATGGAACAGCAGCAAAAACAGATAAGCAAATTTCAGTCCAAAACAAACTTGCAACAAAAGATTAATTCCATTGTCTTCCACGTGTGCAAAAAAAGCAACAAGTAGCATCTGCATCAAAAAATGCTTTGTGCAAGCCTGACAGCAAGGCTAAACAGAAAATACATGACGAACCCTTCTTAAAGTGTTTCAAATGACTTCTCAGTCCTCGTCTTTCTTGGTGAGGGTTTCAATGAGCTTAACAGGAACATTCTTGTGCACGGGGGTCCACAAGATCAATATTCAGTTGCTGACTCAATATTTCACTCGTGTCCAAGAATCATTCCAAAGCCAAATGTGAGAGAGTAGTATTTAATATAGCAAAACATAGCTTCAAAATGAATCAAACATATAATCAATTTTATGCAATGAAATTCTGCACTTAACTGAATTTCAAAGGCCTCTGAAGTTCAGCTCCAGCCTTTCAGTTGATCATCTAGATTATTTTTTCCCCTCTCTAGTAATCAGGAGTGAGGGACAGGTTACCTCAAAAATCAGCATCAGAAAGCTCAAGAGTTAAGTGCTTCTTATGGAAGTACATATTTGAGAATGAAAAATATCATGGTCAACAATAACACAAATGAGCAAACTAAAAGAGCAAGTTCATGCTTTTCTGTTCTAAACATAACATTTTAGATGTTATGTTTACTCAAATGTCAGAAAGGGGAATGAAAAAGGAGGAACCTCTTACCTAGTGGTACCCAATTCAGTATGCACAACACAAGGGGAGTCAACAATTCACATTTCCTAAAACAGATGTTCATGCATCTCATGCTCCTTCCTCTGTCACTGCAGGCAAATTCTTTATTAGGTTCTAGTAAAAAAAATTCTCTGAGTGTATGCAACATTTTCAAAGGGGGAATAAAAACTGTATCACTCTCTTCTCAGTTCTCGTTTTAAGCCTTCTTACATTTTGCAATAATGCTTCTTCCTATATAGATATGTATTTCCTCTTGTCTTTTATCAATTTAAATAGAGCAGAATTTGATACGACTTTCTCCAAGAGCCAGCAAATAAAATATATATATATAAAACATTTAGAAAATGCAGTGTATCAGTGATTCTTTATTGTATCTTCTCCAATGAATACTTCCTGAAAGTTAGGCAACTCACTTGTAAGAAAACAACCATCCTCTAACAACATGAACTTCCTCCTCAAGGGTCCTGGAGAAGATGACAATCTATTGCTTTGTGGAACAGACTCCAAACCATGAAATATGCACAATCTGGAGGAAAAGAGTTAAATAAAGCTGCTAAAATTCAGCAGCATTGCAAGCTATTCCAAACTATACTTACTATAACCTACACTGGGTGTCCTCTGCATAAGCACCAGTGTGACTTTGTGGACTGCTGAGACTCAGTCTGTTGCAACTGGCATAAGTTGCCACAGGCGAGTAATCACAAGAAACTGACCTTGGCAAAAGCACATTTTACACTTCACTGCTGTTCAACTGTGTTAAACTAAAGAGAGAGCAAGCGAGCACAAGGGGAACAGGGAGGGAGAAGGAACAAAGGGGGATGAATAGAAAGCATAAAAGTGATTGCAGCCATTTTCAGCTTTACCTGAATTTAGGACTCTGAGGCACATCACTTCAAGTGCACAGTGCAGCCTAGGGTTTCAGATGGATTCAGGGCTGGAGATGGTGAGGGGAAGGGATTAAGTCCTAAATTAGGAAATAACATCTCCAAACACCTCTCAAGAAGGAAAGAAAAAGATAAAGGTGACAATCACAACTTCACACTTACCACCACCAGGTTACTCACTGAAAGAGGGTTTTTAAGTTGTTTCTTCCCCGTTTGGCTACACCACTTAAAAATACATTTTAGAATCAGCTGCAATAAAGACTACAGGTAATCCTCAAGACATGCAGCAAAATAATTTAGTCCTGATTGAAAAGTTTCAACACAACCTTGACTGCAGTGGCTCTCTCAAGGGCCCCACAGCAGGTAGCAGGAACTAGCATGGTAGAATTGTTGTGTCCTCTCGTAACCATCTTCTGAGTTTCCTTCAGTTTGGATCAGTTATGTGCCCACCATATCTTTTTCTTATTTTCTGCATTCCACTTTTTCCTATTGATTACATCTCCAAAGCAGCAATCCTGGCAGAGCAAGGTGGCATAGGATTCCCTGGCTAGCACTAGCCCCACATCCTGCCCAAACTTCACAGCCAGTTGAACACAAAGGTCAGCCAGTGGGTATTCTGCATTTCTAGGATATTCAGTGGCTGAAGCAAAACACACAGAAGTTTTGGAGGAGTTAAAAAAAAAAAGTTAAAACAAACAAAAAAAAACAACATTCACTCTCCAATTATGAAAAGCACAAGGTAAACAAATCTTGACAAAATGAGAGTGTACACATTTTATATCTCAGTTACTCTGCCACTCAGTGACTTAAGGATCAGAACCCTTTAAAAAAGTCCAACTGTATGCAGGTTCCCTTCCAAAACCTGAAGGCTGCTTCTCTCCTACATAGACAGTTTTTCCATGCTTCATCTGTTCTCATAATTAACTCAAAACCCCTACTACAAAATTCAGCTTTCGTTCCTCTCACACATCCAAACCTTTTACATATCTGTGAGAATCCAGTCTCCTATTCCAAGCTCTGCTCTTCTCCACTTTAGTCCTCCACATGTCATATTACTACAGGATGAAGAACAATGAGATCTGATGTGTGCTTTTTTTTTTTCCCCCACACAGCCATGTTACCTCAAACCACTCCCACCCGTGTGAGAGTCACCATGGTTTAATGACCTCTGCTGTCACTGGGTGGAGAGATGCAAGACTTAGCCCTGACAGCAGATGGCCCGTTCACACACACTGATGTTCAGCAATTCAACAGTGATATGATCAGCCTATAAATTTAAAGAAACAGCAAGTCCATGAAGCATAGCTTAAAATTCCAAGGGATTCAGGTACTGAAGTCTGAACTTCAGATCTGGGTCAAAAAGGTGTCAGCTGTGGATCTGCAGAATGTTAGTCATCTCATCAGATTGTAGCTTTCACAAATAAATGATGTTTGAAAGGCCCACAGGCACTCTTTGTGACAGCAGGCCACAACTGTGCCAAAAGGGGCTGGACGGACCAAACTGCTCACTTCGTCTGCGTGGTTTCTAAGTAAACTTAGCAGGGTCTAGGCTGGGAGCACACTGATATCTGTCATATTTTGCTGACTGTGCACTTCAGCACAAAGTTTAATTATTCAACTTCATACTGTCTTAGTGCTAAAATAGCTGAGGAAGACAAAAAATAAAATCAGGGAGACTGCTCTAGTTCTGCTGCAATTATGGCCACCATTTGGGCTCAGCTATGATATGGTCACCATTTCCCATAAAGAAGCATAGCAAAACAAACAGAAAGAAAGTAAGTACCTGAAAGGTTCTCAGGAAGACTGAATATTCATGTTCATCTGACTCAAAGTAAGCATATCATCATATTATACAAAAGCACTCTCAGCTGAAAGCAGGAATTTGGTGTCTTTTATTTCTTTCATGCATATCCTAAACAGGTTACTGAACTGTTCTTTCCCTCTTTGCAGCTGCCTCTCAAGCTCTGACACTACACCACTTGTTACTCAGTGCCAACTGATTTAACAATTCAGTGTCTAGGGGGCTCGTTTTCAAGATTTATTTTTTGTAGGTAAAACAGTAATATTAACTGGGTCTTCCACATCCCAGGCAAATAATTACTGATACACTGACTACTCTGAGCAAATCACTTCCTCATGTCTTTCACCTGAGAGATTTCCCTGAGATCCATATATTTCCACAGAATATCCCAGGACTCATAAATCAAAATCTTCCACTATCTAAAATTAGTAGTAAGGTTTAGTTACAATTATGTATATGAACAACTACCATCAAAACATGCATATGTATGACTGCAAGAAAATACATATCAAAAAGATCACATCGTGATAAGGCAGAAAAGTTATGAGATCAATGCGACTACAGTGCACCCCTACTACAAAAGATTGGTTTGTCTGAATTGTATTTACCTTTCTAAAACCGTTTCAGAAAGAAAAGTCTTGTGTAGTTTAAACTCACCCAAAGTAACATAGCGATATCCTTGATGTCCAGGGAGTCAGGAGATTCTTCCTCTTCCTTCTGGTTGTGAATACTGAGTGTGACCTACAGGAAAAAGTGAAAAACACGGATGGTAGACAATCCTTCTTGTTCTCAGTGGGTCAGCATTTTCAAAATTGCTACAGAACACTGCGCTGACTTCAGAAGATCGATCACTACTGGAGTTCCTGAAAGATTTCAAATCAGACTTGTGTTCTTTCTTAAATATCTCTACAGAACGGGTTCATTTTTCCCTTTGAGATCACTGCCTTAATTACAAAGATATTTAAGCGACAGGCCTGACGCTCTTCTTTACACAGAACTATAACATACCATTTGCACTTTCTGCCATTAATTTAAATTTATTGTCAGGGCACTTGTAACTTTCAGAACTCACATTTCCTTAAGATTGCTAAACTAAAAGGAAGGTTATGTTTTCTGTGCTGTCAAGTGCTTTTAATACATTCTACAAAACCAGCAGCGACATAACTAAAACCCATGGAAAACACAGAATTACCCTTCCTCCCATTCAAAACTTCATTTAATAAATAGTTATTGGCGCTTAGGTTCAGCACTCAATAACTCCGAATAAAGATGTCTGAAGTCTAAAAACAGCTGTGGAAATTTCAGCAAACTTTATCTTCTGCAGCCAACTCTGGGATTTCCGTGTTTCTAAGGGACTTCACTTTTTCTTGACAGCACTCTGAACATGCAGCTTTGCAGATATTTACGCTGTATAAAGCCACCTCGATCCTTCTAGCTCTTTCAGTAACAGCAAGCAAATTCGCAAAAGCTTTGCCTCAGATTTCACAGGCATGTGTGTGCCTCTCTCAGTACCCAGGCCGCCTTGCCAATATGTAGGATTAAACTTTTTCCAAGGTTGAATAAGCCACCATCTGTCTATCTTGTGTGGTGCTGTGCGCCATCCGGGAGACTTGTCCCTCAGAGCATGTTTCTACCATATGTCACTCCTGAGTGATCAGCTATGCCAAGACATTTGGGAAAAAATGACTAAGTCTAGCTGGAAAACCCGTTCAGAATTCCAGAGGAGGTCTGCCAAGGCTGTATTTGCAAATAACTCTGCATCCACCAGTATGCAGGTATTGTATGCAGTAACGAATAAACTTTACCTGAGCTGACAGAATGATCCGCATGATGGAACGGCCCTCTACTGTCTAGAATTCACAGACTTCCTAATAAGCCAAGAGGCTCAGCTATGATGTGTCTTTAGGAAAAACACAAGGAATTTTTACGGAAGAACTGTAATTTCTATCACAACTAAGGTAAGCAGGAAGGGAAGAAAACAGGCGCAGTGTATTTCAAGAAAGACTATTTGGTCTTTACAACAAATTACCAACTTCTTTCAAAATAATCAACTAAAATACCTAAGGCAACTGAACATAAGTTCTTCCTAATACACAACAGCATCTGAAATACTTGTCTGCATGCAAAGTAAACCTAAACTGAATTTTAAACCAATGATTAATCATGGTTCACACAATTAGAATTTGGCTAATAAAAATATGACTCTATCCAATTTCAGATTTAAAGAACTGCTTTATGTTCCAATTCCCCAATTATTAAATTAAAGACCAAGCCAGCATTGTTCTTATGGCCAGCTCAAGGCTGCTCATTTACATAACTGACTTTCAAGGGCACTTCATTATGCAGCAATTAATATCAACAGAGAATCGACCAGATCTGCTGCTTAACTTTAAGGAAGATGTTCCTGAGAACACTGAAAGAAGACAGAAACTAATAAGTAGCGATGACAGCCTCCCTCAGTGAGTTCAGCATGGGAAAGGAAATCTGTTCCTGCATACAACAGCAGAAGTATTAAATACCAGTAGACAGGCTATGGGAATCATTACATTTAGTGAAAAAAAAAACCAAGACAAGGAGTGATAGGAAACACAGCAAAGGATATTCATGGAAGTATGAGAGTCCCTTGCCAGTGTTTTTCATTCAGAGTCTGGATGATCAGTATTCTGCCACTCTTTGGGTTATGCACCCATGCACGGGTCCATCGCCCCATGGGTAGGAATGTCATTTCTGCGTGTCTCTGAGGAACTCAGAGGGGACTGCAGATGGAGACCGAGACAGGAAAACTATCAATAGTTGCCAATTGGGAAAATTCTCCCTCTGGAAAAGCATTTGCACTGTGAAGCTGGTAAGGATGCTTTGGATCCAGCTTAATCAGGATGAGTCCCCAGTGTTTAATAATACAACTCTGCATTCTGCTTCGCACATGTGGTGAAGTTCACCACACGCTGTTGTTCTCAGAAACTTATTTTTAGGAAACTTTCCTACGCTCCTGGAATTCATAAGCTTGGGAATCAAACAATCACATGAAGAAGCATTCCTTCATGAATAAAATCACTCTGCGGAACAACTAAATAACTATTACACAAATGCAAAACTTAACCAAAACATCTGTTGCTAAACCTAAGAGCAGGACAAGTAAAAGGCAGACAGTGAGGTCTATTTCCACAGGAAGCCTCATTTAGAGGAGAAGACTGAGGAGAAAGTGTTTACAGACAACAAAGGCTCTCTGAAAACGAGTTCTATATTCTCTGAGCCACCATCTGCAGGGTATTTTCAATTTTCCCACATTCATTCAGCAAAGTTCATTCCCCAGCAGAGGCTTTGGGCACTAATTGGCAAGAGGTTTGTTTTGGGGACTTTTTTTCCCACTGACCAAGACATAAAGAAAATAGTGTGGTGGGAAGCTATTGAATGTCACTAACAAGCCCAGAGGAGCCAGTCCTCTACAAAAAAGTCAACTCCGTGGGTACAGTGGTACATCAACAAAAAAGAGGTTGTTGCTCAAAATGCTAATGCAATATTAAAGTAAAGCACAGTCCCTCTTTTCATCAGTAATCACTATTCGTAAATTTCCAACAAAAAAAAAAATCCTACTTGTGATATAAAAATCAACTTGAGGCTTTTTTGCACTTAAAGATGCAAAAAGAGGAACAGAGGTAATAATAAAAAAAAAAGCTGCTTTTCCAAAGCAAAGAGAGAAAGCAATTTTCCTCACGCATCGTTCCTCATCTTCGTTTCCCCCTCCTCCACACCAAACCCAAGAAAATCTGCCATTGCTTTAGGTCAAAGGAAAAACAGGCCCAGCTGCCGTAAGCCAAACAATGTACAGGTTTGCTATCTCCCCTGCTGTTTTGGCTCGGGCTCTTCAGACTGGAAAATTCAGAAGCACGATCTCCCAAGCTCTATAAATGCCAGAACCATCTAAGAGGAAAATAGGACAAGGCCACCCCCAGGCAAGTTTGTACTAAAATCTGCTGGCTGCAAGGCAAAAATACAGTAAACATCACATAGGGACAGTCTGCGCCTTGGAAAGTATTCCATGTGAACAGTACAGCTTCCAAAGGAAGGCTGAGCTGGAGCGGCTTCTGGAGAGCAGAACGCAATGTTTTAAGATCTGAGTGAGGAGCTAGCGAGCTAATGGCACGCTCAACAAATTGTGTGACACACAAAATGCTTCCGACATTAATCCAAGGAAGAAACGCAAAAGCAACGTTCAGCGTTCTCTGTGGCAAACTAACAGATGCGGCATCCAAGAACCGTTCTGCAGTTCGCTGAAGAAACATCGTTTTTATCTGACAATTGATTTCATGGAACAAAAGAAGTAATAATAAGCAATTAAACAGTCGATATTTTCTTGTCTTTTGGGGAAGAATATTTCAGTTACATTTTCACAGTCCTTGAGAGATGAACTTTGCAGCTGACTACTGTATGTTTTAATGTGCTCTGCACTGACTCAACCTAGAAAAACAAGCCAAAAACACAAGTTGAAACATCCTTTTTCCTGTGTAGCTCCAATTTGCAGTAGCAAGAAGCTAAACAACATGCTCTCCTCCAGATGGCTGAAATAAAAAGAACACTCTTTCTGATTAATTAGGAAACAAATGAATCTGCTGTTAGCACAACAAGTTACCATCAGGAAACCTGGGCTCCCACTAAACTTTGGTATTTGCGCTTGCCCTGCAGCTGTGTTCAGAACCTTCCCAAGAGTGGGCTCTCACTTCAGAAGAGAAACATTACACACAAGTCCACCAAAATACCACACCAAATACTGCACATCTGAAAACGATTTGGGCCCATCCCTGGAGGTGCTCAAGGCCAGGTTGGATGGGGCCCTGGGCAGCTGAGCTGCTGGGTGGCAGCACGGCCCACAGCATGGGGGGGGCTGGGTGGGCTCTGAGGTCTCTTCCAACCCAAACCATTTTGTGATTCTTTCTATGGACAAACCACTCTGCAAGTCAATCTATGAAGAGAGAAGTTTCCTAGAAGAGAGTGCCCACTGGAATAAAAGTGACTGAAGGCCTCATTGCTCTGAGAGGAAACACCAGTGGCAGAGCTGCTGTGTGAAAGAACTTAGGTAAGGTTCAGTGAGCAACAGGCACTGATGCATGTATGTTCCAGCTTTCCAGCTGGTCCAGGAAACCAAAATCCCCAGGCTAGACAAAGCACAAAGAGCAAGGATGTGACAGCCTGAGCAAGAAGCCAGGCCATGGTCCTTGGCAGGCAGCTATGGATGACAGTTAACATTTTAAGTGCAGAAACTGCAGATGGAGGAGTTAAAAAAAAAAAAAAGCACAAAGCACATAAAAGCAAGCACAAAACTGGCACCTGCTGCATATTACAATACATGTTGCTACCAACATGACTCACCTCTGGAAGAAGCTCACCCAGCTGAGGGAATTACAGGGAGCTGCAGCAAAACATTTCCACTTTCTCAATATTCCTCTGCTTTCAGTGGAAGACATGCAGCTTCACCAACACATGGCTTAAGCCCCACAACTAGGAAAGGTACACTCAGAAAAACAAGCCATACTGTTAGGATGAAGATGCTGAGGCAGAGAGCTCCTAGCTTTCTATGAACCAACAATTGTTTTTATGCCCCAAATCTAGGACCTGATACTTCAGCAGCAGTGTTTAAAGGAAGACCACTCGAGAAGAAGCTGGCAATTTGCTGGAAAGGAAGAAGCCATGTCTGGGGCTATGGTACAATCTCACCGCTGCCTTTAATGAGCAGATGCACGCTTAAGGAGGGCACAGAGCCTCAGCGAGGATTCAGCAAAACCACACCATTAGAAATCAGAGTACTTCTATGTGCATAGCTGATGTTTTCAAACATGCTGAGAGTTATTTCTTAGGGACAAAGGGAATGGTAGAGACAATTACTAGACACTAAATCCATGACTGGTTTTTAAAATCCAGCTAAAGGCACTGCATCCTCTGAAGTAATTGAGGAAGCAGAGCAGCTAAAGAAAAAATAAAACTGATTCTTCACACATTAAAAGAAAGGATTATAATAATTCTATACTACAGTGAATTCATTTCATACAGCCAAGTGAGCTAATATCACTCTTCCTTATAGGCCTGTGACAGTTACCTGCGGCAGGAAATAACAGACAACAAAAAACTACAGAAGACCAGAGAAAACACGTTTCAAAGTGCACATATGCATTATATAGCGCATATAATTACAGGAAAAAAAAGTTGATTTTTCTTTTTGGAGCATACAGTGTCAGAAAGTAAACTTCCAGCAAACCCAATATTGCTTTGCACACCATATCAACAAGATCCATCTCTCTTTGTATGGGAACAACCACACCTGTCCACCCTCTCACTCACAATAACACGGACCTCAAGAATACTTCAATGTCTCCTCTTCCCAGGATAAAGAGCCACAACTTACTTTGTGATAAGCCTTTCTGCATCTCTTACAACTGCTGCTTTCTCCAAATTTTTCCCAGCCTAACGTATCATTTCTGGGCTGAGGAGGCAGGAACTGCACGTTACTCAAGATTCTGGGGAGCAGTGAATTTATACAGCAGCAATATTGATAATGTCTGTTTTATTCTGTTCCTTTATTAGTAATGCCTAACATGTGATTTGTTTTTCTCATCAGTGCAGAGCACTGAGTTGGTTTTACACTGCTGTTTATCAAAAACCTCATAACTGACTCATGAATGCTAACAGTCAGCTCAAAGCTCATCACTTTTCAGTGGAACTGCAGTTATTTTCCTCCCTGTAGATCACTTCCCATTTATGTACATTAAATTTTACCTGCCATTTACCATTCTACTGTCTGGCCACATTGTCTTGTCAGGCATTCCTCCAATTTTTTATGGCTCACGCCAACATTACTATCATGAACAAGTAAATATCATCATCAAAGTACCTCTCTTCACCGATAAGCCCCTTTCCCCTTTAGATGTTGAGTACACCAACCAGTCCAACCATACTGTGACCTGCTGGAATGGACCATTTATTTCATCCTTATTATTCCCACTTTCAAACAACGTATTAGTCCATAGCGTGACCCTCCTTCATGCACAGCTTACCTTCCTTACATTACAGAATACTGTCAAAAACCTCTGAATAGCTTCCAGATCTTCCTATCCACTTGCACGTTCACCCCTCTCAAAAGGCTTCACCAAGTTTGGAAGTTGTCACTTCCCTTCGTAACAGAAAAGCTGACTCCTCCTGCAGCAAATAATCTGCAGGGAATAAAGCAATATAATTTTACAGTGTGTTTGTTGTTGTTGTTTGGTTTTTGGTTGTTTTTAAAAAGATCCACAGGCATTTCCTCAGTTTAAAGCCAACTAGTCAGGGAATGCAAAGTACCACTAAACTCTCCCTTTCTGTAGAGCTTCATGTAAGACTTAAGAAAGGCACAGTAACAACAACTTCTCTTGTAACTTTTCCATGAAGACAATACCCTCATCATTTTTATAACAGTCTTTGACCTCAGGAATAAAAAGTAAGGACACAAGAAAACTACTGCAGTTTGGCACGTGCGTGGGACTGCTGGCAACTGCAGAGCACCAGAACACTTTTTGACTGGCTTCTTGTGCCTGCCTAAGTTTCTACTATTCTTCACCGAATTAACAGACTCATTTCCATCCCCACATTGGCTCATCTTTGCTGATCATTAAGTTATTGGCACAGTGAACCGTGTCCTTGTGACCTCCCATCCTGTCTGTCTCCTGCTGGCACATCATTGAGAGCGTGGGTATTCCCACCTGAATGCTAAAAAGATCTGACTTGCATAGAGTTGAGATTCATTTCAGATTTAATCTGAAAACTGCAAGGACTCCTTACATATAAGTACCCCACTCATTCATGCACCTGTAAGACCCTCAGCACCTTTAATACTATGCCTTTCAGGCTCATTGTACCGAGCTCGTTCACATTCACTGGCACGTGGCCTGGAGCTCTGCAGAGCACAGACAATCACCAGCATCCTCTATTTACATTACATCTCACACCGGACAACTGATTTTCCAACAAGCTGATAGACCAAGGAAGCAACATTACCAAAAAATTCAACAAAAGATGGCATCGTCATTACAACCTCTCTTTATTTGAGCCTAGTTAGTTAGTTTCATTAGATGGAGAAGCAGAGAGTTCTGCAGACAGTTTTGCTTAGTTTCCACGTGTGCTGCCAAATTTCCACACTGCGGAACCAATTTTAAACAGAAATAAGTGTCTCCTTCCCATCCTCTGTTCCTCCATGTCATTCTTATAAAGGATATGGAAGAAAAGTTGAATGAAAGGAACTACTCACTGCGGAGGGGGGGAATATAAATGCTATTTTTTTCTTTTTTTCTTTGTTTCTTTTTTTTTCAACTTGCCAAAAACTCTGGATCACTTTGATCCATAATTCTTCCTTTCTTACAGCTATGGAAAGTTTTTACTCTCTTTAAACTGAGGGCTGCCAGAAATGACTTTGTCATAAATTGGTATTCACAGTTATTTTTATGGAACTTTTCTCAGTAACTTTCAGCTCAAGCAGCTCTCATGAAAATATTTCCAAACCATCAACCTGGCTAAATATTTCCAGTGAAGCAAAGTAATCCCCAGTTCCTAAATACAACTCTACTTTTTCTTTTTTTTTTTTTTTTAAACTTGACTTTATCCTTCAGAAAACTAATACAGCTTTAAAAACAGGAAAGAGAAAAAGGGGATAGGAGACAAAAATCTGAGTACTTCAAGCAGTGTCTGGTGTCTCTGGATTATAGAAGATGCAGAACTGAAAATGGACATGAGGTATAGGCCATAATTTCCCAGAAGTATTAATAGCAAATTACATTTAAAAAAAAAAAAAATCTGCTGTTTGAAATAGCATTGTACCTGACCCTGGCCTTGTAGAAAGCTCTCAAACGGATCCGGCCATTGTTAGCCTATGCTCATAGCCAGAGTTTCCACACTATGATAAAGGATCCCCAAAGAGAAAAAGAAAATCTGATGGGCTTTGTATTAACATTTTGTTTAGTTTTTTTCAGGGCAGAAGTGCAAAAAAGTCATTTATTACAATCCTTTCTGTATCTGTCATATGTTGCATGTTTTATGTAACTATCACACATTTGGCAAACTATTCCTACCTACCCATATGGTAGAGAAAAGCTCAAACTGTGGAAGAAAAATCTTCCCTCACAAAGTAAATTTCCTTTTTAACAGGAGCTGTCAATTGCACTGAAGTCTTCACACTCTCCCTAACCACCAGGACAAATATTCCACATCATCCCAAATTCATATTCCCTGGGAAGCAGAACTATCAGACCCATATTTTATGGAAGGTAATAATGTAAGCCTTGAGGGAAGAAAAAAGAAAAAAAAAAAAGAATCACTTCTCCAAGAACTGGGCAAAAAAAATAAAAGGCAGCGGGGGAACAGATGCTGAGAAGAGCTCAGAAGAGTCCAAGCACAGGAGAACAGGAGAGGTTGTTCCAGGCAAGCAGAAAGGACCAGCCTCCCTGGCCTGGGACTTGAGGGACAAATCTGCAGAGTATCAAAGCTTTCACCTGAAACATATCTATATCGTTTAAAAAATGTTTCCCAATATAAGCAATTACTAGTTCAATACCTTACATAAATGTCAAACTGTTTCGTATCTCAGCAAATACAAGCCACAAGCAGTCACAACACCACCTCTACATCAGATCTTTAGGAGGTTGATTAACGAGACTGGGAAGAAACTACCCCTTACCTCAAATATCAGGAGTCAGTGTGGGGTTTTCAAGCCCACCTGGACCAGTTGCTTTATCTGTAGGACTGTCAAGTCAACAATTCCTGTTGACTTTGTTTGAAAGCTACTTCATCAGCCTTTTGACCTCCTGAGTTGCTACAAAATTCCCTGCAAATCAAATGTATACTTTACAGCTGTGATACATCTGAGTTAAGAACTCAAGAATACCCAGCATGGCAGTGTTTCTGAAAGGGAACATCAAGAGCCAGAGTTAAGTGCATAATAAAAAGATTGTAATATGACTTTTCAGTGCACCTGCCAAAATTTGTGGAAAGTCCACCCCCAAAATTAGTACAGAGAAGAGATTTAAAAAATAAAAACATACAGCATTTGGTTGCTGATCTACAAGATTAATCCAACATGGAAGCACGATAGAATAAAGGTGAAACGGCTCAGAGTATGATGCACTAGAATGCCGCAGAACATAGGAAACTTGTCCTGACTGAATGGGTTCCAGACAAATTCTTTCCAATGCCTTCCTCAGCCAAGGCAAAGAAAATGGGAGCAAATAGCTATTCCATGGCATTGGTCCACTTGAACACAACTGCAGAACTAGATCTGAAGTTGATGGCAGAAGAACACTTCAGTGAACAGAAAGGAACAAAGATGAATCATTTGTCAAGTAAAAGGGACTGTAACAGACTCTTCCCACAAAGTTCTGCCCTTCTGTTATTTCTACAACCGTATCACAGCTCTGTATATCGACTTCTAGAAACCAAAACAAGCTGGATGACCTCACAGAAAGCAAGCCTTTTTTTTTGTTGTTTTTTTGCAGTGCCAACTGATGCCATATTAAGAAGGCAGCACAGGTTTTATACAAATAATGTAAATATTTCTAGAAATTGTTTCAAAAACCTCATAATAGCCAGCAGAAATGGCAGTTGGGCTTCTATGCCTGAAAGTCATGGAAACTAACAGTGAGTTCCAGGAAGTATCTCAAAGATACTGAGTTTTTCAGAGTCCTTTTTCGTCCCATTGCTTTACAAGCAAATGCACAAACAGCACAAAATACTCACTTCACAAATACACCAATACGGTAGGCACATTAGATAACACTGTCAACCTTCTGAAGCCTCTCAAGTATACTGTGCATAATGTGCTCACTTACTAAAACAAGAAATAACTCCCCAACATCTTGTAATGATTGACACAGGCACAGAAAACAAAGACAGCAACTCACCGCTAATTTTCAAACAGTCAATTATTTCATCCTTGTTAAAGCAAGCATGAAGATTGTAAATTAAAGTATCCTGACACAGACATATAGTGAATCTCTTCTCCATATGGTTTGTGATCCCAATTTGGGTTGCAAATTTGCCAATAATGACACAACCTGTATTTTTAAAAGTAGTACTAAATTACTTAAGAAGCAGAAGTCTTAAGTCTTTGAACACAGCCCTCACAGGAATTACTTTCTCCTTTGATTTAGTAAGCCTCTCTTCTAAGATTTCTGTCTGTAGGTGCATTGGAAACTCTCCTTTGAGCATCTTTTAAAAGCAACCACCTTTCCTTAAAAAAATTAAATCATCTCAAGAGCTACACCTTGCATTCTGTGATAGAAACCCTGAAAACAGATCACTTCACAACTACACTGTACAGTTGTAATAACAATTGCTAAATAAAGAGTCAAAATAAAGAAACTTAACTCTTTTCTTTTTATGAAATCATGGAAAATAAATACCTTTGCAGCAACCCTAGATTTTTTATATAAGCAACTCTTGTGAAAATTGGTACAATCGTATCTTAATACATCAAATATATCCTCCCATTACACCACATTATGCTTGATACATTATTCTACACACTACACCTGCAAAGGGCAGAACACTGCCTGCTACTCTGCTTCCTAACTCCACTTCGTGTAAGGCAGTCACACAATCATCTCAAGTCTGAGACATTTTATAGCCTCAAGTTGTGCCAGGGGAGATTCAAGCTGGACATCAGGAAATACTTCTCAGAAAGAATGGTCAGGTGCTGGAATGGGCTGCCCAGGGAGGTGGTGAAGTCACTAACCCTGGAGGTGTTCAAGGAATGTTCGGACGTTGAGTTGAGGGACACGGTTTAGTGAGAGCTATTAGTAATAGGTGGATGGCTGGACTGCATGATCTTGGAGGTCTTTTCTACCCTAGGTGATTCTATGACTATTAATCTGTAGTCAAACCACCAGAACACAAATGCACCCATTTTAATTGTCCATGTTTCTACAATTCTGACAGTATGAATCCTAATTTGATCCACGCATTTCTATAAAATACTGCAAGTATATTGATGCTGCTTAAAAACCTACATGCCAAACCAAACAATAGTTTCGGTTATGCCTATTGTTGTATTTGTTTCTGTGCTTGGAGAAATCTCATTTGGCTGAGCAGCAGCAAGTGAACCAACACAGCAGTCACTGCCACACCTGTAGCAGAGTATGACTATCACTAGGGAATACAGTGAAGCAAAACACATGGGTAAAAATAAGTAGATCTATGTATGTATGAACTTCAGAACTGTTCTCTCCCATCCCAGTATTCTCATGTTTGCTCTTTCTGATGTGCAGTCAGCAAACAGCAGGTCCAGACAAATATTTCCCCTTTTCCTGTCATGAGGACTCTGCTAAACAGTAGAGGTGAAATCTTACCATAAAAACAGGACATTTTAAATATCAACATAAATGGCTAGAAATATTTCAGCAGCTTTACTAAATGGAACTATTTGTCACTTGGTCAGTTCCAAGCAGTAGTTTGGCTTGATCATGTCACTTTATTACTTTTATTAATACAGTACCCAGTGATGAAAACATCTGTGCAATGGAAAGCAGAGCAAGAAAGAAGGGGCAGGAATAGAAGAAAAAGGTGTGGCAATCAACAGGAAAAGGAGAGAACAGATTCAAGCAGCTTTGGAAACTGCAAAAGTAGGAGGTTAACAAAAAATGGGTTTCATAAAAACAGGGGACATTTCCTGAGGCAGTTAAGTATTTTAGTCCACAGGTAGCATTTCCTTAGGACTTATTTCTGTATGAGAACATTAAAAGAATCAGAACCAAACAAAGAAAAAAAACCTTCATACTAAGTATACAGAAACCACCCACTCTTTCTGTCCACGACCATCTTCTTTCTCACTAGTAGATGTGGAACATCCACAGCATTAATTCAGAAAGAAGACCACAAGAAGCTTAAATATGACAGAATGCAGACACTCGCCTTGCGTGCACACTGTCACTGTGAATTAGGCATGAGTTGACAAGCTAAAGACCTGGCTTGCAGTCTCATCATTCAATCATCCATCCAATCTCATCAATTGAGCAAGACAGTAATACATGTCCCCTGCAGCTTAAATGACAGCAAAACTGTGGGTTATAATCACAGGTCATCTTCAAAGGACACATAATTAAGGACAGTCTTGTTCTGAATCAGTTGTTTGTTGAGAATAACATAATACTTTTCTCTTTGCTCCTTTTGACTCTTGCGTTTAACACTGTTTAGGAGAATATACCAAAATGAATATTTCATCACTTATTAGAAATAAGCTAACAATAAATGACATGGGGTTGAATTCAGAGTTAGCCATTTATAGTCCAAAAACAATGACAGAAATGAGGTCATTCAGACAAAATTCCAACTGCATCTTTAGCTAGTGCTAATCTACAGTGCCTTTGTTGCAGTCTTACCAGTTTCATTAGAACACCAGACTGGCTTGGACCTTTTCCCCAGTCCTATCACTGCCCGTATAAAAAGTTGATCTCCTGCCTCTTTTATAAGCTCCCTTCAAGTACTGGAAGGCTGCTATGAGATCTCCCCAGAGCCCTCTCTTCTCCAGGCTGAACAAGCCCAAATCCCTCAGCCTTTCTTCATAGGAGAGGTGCTCCAGCCCTCTGACCATCTTTATGGCCCATTTTATTCCTGTTCTTTTCCCATTTGCTCCATCAGCATCCTTTGAGAGCATATTTTAGAGGACCTAGTCCTCAAATTGTATAAAAGGAGTAGACAGCTATTACTAAATCTTTTTTCTTTGAAAAGAGCAGTTAGAAACAAAATTCTGATTGGACAAGTTTAGAAAAAAAGGGTGCATTTTAAACATGACAAAAACATTAGATGCTACTGATTGCTGAGGCAGTGTTTTTTTTAGGGTGCATACACTGTTATTTATATTTTGGCTTATTTTTCAAGTTTTTATGCCCAGGGTAATTTGAGACAACTTCTTCACTTAGTGATCACTTACAATACTAAATAGCTCAACAGTATCCTTCAAATCTTAAACTAAAAAACATACATTTTTTAAAAAAAGATAATAAAATTTATTTTAAATGATCTTAAATGGCAGGGTTTTAACCAAGATGTTCAAGTTACCAACTGACCCGAAAGCAAAGATGTTCTATTTGTTTTTTCCCCCCTTTACGGTATGAAGATCAGACTTGGCACATCCTAGCATATCAGCTGAATTCCCCTATGTGCAAATAGTACTGGCTAGAGCAAAAGGGGAACACACTTTGCATTTGGACTTTCAGATTTTGAAGGCTACAAATAGCACTGAAAATTCTGAATTGCCAGAAACATTCCCTGATCTGATAGCTCATCCTGCCCTACTGTGAAATAAGAAAAAAAGAAAATTACAGTTGTTTTAAGCAAGTAATTATAGTCACGCAAAGATGGGGCCAAAGCCAAGGACTGATGTAAAGCTTGACATTTTTTTCCCTTGGATTTATTTTTTTAAGTTTAAATTCTCTTAAACGGAATAATAAAATAAGCATTGACAAGTGTTTTCTTTTACACAGTGACTGATTAAAGGCATATTTCAGCAATTTGATTTTATTATATTAACTACGTGAATATTTCTCACCCATGCAGGTAATTGCATTTGTACTGAAGCATGTATTTTAACATAGGAAGTGTATCAGAAACTCAATACTGGAGACAGTATTCGATCATGAAAGCATTACTGTTTTCAACAGGAAAAGATGACAGTGGGTGGATTTCAGAAATCACCACCTAGTAAAGTAACCTAACAAAATTCCAACAGAGATCAACTTAAAAATTTAAAGCAACATATGTTTAATAACTTGTGTTTTTAATATCCTAAGGAGAAATATTAGTAAGGTCCCGATTCAATTATCCTAAAAATTAAGATGACAAAAAAGGCTAAATAATTCCCCAGCATACACACTGAGCAAAGCAAGTACCCTGGGATACACACATCAGGCTCAGCCAGCCATACTTCATTTCCTTCAGGCCCTAACTCATACTACTATATACTCAAAGTTATTTTTTTATTTAATTTTTGGCCAAATACACTTTGCTTCCTCACACAGATGATGTGTGAGGAAGACACAGAACATTTTCATTATATTTCTCAAGTGATAGAGTATTAAAACTTACTTTGATACAGTAACAAACAAATGACTACCTAAAAAAAAAGAAGACAAATATTTGAAGAAGTTGAAAAAGTAATTCTGATGCTTAAGGAGAACAGCAATACCTTAACACAAGGAGCGTCCACAAGAAAAAAGAGGAATGGCAGAGATACTACCTTTGGCATGCCCTTGATGACAACAAAGTTGTCGCTTCACGAGCCCTGAAGAATAGTAGAGAACCTGCAAGTCCTTCCAGCCACTTCTTCATATTTAATGTCAAAAGCGAGTGGTAGCTTTTCACCTTATGAGTTGCCCAAACATCCAAACTGCCCTTGAACTCCAGCAGCTCTGCTCTGTGCAGCCCGTTCCATGCCCACCGCCCTGTGGTGCAGCAGCTGTCCCTCACCCCCAGCTGCCCTCCCCTGACACAGCTCCATGCCGTTCCCTCGGGCCCTGCCGCTGTCACACAGAGCAGAGCTCAGCGCTGCCCTCCGCTCCCTGCGAGGAGCTGCAGCCGCCATCAGGCCTCCCCTCAGCTCCTCTGCTCTGGGCCCAATAAACTGAGCGACCCGAGCTGCTCCTCCGCCTTCGAGTTGAACTGTTCCCACGAAGATTAAGTGATTTTTTAAGAAGTACCAATAGGGGGCACCAGAAACGGTCCAGAAGTTGTCACGCTGCTAGTTCCTGTGTTGCTATAGGGAGCAAAGGATCTACCGACAATCCTTAACAGCTATTAATCGTAGGTAAAACACGGGCTGTCCTGTATGTATACTTAAGCTACAATAAAGCAATCCCAAAAGACGGTGGGAAGAGAAGCACAGGCAGATGCGAGGACTTCAGTATTGGGGATATCAGTGCAGTGCTTCTTAGAAAGAAAAAAATTAATCACGAGGAGGATGCGGTTTGCAATTCAGTTTTGGCATCCTCATCAGTTTACAACCACTCTTATGTAATTAGTTAAAGAACAAGGTAAACTCGAGCTCAGACACCAGACCCAGGCACTTTTTTTTGAAGCAGTCCTTCGTTAGGGGAATTTCACATTCAAGGTGAAAGCCTGGCACTAATGAAACACAGAGTCCTCCATTTCTCTTCATAACGATAAGCAACAACACAGGAAGCTTCTCACATTGTCCAGTTCAATTTCCTTCTCGCTTAATTATACATCAGGAGTAATTCCACTAAAATTAATTAAGTTACATCAGAGACTGGCAAGAGAAGGATTAGCCTGTCAGCAGTGTGACACAGGGGAGAGACGACTGCTCTCCCACCACGGTCATCCATTTTCAGCCTCAGAGAATATTAACCCATCACATTTGCACTAATGGCCAAAATCACTCAATCTTAGGGGAAAAAAGCCACGAGCTGAAGACAGCAAGGGCAGCCCACCAAAGACACTCACTGCTGAAGAAGATGCCCACTGTGTGCTCCTTCTCATCGGGACTCCTGCATTGGCATTACATGTTTGTCAGATGAAAAGAAAATGCTCCTTTCAGCTCCTTCAGCTGCTAGGGTTTTTTTTAATTGGCCACCTCAGACAAACAGTACTGACTACTGAGAATCCAATTTACTGTTTAACTCTCCCATTTCATTGCATAGGAATTAAATGCTTTGACAAAGTATGAGGGGTGTCTGAACATCCATCCCAGCACCACATGGCTGAAAAACAGGAGCACCAAACCTCCACGCATTTGAGAGTCATAGAATCATACCATATCAAAGAACCATAGAATGGCTTGGGTTGGAAGGGACCACAAAGCCCACACAGCCCACCCTGTGCTGTGGGGCCGGGCTGCCCCCCAACAGCTCAGCTGCCCAGGGCCCCATCCAACCTGGCCTTGAGCACCTGCAGGGATGGGGCACCACAGCTTCTCTGGGCAGCTGTGCCAGCACCTCACTGCCCTGAAGAAGGAATTTCTCCTAACATCTAATCTGAATTCCCCTCTTTTAGTTTGAAGTCATTCGTCCTTGTACTATCACTATCAGACCAAGTAAAGTATTGGTCCTCTTCTCTTAAGAGCTTCCGCCTTTTGAGACACCTCAAAGGCCACAAGATGTCAAAATGTAAGGTAAGGGTTTTCAAGTTCAGACTGGATGTGAGTGGGGAAATTACAGGTCAAACTCAACTCTAACCCAAATCCAAGTTACCTGACGTGCAAAATGAAAAGAATTAAAAGCAACAATAATAAGTCCTCACTATCAGTTCTGGGTATTTCTTAATGGTACCTACACTTCTTTTATTCATAATTTAGTACTCCTGTGTTCTGCTTATGGTTTATCGAACAGTTTCTCCCACACCCACCTCAGAGCGTTAACTATGCTCTCAGATATTCCCACTTTGCTCCATATATTATTCCATTTTCTCCTCCTTTCCTATACACAGCAGTTCCACACTCACCCTCCAGATGTTACCACCTCACTTAATACTTCACCAGCAGCAGCATGAACCAGGCTAACTCTCACATAGCAACTGGCAGGTCACCGCAGAGCACTTCAGATTGACTCCAGTTTCACTGCATTGCTAGCACAGGCTGCAGACTGGCAGTAGGAGGACAGACCTCGAGAGGAACTCAGGGAAGAGAAGCGAGCCAAGATAAGCAGGGAGACAGACACACCCCGCATTCTTTCAGGCGCTCTGTCTGTGCTCTGCAGATGTTGTCTTGCGCAGCTCATCACAGCAAGGCAGCGTGTGAACAAGAATCCTGGTGCTCCAGACATTTTCAAATAAAAAACTATGAGAACGCAGCAGAATAAAAAAGCAGTGCATATGAGACAAAGTAAAATTGAAAATGGAAATAAAGATTAGGTATCAGACAGCTATGAAATTAACATAGGCTGCATAACAGCAAACACGAGTTTAATAATTTAAAATTAAGAGTACTTTATTAGCATCGGAAAAAACAAATGTGAAGTAACCAGCACCTGGCTAAATATATTTAAAGACAAAAAGATTGAGCTGAATAAATCCCTGCTTATCTTTGCATTGGTGGCTGCTGGCTGCAAAGATGAGCTGGAGGCTGGGCAGGCACTTCCCAATCCAAGCCAGGAAGCGCAACACAGGGACATTCAGCTCCTCTCTGCACTGTACCTGTATCAGAAAGCCTCTACTTTTACATGAAACTACCCAAAAGCTGGAAAACAGACATTTCAGAACATTCTGCTTGTACTTCAGCATAGCCTCTCTCTCCTTAACAAACACAGAAGATGGAGACACACCACTGGCTCTGATCCATCCAAAACCACATGGGTCCTCTACATTCCTCACAATATTTATTGACATTTTGATGGGGCCACCCTTATTACACAGAAGAACAAAGAGAAATTACTTATTAGCCTGTGTGACAGATGGACAGAAGTCTGTTTTAACCAGCCATTCCAGATCCATTTCCACTTTCATGTGGTAGCATATGTTGTTATTTATTGGGAGTGATCACACAGGTTACTGGCTAACTTTACAACAACTTTTTTTTTTCCCTTTAATTTCTTGGCCTAACTCATAAACAATGTGTATTTCTATATTTAGCATGATGGCTTAAAGTGAAATTATTTTACTAGCCTATCCACTTCCTCTATTAAACAACAGAACTCCAGGAATTTCTGGATTCTGCAGGTCTGGCTGCACTGACAAACATTGGTCTTCTTGCAGAAGCCTACAGCACAATGCTGACAATCCTGCAGGAGGAAGAGACACAGAAACAGTGTACCTCATCAGATACATGCCAAGTTAGTATATGGAAGCCTTCCCCTCTCTCTGAAGTCAATGACCAGCACTATGTATCAACTCTAATTAAAGGGGTTGATTTTTCATTGCTTTTTAAATCAGCTATTAAAAAAAAATGCTATCCAAAGGCAGTTACACAACATGATATGCAAAGTTATTTTTCCAATTATTCTTCACGCTGCCCATGATAACCTTCCCTCCTCAATCCAGCCACTGTCTTGCTGACACGTTAAACAGCCACTTTTGTAATACTGGTTCCATACTGGATCATTTATAGAAGCTCCTTGTTTCTAAGTAGGTATTTTTTCTTATTATTTTTCTTATAAATTCCTACTGCCACCTCCTGCAGCTTTCTGAATGCAGACAGGACTCAACACCCCTGAAGAGGCATTTTCCCCAAACAAACGACACTTCTGTGTTCATGTACATCTGGACAGACCAAGATCACAGAGCACGCACATCTGCGCGCTCAAAGTGCTGACAGTGAGATTCAATCTGTCAAGAAACCATCATTTAAGCACAGTTTGTTTTCTTAAACAAGATGTTTTAAAGTAAAACACAGTATTGTGCTCCTGCTGGATGGAAGACAGACTTGAGCAGCAGAGCCCATGGACTGCCATCCTGTGCCTGCACAACTTGTTCACATGGCTGCAATCATACTGGATGGCTAAAATGATCTCCAGGAACAGCAACTCCCTACTTCCACTTGCAGGATTGGTCTAAAGCCACATGATTTCAGCACCCTGGTTTGAAGCATAGCAGTACGAACAGCTGTACTGGTCCAGCTATGATCAGCCCACAGCCATCAAGTCTTTCCTCAGAGAGGCCTAGTTCTTCCCACTGAGACAACATTGAGAGCGACCTTCTCTATATTCATGATCAAAAATACTTCAACTAATTTGCTTCACCTGAAACACTTCTGTAATGCTATAGTGGCATGATAATAGCAGGGTGGCAAAGTCTTTGTCTACAGTAAACAAGAACAAGCCCAGATGCAGCAGCCACGGATGCAGAAAGAAAAGCTGCTTACCTTTGGAAGGCCTCAGAAAGGAAGGGATCTCCAGCAAGAGATACCCTCACCTCCACTGCCAACCCTTAAATGAGGTCTGGGAAGGATCCTGGCTCCATCCCTTCCAGTCATTTGGTTGCACTGCATGCACCTGAGCTCCCCTGGATTGGCCCTGCCTTCCCACCTGGTGCTCAATCACTGGTCCAGGCCATGACTTAGCATTTCCACTACAACTTCCCAACCTAGAATAAGCAGTCCAATCAGCTTGGAAAGTTTCAGCTCATACAGTTCAGAAGCTGGGAAAGATACAAGCAATTGGAACACCTTATACCAATTAAGTTGCAACTTAAGTTACAGGTGCTTAGTCTATTATAACTTGAGCATGTATCTGTCCCTCTATACTAATTCATATTTAGCACAACATCATACTTTTGCAATTTTCCTCTTGGAGATCAGCAGGAAAGCATTTTGTGTGTTACTCAAAGCCACTTTTTATCTAAAAAGCATTCTCCTGAATTGACTGATCTTAGTTATTAAAGTATATAAACATTAAGTGCAAGCCTGAAGAATCAAGTTTTTTATCCAAACAAGTTAGTCAGTGTTATTAATAACGACAGTAGAAGTACAATGTATCATCACATACAGAAATTAAAGAAAGTTCTGTCTGAGGTAGAGACAGAACCTCTAACTTCTGATGAATGTCCACTTCTCCAGCTGTTGAAAGAAAAGCAAGCTTAAGCTGGTTCTTTCTGGTTAAACCTGAACACAGGGGGATTCCCTACCAGAAAAATTTCCCAAGACTGATTCACAAGCAGTCAATGCCTGAAGCAGGCAGCAGCAGAACAGAGCTCCACCTGAGAAGTCACAAAATACAAATGGCCATATTTCCAATTTTAAAAAACAGAAACAATTGCTAGAGGTCTAATACCTCTAGCTGTAAAATGAGCAAGGAAGGAAGGAGATATATAGCATTAAGGTTATCCTTCAGAAGGAAAAGGATGGCAACTCAAACTCTACATGGCTTACCTCCAACTTAAGAGCCCTGACTTTTGTTTTTCTCCTTCATAACATCACCAAATTTAAGACACTTCTGAAACTGTCAGGAAAATGGATATCTTCCTGTCATGAATTTAAACGGAGAAAAGAGGACCTAACAGTCTGTCTAGCACCTCCAGTCTCAGAAATTTTACGTAAAATGATCCGCAGTCATTATTCAGATTGCTGATCTGCTTTGGGCTATTTCTTTGTACAGAAGTCTTCCCTTCTGACCTCAGCACTCCACGCTCCAAAGACTTCACCAGGCTGCACCCAAGGCAGAGCAGGCATTCAACTGGACTCCTGCAAAGGGAACAGAAACAAGAGGGGATGCGCCGAGGAGGGTACTTCTGGTAGGGGACAGGCAAGGCACAGTGTCAGAATGCAACCCAGTCATCTCCGTGCTCATGAATGATGCATGCCCAAATTACTGCACTCTCTAATAAAGGGGCCTGAGAGCTGATTTTTCGCAGCTCCAGCAGAGTAGTAATGTTACAAGCTTAAATGACTTTATACATAATATTCTTTCTTTGTCAGATACTCTAAAGGAAAAAAAAAACTCCCCACTGCTAAATCTCTCTTAAAACCACACATGGAATCATAACACGTGAGCTTGTCCAAACACATTTCCACCAACTCCTACTCCAAAATACAGGCCCTTGCCACAGACCACGTCCTCACTGTCATCTAACAGCTCTTTTTCTCTACTCCAGCAATGTTCTGGAGATAAATCAGAATGTTCCTTTTATGTCATGCCATAAACAAACACAATGTTTCTACGTGAATTCTAACAAAAATTATATATACTTCCCCTTATAAAGTACCATATATCCCAAAAAATAACTTAATGCTGAGCTCAAACTACTGTTCCTCTTCAGAAATGAGCATCTCAACTCACACTCCTGCTTTGGGAAGAAGTACTGAGAGGGCAGGGGGGCAAGAGATTTACAAGATATACTGTATTCCAGGTAAGTTTGTATATTATTTATATTATTTAGTACCTAAACATCTGTTACTGTCCACCAAGTGCAAGCTAGTGAAGAATCACAGAACTACAGAATTGCTCAGGTTGGAAAAGACCTTAAAGGTTATCAAGTCCAACACAACCTAACCATACTACCCTAACTCTAACAACCCTCCACTAAATCATGTCCCTGAGGACCACATCCAGGAATGGTGACTCAACCACCTCCCCAGGGAGCCTATTCCAGTGCTTAACAACCCTTTCTGCAAAGAACTTTTTCCTGATATCCAACCTAAACTTACCCTGGCACAACTTGAGGCCATTTCCCCTCGTCCTGTCACCTGTGAGAACAGACCAACCCCGCTCTTACTACAAGCACCTTTCAGGTATTGGAAGAGAGCAATAAGGTCTCCTCTCAGCCTCCTTTTCCCCAGACTAAACAGCCCCAGATCCTTCAGTCTCTCCTCGTAGGGCATATTCTCCAAGCCCTTCACAAGCCTTGTTGCCTTTCTATGGACCTGCTCCAGCACCTCAATGTCCCGTCTGTATTGAAGTGCCCAAAACTGAACACAGTACTCGAGGTGAGGCCTCACCAGTACAGGGGCAAGACTACTTCCCTAGTCCTGCTCACCACACTCAAGATTAGCTTTTCATCATCAGAGTTGCATCTTATTAAGAATTAGAATGGACCCACTGGAAAAAAAAAAAAAAAGTAAAACTAAACAGATGAAGAAAAAACAGCTTTTACAATTATTTCCAACTGTTGCATTGCACGCCATTGCTTCTACTCTATTACCCAGCCACAGCACAAATAACATTCAAAAAGTAACTTTAAAATGGTTAAAAGAATAAATGAAGGAGGAAAAAGGAAATTATGAAACTTCTAATGAAGGATACAAGTTACCACAAATCTATTATTTGGCTCCCCAAGTAAAAGCCAGAGCTCATCTGAAGTACAAACTGTATGTTGAATTGACACAATGATTCCCAAATTTCAATGCACATTCGAAATGCTAACTTGTTTTAATGTAAGGAAGAGCCACCACTAAATATAAACAGTCAACTCTGCAGAAAACTAGCACAGGAAAAACATTTTGTCACAGAAAAACAGTATTTAAAGCAAACACAGATGAGCCCCACAATACAATCATATGTCACACTCATGTCTTTGACCTCTTTATGATACTGATCCTAAACACAAATGCGTCTTCTTGAAATGAGCTCTCACACCCAAAAAGAAGTTTGAGTTTTGTAAGAATTACAATATATTTGGCCTTGTAGTTTCTTTAGCTATCTATTATTAGCTGGACTTTAGTTGTCAAGACAACAGTTTCCACTTCCACAAAATACTGTGACATTTTGCTTAAAGTCAATACCAAAAGTTCATCAGATTGGCCTCGCAGCCAGACAGTAAGAGCATCTCCTCAGGATCAGGTCAGGCTGTCATCAGCAACGGCAATCAAACATACAAGGAGACTGGATATCTGTAAGAGAGCACATTCACCCAGTAGAAACTGAAGGATTCAAGGTGCAACCCACCTTATACGAGATCAATGGCGCTACACGGCTCCTGCACAGTGCCTTGCAACAACCACCACCCCAAACTGGAGAATGATGCACACTGTAACTGATGAACATGCATGCTTCAATACAGAAAAAACAGTTCAGGTATCAGAATATTTGGGGATATGGTAGAGAAGAGAAATAAAAATGAAACAAAACCGTCATAGTGCAGCGAAGTCAAACTACCAGGACATGGAAATCAGAGTAACACGGCAGTTGTTATGTACTGAACGTATCCCACTGCAGTATTAATGGGGAGAAAATGAACATGCTTCTAGGAATCAGGCCAAGCCTGGTACAGTGAGAAAACCTGAATGTACAACAGAGATTGGTTTTTTTTTTTGATTATGTGATGTATGCATGACAGCAATAAACAAAATGCAACAGGAGACGCACCCAGAATCTATAACTCACTAGCTTGCTATCTGTCTGCAAGGCACCAGTGGGAGAGTCTGCCAATACCCAGTTTAGTTTTTGTAAAACAAAGTACCATAGGATCACATCTCATTTCTTTTACTTGGTACGTTTCTTTCAAACTAAGTATTTTGTATTTAAAAAGAAACAAACAACAACAAAGATGTAGACCACTATAATTATATAACATGGATGTCCTCTGTAGAGTCCCAGACTCCTGGGTAATTGTTTTCATGCAAAAAGACAAAACAATAAACATCTTGGAAAGTAACTATGAAACCTGCTCTTTCCAAAACAGCGGCTGCAGCAATATTTGGGTTTATGAGAGCCACAGGCTGAAACAACAGCAAAATAGACTACCCAAAGCATTTTTCCCAACCCACTGGTATTCATTCAATATAGAACAGAAAAGGACAGAAGAAAAAGTATACTCAGGGATAACTGTGCACAGACTACTCAAAGGGATTTAGTTATCAGTCATTTTATTTCAAAGATCCATGTGAAAAATGTGAGATTTACTCATTTTTTTCTCCATATCTGTCTGTACATACACATGCATTTACATTCCCCGCTGCCTTTTAGCTCTTTGCCTCTCTAAATAAATGTTTACTTTAACTCAAAGAAAGCAACAGTATCCCAAACACCAACATAAGAAGCTGTCCTTCCTCTGAAGAAATGCTTTATAAATACTTACAACATTTAGTCAGAACATTTATTCTCTTGCAAGAACAGATGGGAATAAGCTACCTGAAAGTATCAATATTAGCTTGTTAACTCAGTCTGCAGAAAACCAGAATAGCTCACTGGCAGCAACACAAAGAAGTGGAGAAGAAAAGACGAGGAGAAAGGAAAAGAAAGCACATCAATATACGAATAACCCCCTCAGTATGCCATTCTAAGGGATATGTGGGTAAGGTGACTGGTGAATTGGAAGCAGTCCTCTTGAGCAACAGGCATTTTTGTCAGATTTAAATTTTCAGAGACTTAAGAGTATTGTTTCCTGCACCCCTATGTTGGAACAGCTCAGCTCAGCCAAGCCATCATGCTCTCATTTGTCAGATTTAAAAAAGAGAAGCAAATGCAGAAGCTTTAAGTGCTATATTTTATTTTTCCCTCAAAGGTTATTTACAACATGTGGCATGGTAGCCCCTATAACACATAAATGAATCATTTAGTTTGCATTAAACAGTGATAAACTACTGACAAACTATTAAGATATGCTTCGTTTCTTTGAAGTTTTCCATACTTACCTTTCAACTCAGTGCATCATGAAGGAAGGCTACAGTTGCCTACTGTGTTTCTACTATCATTTTATATTACTTCTTAAAGAATCTTCTTTTTCTCCTCAGATGTCATAATATATTGCAAGTCATAATATCATAATATCATAATATATTGCAAGTATCACATGAAAAACAAATATTTCAGCAGTTGACATAGCAGAGTTTTTAATCCCTAGCAATGAAACAGAGTCCTTAGATAATCAATACATACTGATGCCTAAGCATGAGAACCAGCAATATTGTCACATCGAATTAATGTCTTTCCAGTTCTAGTTTTAGAATAGAAGAACCTCTCCTTCTGAAAGTCAGTAAGTTAACCATGCATAAAATACAAGACAATGAGTTCTATGAACACTGCTAATGCTTCTTTTTCCAACAGCTACCTTCTACACAGTATTTACCTTGAAGGTCTTTTCTTCTTACCTACCCCCATACATCAAATATCAACGTGAACATTACTGAAGCATTACTGAGAGCAAATTCTGATGCGTTCAATACAAACTCTGCCCATATCAAGAGGATCTACTTTTGTAGACACAATATGCAATAACCTATAATGCAAACACATTTTATTTCCCTCACAGTCATTAACAGAAGAGTGTTTCAACTTAGAACAGTCCCACATTTTCAGTTATGAACACAGACTTTGACATAACAGGGAAATCTGTCCTTAGAGCCATCAGCACTCTTGTCAGTGAGCACAGCCAGCCCCCAGCATCATCACAGGCCTCCTGCAGAGTTGGGATCAGTACATTTGCTTCCCTGAAAATCATACACAGGAAGTATTTAATTTAAGCTCAATCATCTGGTTGAGAACTGAGGAGGGAAAAAAATCATGTTTTAAAAAATTAAAATGAAAAAAGAATAAAACCCAACTAAAAACATACCAACCAGGGAAAATACATTGCTATGTATCCTCTTTTATCATGGCAACTGGTAACATGGAGTTTGAAACAGGAAGAGGAGGATTTTCTCTTTTTTTCTTTTTTTTTTTTTTCTTAATACAGAATACAAACAATGGGACCAAACAGGGAATTAAGCAGTACTGCCCACTTACAATTCAGGCATGTCTCACTTTACAGCTTTTAACAAAACAGAGCTAAGTTGGAGCACTGGGGTTATAAAGCGTGCCACTCTTCTGTCGCCTTGGCAGCTTGCTTGCACTAAGAAGACAATGCAACAGCTTCATCCTATGCAGAGGCCACAAGAAACCCACTCGAGAAGGTTTCCTGAATATTCACAAGGTCAAATTCTGACCTGCCACCTAGAAAAGTCTTACTAAGGTATGATTCCCAAGGTTTGGGGAAATAGATGGAGAAATAGTCTAACCAGCAGAGAGTGGAAAATTAAACTAACAGTAAAGAAAAAGTCCAGAAGTTGTCTTAGTGGTTTCAGATGGCAGATGGTCCTCTACACCAAGGAGTGTAAGAAACAAGGGCATACAAAATAACACAAGAACAGTGCCTTGTTCCTCCCTTAAATGTTTGAGATGGCAGGCAGCAATCTAACAGCTGCTCGTCTAGAGGAAAGAAAAGGAATTACAGAAGAAAACTTGTACAATTATTACAAGCCTCTGTAATATACTCCAGGTGTTTTATTTGGAAGACCTTGCACCTTGCTTTAGTCCAGACCGGATTTCAAAAATTCATGAATTAAAATTGGAAGTTTTCTGCAAGCTAGCTTCATTGTAAAGGTTCTAGACTAAACAAGGCATTTGTTAAGCTAAGTAACAAATCTACATGTGTTATACATATATTTGGCTGTTTTGGGTGGTATGCTTTTTTAATATTATCCCACGCCAATCTGGACCACTTTATGCAGTAATTCATGGGGTCTTCAACTACACAGGGTAACTACATGGGGTCTTGTACTTGTACTACTAACGTTTTACAGTCTATCTAAAATGAAGATGAAAAACATGGACAGCATCCTTAACCCATTTCTTTAAACATTAGCAGACAAAACAACATTTTCAGATAAGTATCATCATATACTTGGCTGTTTTCCTCAATAATCAGTCTTAATTAAAAAAAACAATGCAAAAAATACCTCCTACTCATCTCTTTGCAGGACCATTTGACACTACA
The DNA here is from genome assembly GCF_987193195.1 of Phasianus colchicus. Lineage (NCBI taxonomy): Eukaryota > Metazoa > Chordata > Aves > Galliformes > Phasianidae > Phasianus > Phasianus colchicus. The sequence goes on from NC_143438.1 coordinate 42,997,877, forward strand.
AAGGGAATACCGTCTTAATAAGGTAGGCACAGAAACAGTGCAGAGGAGATTGCACACTGATACTCATGCCACTTTAATCAAACTCTAATTAATCTGATGGTTTTACATTCTGACATAGTTTGGCTGAAAACAGACATACCTAATTACAACGACTTGTTTATCCAGCAGCTTAAGGTTTTGACTGTACAAGTGACGTCCACAAAACAAACATGCCCTGTAGCATGTAATTTACTTTGATATGAAAAAATGTTGAACCAAAAAAAAAATCATGCTTTGTCAGCAATCAGACAGATGAAGAGAAATTAAAAAGGTAGCTAATTGCTTTCAGTCCTAAGCAGCAAATACTTGGAAAGAGAGCAAATTTTTTTTACCATCTAGCATTTCTCGTGGTTCAGACTTTGATGTGATAACACACTACAGGCTGTTCCTCTATCAGACAGTCTCCATCCACAATTATGCATTCAAGCTCCGGCCCGTCAAGCAATGTTGGAAAAAAACCTGTTGGCTCATACAGCATTTGAGCCTATCACCCATGAAAGCTCCCAGAAGAAACTTTCAAGGCAAAAGCCAAAGACAACCTTCTTCATTTTCTGAGCTTTTTTGTTTTTTAACTTTAGTAGTATAAAGATTATAACAAACTAGCATCAAACACTCAACAATAAGGATTACAACCTTCCAATTTGCCACCTCTGTTTTTTTCCCTCCATCTTGAATGTCCAAACACACAGTGCCTTAAAACTTACTACTGAGAGACCCAAGCATCAGCATTCCAGAAATTACTCCACAAAGATGAACTCCACCCTGTCAGGTTTGGGAATTTTTTTTGGTCAGTCGGCATTACAAACTTGGGATATATAAACTTAATTGGATAAGACAGTCAAATTTTATGCTGACTACCTGAGCAGAAGTCAAGCATGTAATCTTCTTCTGTAACACAACACTTCTGCATAACTAGACAGGAACATTTAATGACAAGAAAAATCAGATACTCATCAACACATGAAGAGCTGGAAGAAGGGAAACACTTGGCTAATGGGAAGAAGACATTACACAGCCACCCTTCAGAACCAGAACCTTGTTTGGCTTGTTATTAGCCTCAATTCAAAATGAAAAGAATTACAGAGCTGGTTCAAAATGACCAGATTTCTATTTAAGTCCTCTTCTCTGTAGAAAGCTCTCACCTATTTAAAATTAGCAGAAGGGAAATGAAGAGGGGGGAATCAGTAGAAGACATGAGAAAATACAAATATAGTGGGCAACTTAAACAGCATCTGTACACATAAGAAAGAATTCCTAGCAATATTAACCTAAAGTCAGATAAATCATTCAACAGCAGAGAACAATCAGGGAGATGCATCTCTTATGCAGTAATATGTACTCTTGCCCTGTAAAACAAATGTGAAGAGGAATTAAGCAATCAATTAAAACAACAGTTTTAATAAACTTTCTGAAAAAAGTTGCAGATTTGCAATGAAATGCAAAGAAAGTAAAAGAGCTTTAAAAAGTAAAGTTGTGCAATTAAGTAATATAAGGCAAAGCTCCGAAAGAAGTTTGCATTTCTTGTCAGTAACATTCCTGTATATCTCTTTTCCATCAGAAAATCTAATGAATCAAAACAAATACTTCTTGTAATGTATCCTTTTGAAGGCACTAACTGTGAAATAAGAACTGAAATAGGCATTTTGTAAGGTAGAATTTTTAAAACATTATGACATGACGTTTTTTCCTTTTATTTTGCACAGAATCATACAAGACTACAGACAAAAACTGATCCAATATAAATGTAACTTTGGTTGAAAAACAGGAATGTGATTTTTTCATTCTGCTATAAAGCAATCAAGTTTTGATATGGAATCTTTTCAGCAAGATGTAAAATCCTCTCCTTACCAAAACTTAATCAGTGTTATTCTGACCCATCAATTACCTCTGCAGGGTAATTAAAACAATATAATCCATGTTTTTTTAAGCTGCAGAAAAGGCTGTTTGATTGTGATTTTGGAACAACCAATTTCAGCACTGAGGCAAAAGGAGGGACCTGATACAAGTACAAATGCACACATTTGTATCATTGAAGTGTTGTCAGTGGTTTCCTTCTTGGAAAGTAAACCAGATGATTTGTGACTAATTACAAAGACAATGCTCTGAAGACAATATCTCAAGGACATACAGCAGTGCCAACAACTTTAGCCACATGCAGCAGCTCCACAAGTCAGTAACTCCTTTCTACCTGCAACAAGACTTCAAGTAAACTTAGCTCTTTTTTGGCACTTGGAATGTTTAGAAATAAGCTTGCCTTCCTTCATATTCTCCATTTTCTTCCACTACAACGAAGGCTTACTCCTACTGCAGGTCAGACAAGATGAATTCCAGAAGGTCCCTAGCAGTCTGAATTACTTCTCAACTCTCTTTGCATCATCAGAAGGTGAAGCAGGAGTAAGCACAGTTTACCTCTTCAATCTACACTGTGCCAGGACAACTCTGCACTCCATGAAATTTCCCTAATTTCACTTACAATCTCCTTATTCAGCTTAAAGGTGCCCACAAGAAACATTTTACACCTGTAAGCAGAGAGATCTCTAGCATGCAGCAAAGAAAGAAATTTGCTTCTGGACTTACTTTGGGCCTATTTCTCAGCCTTACATAGAACCTGCATAGACAACAAGTTGTTGACTGAAGTTTGCCAAGTTCATTTTTATCAACATCCACTGATTTTTAAAGAAATATTATCAGGTAAAATTTACCAAAATCAGCAGATATCACTGTTTCCACTACAAACATGCAAAGTCGTGATGGTCTCTAAGGCCCTTCTGAAATTAATAACTTTGCATTTGACATCCCTTGCAAGACTGGAAAAAAGATTTACAGATGAACCCAACTGCACAGCTGTTTGTCCAAATACACACGTCCGTTTTTCAGTAAAATTCACCAAGTCACCTCAACAGCAATTAATACAACTGTCATGGACATAAGGTACTCTTTCCCTCTAGATCTCCATTTTCCCTGTTATTCTGTCCCCTTCTCAACTCTACTCTGAGTCACAGACAGATTAGAAATCAGATCAGCCTAGAATTTGCAACAGTGACTTAGCCTCTTTGGACTAAAAATAAACAGTAGATAGAGTGGCTGGAAAAAAAAAAAAAAAATTGATGCCAGTCAGTCCCAACATGCTCTATTTTACCACAGCAAGCATAAACAGCATCTGAAGTTTACAGGGCTTTCCTTCCCACAGCGCGCTGCCACCCTGCTCCTGCAACTCTGTCTTTAGGTCCACCCAAGAACACAAATACCCAGAATGCGTATGTTGAAGACTGTGAGCCCCTTAGTCTTGGAATAAATATTTCTGGGAAAGCAACAAAGAGAAATAATCACCTGGCTTATTCTACGTAGCTGTGCAAAGCGTTTACGACAACGCTGGCTCTAAGTGCCACAGCAGGCAATCCTCAGGCAGCCCGCGTGCTAAAATAATACCCTAAAGCAGGAGCAGCATGATTGGATTTCTGTGTACATCTAAGGTCACCCAGGTCCTGTGTCTGGCCGGCTGCTCCCCGCCACCAGACACCTGTGCCACATGGGCTGCCTGCGCAGCATGCTCATCCTGGAGATAAATGCAGCAGATTCAGCCAGCCACAAACTTCCTGACATTCTCCAGAACAGGCAGGTTTCATTCTTTTTCTCCAGAGCATGGAGGTTTTGATATTAATCTGAACAGGGAGGAAAGCTGGAGTCTGCTACGCAGAAACATCTAGTCAAATAAATACGTCATTAAGCTAACTAGCTACAGGATTGTCTAGCAGATGGATGACATCTTGGTTGCTAGTGGAACACTTTTCTATAGCCTTGTTTGAGGCAGACACATATGGCTCTCCCAAGTATTGATGCAAGCTCCCAGATGGACTAGATCATTGCTGACACCTTATTATAAACCCTAGAGATGAAAGAAGGGAGCACAGTTTTTTAATCACAACACAGGACTCTGAAATATTCAGACCTCCTAAAAATAAATTTTATGACAGAATCCTAATTTTTATTTATTTATTTATTTTTAATCGTTGAAAGAAACTACTTTCAACCAGGAACAGTAAGTAGGGGAAACACTACAGCAAGAATGACTACAGCAGTCTTGAGAAACTTGAGGACCAGAAGATCCATACCATGAATGCATACTGTAACTATGGATATATACAACCATTACAGCTCTGAGGCTGAAAAAAATTATCTGCTGTTCAGCTGGTACTGATACCAAAGAGCTTCCATATGGAATTTCTTGGTTAGGGTGGAAGGGGAAAGCGAAAAAGAGGAAGATATTCAGACATTACAGCTGCATGACTTCCCTGAAATGTCTGCATCTAAAGTACAGGAGAGGGAGAGGGAGAAAGAGGTCTTCAGCTACAGAAGTGCCAGGAAAACAAGCAGAGAGATCAGGGAAATAAGAGAACCTGTGGAAACAGCATTTGCTTTTTGGTAAGGTGTCAGGAACACCTGAGAACATCACAAGGGAAAAAGGTGTATTTTACTATTTTACTTATTGTGGTTAGAAGCAGGGGGAAAAAATATCCTTTTAACATTTTTACACCATGAAAAAAGGGACTATCCTTTGCATCCAGTAAGTTCACTCTTATCATTCACCCAAAAATAAGAATTTGTCATTCAGATATCTTAGGTATTTTCTCTTGCCTCCAGAACCTGCTATAGCATCTAACCCAGGAAAGATAGATTGTTGAGACTGTTACAACTTTGTGACAAAAATTCAAAAACAAATAACTTAAATTTTTAAAATCAAATCAACTCTCGCTGAGACAGGGAATATGTTTGGAATTCTGTACTTTCGTAAGCCTGTGAGAAACTTATTCTGTAAACTTCTATCTACCTCTGTTACAGAGGCCTTAAACTCAAGTTGCAAACAACTTAGATGTGTCAATTAAATATGCACCAAATAAGATAACACAACTCATTTGTTTCCGCATTTATTGAAGAGACTCTTGTGTTTTCAGTATCTTCAACTGCACCATCATGGTGGAGGTTGTTCAAGGCCAAGTTGAATGGGGCCCTGGGCAGCCTGGTCTAGTATTAAATACGAAGGTTGGCAGCCCTGCCTGTGGCAGGGGGGTTGGAGCTTGATGATCCTTGGGATCCCAGCTAACCCAAGCCATTCCATGATCATTTCATTGTACTGAAATAAAGAGCTGCTCTCAAGTTACCATTCATGTAAGAAACAACTTTCAGCGAGCATTTTAGCATCAAGTTGGACAGTAAGTTCAGAGAGTTCTGTTTGCTTTTTGTAAGAAAAACGTAACAACCCTTGAATCAACTTATCAAATAGAATGTTTATAAGCAAAGAGAAAGAACAATTTCTACTACCATCACATCACAGACTTCAACACGAATGTCAGGGAGTCTTAATTTTGTAATGGTAGCTAACAATAAATAGGAAGCAAGCAAAAAAGAATTTTCAGCTACATACAGTGCATCTGAATCTACTTCAGATGAGCAGTTTCTCTTCTGCAATACTACGGTCCCTCTGGGAGACAAGCTCAGCTGGACAGAAACAGAGTAAAGAATAGAACTACCTTTTTCTCAGAATGATTCGTAGTTCCTTTTAACCTTTTAGAGTATTCCAGCTTCAAGACATTCTTTGCTTTATGCACATCTTCCAATATAAGGCACAGCAAAGTGCAACTTCCAACCCTCTGTAGTCAGGGCTAATATGACAGAAAGCAAATGAAAGCCTTAAGACAACAAAGGATTTGGTACTCCTGAGGAACTTCCTCAGGTGAGCCGCAGATTAAAAAGAAGTGGCAAGACAGATATTAATCGACATCCCCAAAGGCACAGTGAAACACAGCTCAGCCAGAATCAGCCAGTTTCTGGGCTGCGAGACATTTTTCAATGTTATTAATTTGTTTCAAAGCAAAAGGAACTCAATCTCTCTGCATTTCCTACCAGCTGCTGAGTAAGAATTTATTTTTTTCTTAGTTTTACTGCTTGGAGGGCTGCCAGTTTCAATATGCAAATACAAAGGATCACTGCAGGGCCCAAATCTGAGGTGGTCCCACAAGGTTTATTGCAGATAGAAGTCTCTGCAATAGACTTCTCACACAGACTATGCAAGTAAATCCCGTTTCTGGAAACCCTGGTCACGAAGTAGGATCCTTAGCAGTTCTGCTCCATGCCACGGACCCTGAAAACACCAGGCCTTCATCCAAACCAGAGGTCACTGGGAATCAAAGAGAGGTCATATCTTATTTTGGTTTGAGTGAAAGTCTGTCAAATCTAATATATTTGCAATGAATCATTCTCGAGCTCAGTGAACTGCCATTTCTGACTAAATTACGATCACTTAGCAGTCTGCAATTAGCTGCAGCTAAGATGCCACTTCATAGTGGCATCATGAAAACTGATCAATAATAAGCAACACTGACAAAAGTCAAGATAAATCAAGTACATGATAAAATGTTGAAGTTAAGGTAAAGTAAACACCTAAGTCAAGAGGCTCTCGTTCATACATAGGTGGTTTCAGATCACTGTAATTCAAATTACATTCTGAATGATGTTCTCATTCAGATGTAAAATGACCTTTGATTGATTCGAGCTAGAGATATAAGGGACTGTTCTATATTCAACACAGCATTCACACACAAGTTTAACATACTTTAACACATACATCTTGACTTGACACTTCGTCATTTCCTTTGGTGTCTCCATGTAGATATGATTAAAGGCTTTTATCTCCAACCAGTAACAATACCCAGAGGAAAACAGGGAATGGGAAAAGTCAAAGTCAGCTCCTGGTTGCATATTCAACTTAAGAGAGAACTCATCATCGTAAATGACACTTTCAGGATATCATGTGTATCTAACTCCTCCTCTGCAGCCCAAAGAAGCCATCTTTTTCTATTTCTTCTCATTCCTCCTGGTTTCTGAGAGTTTTAGGTAATTAAAAAAAAAAAATCAACAAAATGCTTCTTACTTCATTACTATGCATTATCAGTGCTGCATCTCTTTCTTGAAATTTACCTACTTGCCAAGCCACCTCCCTGAAAAAAGATTTGAAGCTTTCCGCTGTAGAAACACTGCCTAATACCAGTTGTTTTCGTCAAAAGGCTGTGAAGATCACTAGAACAAAAGTGATTTTTACCTACAGCTGTGAGTTAGAAAGCTAATCTCTATACCCATTGCAGGTAACTTCGTCTTGCAGCTAAAGAGATTTTTATCTCCCTAATCCTCAGTGCATTAATGCCTACATTAAAAAGCGATAGCATCACTGTTATCAATCTAATAAGGCATTATAAGAATAAAGATATCTGTAAATCACTTTGATGAGAAAGCTTTGCCATAAGGTGCTAAGTAGAACAGGTCAGATAAAGCACACATTTGACAAACACTGGCAGTATTTCTGTTCATCAACAGATGGTAGCTTTTTGAAAAAAATATTATTATTATTATTATAATCTACATGAAAGTAAGTACCAAATCATACCTGCATTCAACATACTGCAAGCTGTTTTGACTGGAGAGATGGATCACTTTAAGCTTCCTGACTAAATAAACACAACTCACAATTTAAGACATTTAAAGCGAGAATTGAGCATTTTCAAAAAGTTAATCTAAAATGTGCTTTCTAAAAACTTGCTAGGAAGGTTATTAAAACAATAAGAAGAACGTGAAAGAGTCACATATAAAGAAAACAACACTTCTGGAAATATTTATAGAACTCTCTCCTTTTCCACTACCCATACAAGGTTGGTGAGGAGTTACAATTAATGCAAACCTTTTGTAAAACAAAATATCTATACATCAACTGCAGTGGCCGACAAAGGCTACTAGTCAGCTCAACAATAGCTTTTATATAACCATTATCTTTAATTCAGAGCGCTGTATCTTATCTGCACATACTTTCTTTACAAATGTTCTGTTTCGTTTTGCAGAACGCTCGTTAGGCAAAATCTAAAAAAAAAACCACGGTCATCCATTAAGGTGAAATTACAAAAGAAGAACATAAGCCCATTAGGTAATTCACAGAAGGTGCCCGTTCAACACCTATGGAGATTAAATTAGGTTATTTTTAAGTGTTCATCACTTCATCTTCTCTCCCACACCTCCTGCTGTGTTCCTAGCTCTGACCCATAGGACAGAAGCCAGGCAACTCACTTCTGTCTTTGAAAAATCCCAAGTAAACCACAGCAGACATCCAGTTGAAATTCTGTATAATCCAGGTCAAAATACCTTTAGTGTCACTTGACACAATAACTACTGGTTAAAAAAGCAGAAAGCAAAGCAACACTAAATAGTTCGATGTAACAATTCTACATGTAGGCAATTACATATAGTAGAATCATTATGGTTGGAAGAGACCACTAAGATCATGTAGTCCAACCATGAGCCCGTGACCACCATGCCCACTAACTCATGTCCCTCAGTACCACATCCACACGTTTCTTGAACACTCCCAGAGAAGAAACTGACATCCAACCTGAACCTTCCCTGGCACAACAAGTTGCTAGTTACATGGGAGAAGAGGCTTACCCCCACCTCACTAAGATCTCCTTCCAGGGTGTTGTAGAGAGCAATAAGGTCTCCCCTGAACCTCCTCTCCTGCAGACTGAACACTCCAGTTCCATCAGCTGCTCCCGACAAGATTTGTGCTGCAGACCCTTCAAGAGCTCAGCTGTCCTAAGGACACGCTGCAGGGCCTCAATGTCTTTCTTGTAGAGAGTGGCCCAAAACTAAACACAGGTACACTCCTACTAGATAGAGGACTAAAAAAACTATATTAATTATTGCTTCAGGAGTCATTAATACCTAATGGAATGTTTAAAGCTGTTTACAAGTCCAAAGTAATAATGGATCATTCCTAATTAACACACAGTAAAAATTTCACAAAAATGGAAAAAGAGGTTCATTAAAGAAATGGCTTTATATCTCAGTCACAAAATGCCCCCTCCTTTCCCTCTATGCAATGGGGAATAGGCTACAGGTACACCACATTAAAAGATAACTAAGAAAGAATCACACATTTCTCCTTCTCATAATCCCTGGAATCAAGATGAGATGAAGCTGTAATTAACAGACTGGACCTTCTGAAGATGCCTGCGAGTACTGGACACAGCAAACAAAAAACGAAGTGCAGCAGCCTTATACTGGCACGTGCTGGGTGTTAACAAGCAGGTGAGTCAACTGTTAAATTCTGAGTAAAAGGAGGATTTAGGCAGAAAACACTTTTCCAGCCTTCTCTCATGCTGAAGAGAGTTCAGACGTGACTCTATTAAGCGCTAACATGCATTCTAATAGAATTTTATCCTACTGTCTAAAATCATTACTAAAATATATTCAGTGGTCAAAGATCATGGCAGAATCATTCAAACCTCAAGATGTTTATCAGACAATTATTCATAAGAGCACTTCTCTCCTCCAACTCATTACATCTTTTACAGACAACTTCAGAATACATGAACAGAACGATATGCTGCATACAAGAATGGAAATCTCCAAACTTGTCTTTTACAGGCAACAGCAAGTTCAATATGGTGAATAAGTTTTGAGAAGCAGACTCATTGCCAGTTTCCTTTTCTAACAAAAAGGGTAGCAAGATGCTTAGCATGGAAAAAAAAAAAAAATCAAGAGCACTTAGAGATGCAAACAATGAAGACATTTCCCCAACACATCTTATTCTTGCATGCAGCATTTGAGCACTGGGGGCTTTTCCAAGAGATACCATTCTGCCTTTTCACACTAATCCTAAACATGTTAGCTGAAAAGCAGAGGAACAATGCCCACCCCACTCACCACTTGTTTCTCCTGTCTTATAGACAGCTAGCAGTCAACACCAACACAGATAAAACTTTTTAACAGTTTACTCAAATATTTCCACATAACTCCCAAAATACACCGTACAATTGTCCCTTTTTCACTGGTGCTGGCACTGAAGTCCACTCTGATTTATCACCTCATCTTAGCAAAACCAAACGAAACCAAACAGTAAATTATAATTTAGTCCTACCCAAAAGCAAACTCTGCTACACGTTCTTACTCCAGCACACAAAATTTCTCATAAGATGAATAGGTCTCCAAAATTGCACAACTGAAAATTTACTGAAAAGCAAGTAACAAGCACACACATTTCTGAATTCAATTACAAGCAAAAACAAACAAAAACCCTTTTATTAGAGTTAAAATAATGATTTTAGATATAAATTTTCAATTAAGGCCTATTAACCTATCTACTTCAAAATTACCAATACAGACACCTATCTATTTTAAAAAAATGACTATACTGTGCTGCTGCTTTTTTGCTGAGCAAGAGAAAGACTAAAGCCTTGGAAAAATGCTGAAAATGTTAATGTTTTAAATGTCTCATATAACATTCAGCTTGGAATATAACAACTTTGCTTAATCAGTTTCAACCTTCAGGACTAAGCACAGGACTCAATGCAAAACAATATATTTCAAAATAATATATGGAAAAATGCCTCAGCATGAACATTTTTTCCCTTTCTTTTAAGAGTTTTCCAGCCATCATACCAGAAAGTCCATTCATCTCTGCTTAACATGCAGTAAGAACTCAGCAGTCGCATGGGGCAGAAGCCCAGCACCAGTTTATATCGTGCAGCACTGCTCCTGCAGCACCATCCCTTGTCACACACCCTGATCAGTCTTTCTGCAGGGATGCTGGCCATCACTTGCACTGCACTGCTCCCCAAGCTAATATGCTTTTCAGTTTTAGAAGATAATAAATTGCAAATCCCATCTTCTTTCAGTCCTCTCCTTGAAAACTAAATCCCTCGCCCATAAACCACTTCCACAATGAAGCAATTTCCCAAGACTGCACAGCTGCCTCAAAGGTGTTACATCCAAACTCTTAGGTGCAGCAAGTTTCCAAAATCCAGCAGAAAAGATTCCCAAACAGTTTATCTGTCATAGGCAGACATTAAAAATAACAGTGGGTGTGGATGTGCTGCTTTCCCAGCCCTCTCCCAACTGCATGCACTTCCACCCCCAACTTCTTTGCTGGTTTTCATGCAGATTTGTGCCAGACACTTGGCATCCTCATTAAGTGGTGTCTGGCAAGCTGCCTAAGTTTTAGTGGGTTCTGGGAATGCCAATATATTAACCAGAGGACTGTCTGCATGCCCTAAAGAGATTTTATTCAGGAAAAGTCAACCATTTGGCACAAAGAATGCTTCATTCAAATCTAGGAAAGCTCTCCACTGGCAAGAAGAAGAGAAATTGCATTTACGTTCTTCCTAATTTCTGTCTCCTATCTAAAAGAAGAGTTTGAAGGAGAGCAAGATCGTTTAAAAGGTCAGAGTGCTGTCTGTAATAGGATTTTAGGGAAAAAGAAGGCAGATATGAGCAGCACAGACTCAGCATCACATCAAGAAAATGATTCATTTTCATTCTATTGTCTCTTATGACCAAAATAATCTTAATCAGGAAGACTGAATTTAGCTACTATTATGCTGAGCAATAATGAATGGCAATACAGGTACTTGCAAATCTCCATTGCTTTCAGCGAGAACAAGCATTTAGCAAAATGCACCTACACTTAGCATCTTCCAAATATACTAAATCTAGGCACATGCTACTGAAATGCATACATTAAATAAATATAGATGATGAATACAGAGGCGTTTTGTCAGCATGGAGAACAGAAAACACCGTGATCCAGCCATCGTTCTTACCAACCTGCAGGCTTCCTTCCCACTGCAGTCTCCTCACAGTTGCTATCACTCAACTGACAGTCTCAGAAGTAAGCACATAAAGCTCCTCTCTAAAATAAATAACATATTTTTCTTTCAAATAGAAGGTTCAGAAGAATGCGAAGAAAAAAAGGTCAACAGCTTTCCTTCACCGGAATATTCTCTTGTGCAGCACATAGGAAAAGTTGAAGGACACCAACAAATGTGTCATTACTTTGTTCCAAGATTGTTTCTGCAGCCTTATAAGCCTAGAGAATCCCATTAATTTCAAGAAGTTATTCAGCTAATCGAGTACTCTGCTATCATTTAGACACTGCTACCCACTTTTACAAAGAAATTATTTTAAACTGACATTTACTTCAAACCCATCATTTTGATTTGTGCAGAAATTTGCTGGTTTCCTGACAGCAGCTTCAAAATATCACGATCCCTTTATAATGACTAATTAGCACCAGAGAGTTAACAAGAAATCAATTAAAATCAGTTCAGTTTAAATGTTTTAGTGTACATATTAGAAGTCTGGCAAAAATAAGATGATGTTTGGTGGGAAAGAAATTTTTAGCTCTCTGGGCTGCATTTGCTTAGACATCAACCTTCTAGGCAACACGGCTATCCTTAAAAATAGCTGTCAACTGAGAGAAGAAAATGTGCACGTATGAATCATTTCACTACAGGGTTGGATTCCCAGCAACCGATGCACCACTGTTCTGGCATCAGTGCCTGTGCCGAGCAGCTGATACTAGCTTGGTGCCATTGAAGAATTTCACGGTTACCACAGAACCAATCTGCAAAGAAATTCATCTCCAAACTCCTAGAAGTATCTGTATTCCCTCTCCGGCAATTCATTTGCAAGGAACTACTTTAAACTATTGGGAACTACCGGCAGAAAGAAAACCTTTCCGAGGCTGCTCAGAAGTTCAATGCAAGATCCATTCCTGCCAACGTGAGACCTGGTGGGTAAGCATGTGCTTTTTAATGCTTCATTTCTCTCAACATTAATTTAATTCAATATAACCTCTAGGATGCCTTTTTTTTTTTTAAATAAAAATGTACTTTTTTTTCTGGCACATCATATTCTGAAAGGACTTTCAATGATTTCAGACAGCATCACTTAAGTGCAAGCAGCTCCTGTTGGCAGGGCAGCAGCCAGTACAGAAGGTGCTGGAGGGCAGCTGGGAAAAAGAAAACTAAATTTTGGACAAGAAAATGAAATGGAAAACTCTCTTCCTCCAAAAAAAGAAACAAGAAACAAGGCCTGCTACCTCCAGTGAACAGAGAACTAAAAGCATCTTATCTTCACAGGTCTCAACTTGAGGGTTCTATGCAGAGAAAACATAATTTTATCTATTTAAAGCCCATCATGGGGCAGGTTAACTCTGAACTGTTCGGTTTGGCTACTGGTTGGCAGTCTGCATCTTACTAAACTCAGTCCTCATGTGCCTCAGTCTTGAATTCCCATTTCTTCCTATTTCTGCAACATGCATTGAGGGCTGAGCTCCAGCTCTACCAGCCAGAGCTGCCCAGTGCCCATAATGTTTCAATTAACACAAACTACTGCTTTGAAATATCTGGTCTCACATTGTTAACCCATCCTATGTTACACATTTATCATCATTTCGGCCTGCCCAGATATCTTAACTTGCTGGTGAATACCAATACGTCTTTATGCGAGCGCTGCAATGGTCTCCAGATATCAAAGAATCAGAATTAAATACGCTGATATAAAACACAGGATATTTGAAAAGATGTGTTTTCCCTTCTGTACGTAACGACGTGCATTTGATGCATTCCAACCCAAACTCTCCTGGCTCTGCTCGCCCCACAGATCACGCCAACCAAATGCCTGTTGCCAGAACACCAGCACACACGCTCAGAGCACCATTACTATCTCAGTGAACGTAGACAAAAGGCTGTGAACATAGATGCTAGAGGACTTACCACCAGCACGCTGCTCTTCCAGCAGGCCTTCCCCTTTGCTCTACAGCCACAAAGCCGCAATATTATTATATTCTCATTAGCTGAAGCAGACACGTGTGCACCACACACAGTTATTCATCTCCACTCAAAGCGCGCAGACGTTACTTAAACACTTTTGGACTGTTGCAAGGAGTGCAATTCTCTGAGCCCTCACCCCAGCAGTGAAGCCGCAGGGCAGGGCAGCAGCTTCGTGCTCCAGCAGCACCCAGGGCTGAAGCCTGGAAAGCCAAAGGCGCTTTGCAGAAGGGCTCACCGCTGTTCTCACGCAGTGTCCACGTCCTTACCTCATCCACGCCCTCCTCGCCGTGGAACCTCTCCTTTCTGGGGCCCTCAGGGGCGAGGTGCCGCACGTGCTTCGCTCTTCACACCATGCGCTGCACCTTCCCGTTCCCGCGCATTTGACGCAAAAGTTTTTGTGTGCCAGAACCGACGAGCTCTGAGATTTCCTTCCTGACAGGAAGGTACCTGCTTTCAAACCCGCAGGCTCCTACAGCACCGAGCGCTATTTCCAGCAGCACACGAAACCGCTCACCAGACCGCTGTCCTCCTGCACAGCCACCAAATAACCGCACCGGGCTCACAGCCTCCCCAAGAGCCAAATCCCAACAGAGCCTCTATGCATCAAAATCATACGCCTCCACGCAAGTATAAACAAAAGGCAAAAAAAAATAAAAAATAAAAATAAAAAAGTTATTTTTGCACGTTGCCCGTTTCCTACCCTTTCTCCCGAAGCCCGGAGCCCCGCACAGCGGCACAGCCCGCTCCCAGCGGCACGCACACCTCCGGGCTGCGCGCACCGCACGCCAAGGATGGAGGCGGACGCGACGGATTTCAGAACTACGTTTCTGCGGATAAACTTTAACCGAAGCCGAAAAGAAAAGCGGTACGATGACACGCGGGTCACCGGAGAGCGCCCGGCCGCCGCCCGCCCCGTTCCCTTCCCGTAAAAGTTGTCCGCCGGCACCCGGCCGCTCCCCGCCCGCCCCCAGCCGCGCCGCCGCCGGCCGAGCCCCGCGTCCCCCCGCTACCTGTCAGCGGCACCGAACACCTGGGGGGCCGCCCCCAGAGGCGGGCGGCGGGCGGCGACGGGGCCGCCGGAGCCGCTCGCCGCCTCCCCGCTCCCGACCCCGGGGCCTCCCGGCACTTTCCGCCCGCACTCACCTCCCCCCGGCCCCCGCTCGGGGCTGGCCTCCCGCGGGGCGCCGCGCCGCCTCCCTCCCTGCGCGCAGGCTGCGGCCGCGGCTGCCTCCAACTCATCCCAGCCCCGCCGCCGCCGCCGCCGCCGCCTCCTCCTCCTTCTCCTCCCCCCGCCCTGCCCGCTCCGCTGGCTGCCGCCTGTCTGCGGCGAGTCTGGCTCTGGCGGCCGGGCGCGGGGCCGCCGGCGCGGAGGAGGAGGGAGAAGGGAGGGAGGCGGGCGGGGAGGAGGAGGAAGCGGGGGAGGGGCGGCCGCGCTCCCTCCTTCTCTCCCTCCCTCCCCGCCGTCCCCTCCCCGCGGCGCGGCTGGCAGCTCACAGCGCCCCCTGCCGGGCGGATGTACGCGGCGCCGGCCTTCCCCCCGCGGCCCTCCCCGCCGTCGGCGCCCCTTCTGCCTCCGCCCGTCTGGGGCTGAGATGCTGGGAGCGGCCCCCGAGTCCTGCTTCCTCCGCGCCTGTGGGAAACAAGGAAACTGAAGAGCTGGGGGAGGCCAGGGCTCAGTTTTGTCCCATGCAGAATGAAATTTTTCTGACATTTAAAAAAAATGTTGCAGGACAGGAAAACCCAGTTCGAGGCGCAGCCTGACAGGCTGAACCCAAGGCAGGAGCGCGCCCTGCCCGGGAGAGCTGAGGCTGCACGCACTGCAGGCACCATCCGGCTACACCTGGCCGAATGTTCCTGTGCCCAGCAGTCTTGCTCTCTGCCCCCATTCACCTTCCCTGTCTCAGCAGACAGCCCTCGAGGCTTAGGGCTGCCATTGGGCTTGGCCAACTCAGCCTCAGCTAGGCCAAGCCTGATGGCAGCACACCTAACAGCCACATGTTGGGAATACGTGTAGATGTCCAAAGACATCTACACACCATCCCCACAGGAAAAATATATTTGAAAAAAATAAATCTCTATTTCTACCAATTCTTATGTCCAACCTCTATTCCCGTTCCCACCCATGATGCACATTGAGAAGACTTTCCACTTCATAGCTGAATCGAATGAATAGCAGCTCAGAGTGGGGAACCCGATTAGCTCTGTTTCCAGTTTTAAGTGTACATTCTTAACACAAACACACTCCTGAAGTTTCAGTTCATTCCCTTATTGCCTTACCTTGCTCCTGGAGAAGAGGATGGGCACCCAGGCCCCACAAATAGTGAAGGCCACGCTGCAGGCTGTCAGGTGTGACAGGAAATGGGGGACCACTGGATTCATTCCAGAGCAGAGAAACAGCAGTGAAGGACAATTTTAGCAGACATATTTTGGATTAATCAGCAAGGAGCCAAAGGAGTACTAGCTGGCACAGGAAAAAAAAGCTTCCAGTAATCTGAGGGATACATCAGGGCTACATGCCCTGAAAGTTGCAAAAATCATCCAAAGTTCACAGGGTTAACATTCACTACACTGAACTACAGTCTGCATTTTACTGACAAATTGAGAGAAGCTTGATTTCAAGTTTGCTTTGTAGTTTGCAACCAGGAATCAAGTGCTCAATTTCTAGGTGTCCCAGCAACCTGTACGTATGCGGTCCACCACACCTGGGTTTGACACACTGTGGTTGTGCTTCCTCAGCATGGAAAACAAGAAGACACTCACTTCAGGCAGAGATTCTTGCCATGTGCAAAGTCACACCCCCAGCCCACAGAAAAGTTTGCAGAGCACAACAAAATTACCATCAAGTACCAAACCACCCCTATACAAAACCTCAAGAGTGGAAAAAAATGCCTCTAGAAAGGAAAGATATGGGAGAGTAGATTAAGAGGACTGTTTTTCTTTACTCTCACACAGAAAACTCATCTGTTATCGTGATAACAGTGAGTATCTACTTTTCCTTGAGTGTGCCTCTGGCACATATGGTCCCACATGAACTGGTGTAATCTATTAGAAGTTCTGTAGTGGACACGATTATACTTGTAGTTATCAATTCCCGTGAACTGGAGACTGGAGGTGCTTTATTTTTTCCAGTCCTGGTTTGAAGGGATTTATGCCATTTCTTCATAATGCCCCAAAGTTACTTAAACAGATTAAAAATGACTAGTTTAGCTGCTGCCAAAAAAAAGAATTGTCTTTTATGAGTATAATTCTCGTCAGCTAACAAATATGCACACTGTTGTTGTCTCTTCTCCTATTTTCAAGTTTTCTTTTTCTAATTCCTGACAGGTCCATATATCTTCCCAAAGTTTTTAAATTTAAGTTTGAAATTTTGTTCTAAAATGCAAAATTGCAGGACATACGTGTCATCTTCTGAGATGAAGCAAACAAATTTTTACTTAAAGGTTCACTAATTTGCATGTTTATAGAAAACTGTAATGGCAGAAATTGGAATATTTGGGGTATGTAGAAAGAGGATAGCAAAAACAAACAGCAAAAATGCACATAAAGTGCTATGCTTATATTGATCTATACCAGGAAATTGAACCAAAGTTATCACTCAGTACTGCTGGTACACTTTTTCCCATCTGAGACATCCCTGGAAGGGACAAGCTGACGCTGAACATATTGGCATCTGCCAAAGGACAACAATGCCTCAGGTTTCTCAATTCTTTTACCTTTTAATCACTACTTCCGTCATTTCCAGGTTCTGTTCAGTGTCTGGATAGAGTACAGCTCCACTTCAATATGTCTGAAGAACATCAGCATTTCTGAAATGTAAAGAGAGGGAGTCAAAGAGGAGTGTTAAGATTTTTATACATCACAGGAGATGCTGGAGCTGTGCAGACGTTTCTCTCTGAAGAGAATCCGAGAGCGAGCTTGGGAATATGAGGAGACATTTCTTATTTTTTTTTCTCCAGATAACAAGTCTCTTCTGGGAAAGCAATACTCACATTATCATGATACTGGATTTTCATACCCATGAGGTTGCGTTGGCATCCTGGCGGCATTTCCTGGACAAATAAGAGAAAGCTCCTATAATTGATTTAAGGTATAGGCAAATCTGTGTATGATTTCCTTTCTTTTCTTTATCCCTTCTTTATCCTAAACAATATAGTTATGGGTTTTAGTTACTGGTGACTCATCTTGGTTCCCACCAGGAAGCCACAGACCAGTGTATTTCAACTGATTCCTATTATCTGCTTCACAACAAGAACAAGGAAGATAAAATTAAAAACATTCAAACCACAGTAACACAGCCAAATAACATTTGGGCACATATAATAGGATAGCCTTACTAAAGTATGTGCAAAAAGCATGCTACAAGTAAAACAACACCTTAAACAAGTTAGAAGATTTTTCAGTAGGGCTTTTTACCCAAGAGGTCATCACGACTTATCTCCCAGACAAAAAATTCTTCAGTATGCTAACATCCAAAATACACTACTCAGACAAGCCCCTGGGGTAGGGAGTGCTGGATTTGGTGCATTTTGTGCTCTAACACAAAATTAACAACAGACAGAGCCCTCAGCCTGAACTGAACTCCAGAGTAGGTGCATGGTCTTGCTCTGCACCTCGACACCCAACCAGATATGCATAGATGGATGGGGCTCAGGGGGCTCCCTCACCACACAGAGAGCTCTAGGATCTTGGCTGTATTTCTCATGGTGTTGATGGTGTGTAGTTGTGCTCCTCCAGCAGTTGTGTTCTCTCTGCTAATGACCACTTTGTCTGCCTTCTTAAAGAGGTGTTAGGTATTACAGCAGTGACATGAGAGGGAAAATATGTAAGGATATAAGTAAAGGCACAAAAGAAAGATTATTTATTAAAAAATATATAATGTTGTAAAAAGATTGTTTGTTCTAGTCATTCACTGAAATCATATACCAACTACTTTGTTGTTTCCAGGTACATGCACACAGGCTCATTCTGCAATATGTTCTTCACCAATTCCACCCACCCACCTGCAGGCCTCTCCACCAGGTGTCAATCTCAGTGTTAGATAATGACACATATCTTAAGAGTCGCTTTGGTTTTCTTGTTGTGCAGGATCTAACTAAAAAGGTTTGCACGCTAAATAAAATGTAAAGTCAGACTGAAAGTCTGTAAGAATATTTGGATTGCATCCTCAGGTTTTAACAAATAGGTAACGTTAGAGAGCATAAGATTTTGGACAATAAAAAAGTTTGAAAGGACATCATTAGATAAAGTCATAATCAAGAATGCAAATGTAAAGTCCAGACTACAGCTCTCCTAGCTACTGTATACAGCAAGTAATCCTAGAGCCTGGCAGAGACTTGGCAGTAAATCTCAGTTGGACACACATTCTGTAGCTCCTGTTGAAGTTTCAAAATCTTTAATGTTGGCCAAAATGACATTTCTAGAAGACAGCACCAATGCACCAGTTGATTTAAACCTGTAAAAAGCAGTGGATGAAAAGCTTTGACAACAATTAATGTCACAGAACTCATACAGAATTGACACACAGAGAGGACAACTGCCACCTCCTCTTTTTCCTAGGCTTAGTTGCAAAGTTGATCCATTGGGAATGCACATAGACCAGGTTGCCACATCTACCTTTAGTTTCTGATAAATCAGCCAAGAAGGCTATGATGTGGAAACCTGGCTGCAAGAAACCAAGAGAAAGGGACAAAAATGAGATCATATCACAAACTAACAAATATCACACGCACTACATTAAAGAGAGAAACTGTTAAAAGAAAGAGGCAGAATGACAGAACATCTATCAAGATATAGATCAACATCCTATTATACAGAGCCAATGGTGTACGGAGCTATGTGATAATATTTGACCATCAAATGAGAAAGAATACTTGTCTTAACCTGGCTATTCCTCCCTTTTATTAAAAAACAAACCCTCAAACCATTTTTCTTTGAGTTAGCAAATCCTTACAAAATGTACCTACTGTCTTATGAGGCAGCACAGATTGAAGGAATGGAATCCTAACCTGAAGAAGTTTTTGACAGCATTTCTTTAAAGTAAAAATAGTAACAACAGTTCTGAATTGATTCCCTGACTTGTATTTGAAATACCAAACTGTCTAGTTTTCTGGAATGTTGATAACAGTACCACATTAAAATAGAAAGATATTTAATAACTTCCATATGCTTTCACACTGATCTATCTTCGTTACAAATTAGTCAGTACATTTTTCAGATGGGGGGAAAGAAGTCCCCAGTATGTATGAGACTAATGATAATAAAATGCTATTTCCAAATCTCTCTTAGCACTACAGCACTTTGGACACTGCTTCAGTAACTTAGCGTGTGAATTAATACATAGGATGAACTAGAAATTTACGTCAAGTTGTACAACTCAGTATATTTTCATATTTGCAAAATGAAGCCTTTGCCATGTGAAAGACAAGATTCTTGTTTATAGTAAAATACCAGAAATATATTTTCTTTTTTATTCTCTGGGTACAACAAGCCCATCTCTCTCTGTCTTTCTGCATTGTAGAGGTGCTCCATCCCTCTGATCATCTTTGTGACCTTCCTCTGGACCCCTTCCAACAGCTTCACATCAGTTTTTGTTGGGTGCTAGGCCTGGATGCAGTGCTCCAGATGAGGCCTCATGAGGGCAGAGCAGAGAGGCACAGTCACCTCCCTCACCCTGCTGGCCACCTCCTTCTGTCCTGCAAGCACACAGTGCCAGTTCATATTGAGTTTTTCCATCAAAAAACACTCTTTTCTCCCTAGAGCTGCTCAGAACACATTTTTTGCCCAGTCTGCATTCATGTTTGGGGTTGCCAATCCTTGCATTTGGGCTTGTAGAATTACATGAGGTTTGCATGGGCCTGCCTCTAAAGCCTGTCCAGATCCCTCTGGAAGGCATTCCTTCCCTCTAGCATGTTAACTGCACCCCACAGCTTGTTGTTGTCCACAAACTTGCTGAAGGTATACTCAATCCCATTGTCCACTTCCCTGACGAAGATGGTAGATAGTACCAGTCCCAGCACAGATCTCTGAGGAACACCACCTTATCACTTGTCTCCACCTGGACATCAAGCTGTTAACTGCAACTGAGTGTTACCATCCAGCCAGCTTATTATCCACCAAGTGGTCCATCCGTCAAATCCATGAATCTCCAATCTGGAGACAAGGATGTTGTGCAGGACAGTATCAAATGCTTTGCATAAGTCCTAGTAGATTACATCAGTTGGTCTTCCCTTACATACCAATGCTGTGACCTCGTCACAGAAAGCTATCAGGTTTGTCAGGCATGATTTGCCTTTAGTGAGGCCATGCTGGCTGTCAAACACCTCCTTGTTTTTCATGGATCACCTTATGGCAACATATGGAAATCGTATGAGAAGGCTGCACAGCAGAACTGATCACCAATAAGAGCATGAACATTTCAGGCCTAACTGTAATGAGACAATCAGTATTACAGTGTATAAGCATCTGCCTCTCTCTATTCACCAACCTAATCTTTCCTATTTGGCTGCCCATATTCCTAGCTTTCAAATGCTCCCCAGTAAGTTGACACATCCATGTATTTTTAAAAGCTACTCAATTCTTCTTCTTTAGGGCTTCAGAGAATAATTCTACCTTTCTATTTTATGCACTTGAAATAAAAAACTGTTTTTTTTTTTTTAGATTAGGATTATCTTCATTGTGTCCCTGGTACAGTACAGAGCACACTGTCAATGCTTAAACTTTAAAACACATAATTACCTTCATTTTAAGAACCCCACACTACAATAATTTTTTTAGTTCTGCCCAACAGGTCTCCCTAAGGATAAATCTGGAGGGCTTTGAAATGTTTCCAGTGTCCACTTACTGCTACTACTTCTTTTCTCTTTCTTCTTTTTTTATTCTTTCCCCTCTTTTTTGGGGCTCCCTTTAAAATAAAGCCTTTGTATTACTGCGGCATTGAAAATTTTGTGGACTTTACTATGAAGGAATAAAAATTAACGTAAATATTTGGCCAGATTATACTGCTCAAATTGCATATATTTTAATATAAGCAGTAGCTGAGCGTTTTGCATGTCTAGCTCACCTCGAGGCATCAGAAGCTAACGCTGCCCACTGAACCTGATGCCTGCATTGTCCAGAATGAGAGCAAATGAAACCTGCTGCTGATTGCACCGGGATTGCTTCATTCCTTGCTGTGACCAAATGCATTTTTTCCAAGTTCGAATACACTTACAGAAATACTGAAGATGAGACTGTCACATTATTCCCTCCTAGCTGACTATTCTCAGTGAGGCCTTCGGAATTGGTTCCTTCTTCTGTTGTGTTAAATGTATCCTGGTGACTTTTTTTTTTTTAAATCTTCCCCACTGCTTTTGCAGGTCATCTATAAGAAAAATATTAAACATCTGCAAGCGTGAAGTTTAATGTCTTCCACTAAAGGCTCTCAAAGCATTTTGTTGACGTTAACCTGTTCAATCTCACCAACCCAGACATACAGAACCATTATTTCTACCCTACCTACAAAAGAACAACAGAGAAGGCTGAGTGGCAGAATTCATTCTTGCAGTCAAACTCTAACTACTAGATCAAAAACAGCTTGAAGAAAGACAAACGACGCTCTAAGGCACAGATGTCAATGATTGTATTAACCACAGTTCCTCTGATAACATGCTGTCTTTTATCTCAGATACTTCCTTAGCTACTCACTTATTTATAAGCAGGATACCTACAGATTGCAAACATACCTTACAGACTCCAAAATGAAGTCAAAAATAATCTCTCTCAGTTATTTTAGCATCAGAATAACAAGTTGAAAGAAGATGAAATACATAAAAATGATAGATTTGTATATCTTTTTTCTTTACACACTGGCTATTCAGCTGGCATTTTCAGAAGTCTTCACTGACAGCTGAACCATGTTAGACAAGACACTACTTGAAAAATATATTCAAAAATTGCAGAGAAATGTTTCTACATTTCACAAAATTAACTTGTGTAGGTCACCATTATATGACCTACATAAATATATTTCTCTACTGAATCCTAGTGTACCAAGATGTGCTTTGGCACGTTGTGAAAATGATACTCTGATTCATAAGTTTAATGTAATGAGATGCAAGAAAAGAACCCATATTTCTTTCTCTCAAATCTAGGAAGTGAAAGAGTATTGCACTACATTTAATGACAGTTTTCTTCAACTGGTTAGAAACACTATGTGTTATACACTGCAGAATACAGACTTCAGTACGTAAGAATGAAAAAAGCTTTCATAGGTTGCAAAATGATTTACCAATGTTTTATTTTTATTTTACCAAAGGTTAAGTGAAAAGTTGGATTGTAATCCTAACATTGAAGAACTCCTGTAGCAGGTCAGTGCCATTCCAGAAATTCTGATACAATACTTTTTATTGAAATCTTTGTCAGTCTACACAGTGGTATAACATCCATTTATTTTCTGTTATTAAATTTTGTCTCATTCATGCAGAGAACTGAGACTGCTCAAAGGATGCATCAAGAGTACATATGGAAAGAGGTTCCATTTGGTAGAAGTTCTACCTCACCTGTGCAGATCGACATCTTGTTCAGTATCATACTTGCTTTACCACACTCAGTAGAAAAATCAAGAACAAATAGTCACAAACTACACATGGAAATAAATGGCTTTGAATTATCTCATATTGACCTGACAGTATAATTTTCCTGCAGGCAGTTAATGCAAACAGCTGACTTATGATAACTTAATTAGAATAAGAAGTTAAGGAGAGCAGGTAATTCGTGCAGGTATACTCTCAATATACATGCACCTACATTACCTCAGAGAGTCTGGCAACAATTTCTTAAAACACAGCCACACCTATATCTTATGCCAATCTAAATTATATTGTTGCCACAAAATTTCACTTCTTCAAGCCATGTCTTTCTGGCAAGTTGACAAATATGTGAAATACTCTCTTCCTTCCTCAAACTTGAGCCTTTTCACCAGCACGCATACATGGGCAAATTAAGTGTGCTTATGGTTTACTTGTAGCTATGTCACAGCACATAACTATCCCAAATTGTATTGCTTCAAAACCAGACAATTATAACACAATAAAGGCTGTTCCTTCTCATGGGTATTAGAATGTCTTCTTACTGCTTATTTTTGTTTAAGCATTGTTTTCACAGTGACATTTACTTATTTCTTTGCTACACTCTAGAACTGTTGTTATCCTGAAAGCATGATAGATGAGCAACAATTCTAATTTCACCATACATAGACCTCAGAGCCTCCTCAGGGGAATAGCTGAACTGTTATCTCCAAGACATGTCTCCTTCCAAACATTTGCCCTTCCACTGAGGGCAAGACAACAGAGCAAAGCAGATATTGTTCTGTTCAACACCATTCTTGGCTCCGTGTCCCAACAGCAACATGGAAATCTTAGCATGAAACAGCACAGCTTGGAGCATGTCAGCAGTTGCATGGAGCATCCTGACAGAGGCTGCACAGCTGCTGCAGCTCCAAGCTACCATCTTAACTCCTGAGCCTCACAGCTCTCACACATCTCTCACTGACTGTGTGAAGGTTGTAACAGTACCAGGGCGACTCCTCTCCATCCACAAGTCCTGCTATTAGCTGCTAGAGAAGCTGCTTGGTAGTTAACTATGACAATCCAGGCACAGGCTACATGCTGAGTTCCTTTAAAGAAGCCTCAGAGAACTTCAGAATCCCGCCTGCCACCAAAAATTAAAAACTAAAATACTTTGGACCCAACGTTGCTGTAACTTGTCTGTTCTCAAAGAGAATTACATGAGCATAAAAATTTGTCAGCGGTCAATCTCAGCTCTGTAGCAGATAGATACAATTTTATAATAAATCCAGATGTGACTTGAAGTCAAAAGTTAAACTAAAATTAGTACCCACTGAATGACTTTTTTTTAAGAGAAAAAACACTCTCTACAGCTTAAAGAAAGAACTGTAAAAATATCTAACAATCATGTATCTCTCTAAGCGTCATTTCGTTTTTGTCTCATACAAACATATAAATCTAAAGAGACAAAAGTGGAAAATTTGTCCATGTTTGTTTGGATATGCTCATAACTCATAATCAGTTTGTGTGCCTCAGTAGTGCCCCAAGTGTACAAAGCTATCCACCATTACCATTTGATTTACACGTACAATATCCACCTAGAGAAAAAGTCTTAGTGCACTGAAAGAGATCAACATAGGCTTTCTACATTTAACAAACAAATGAAATTACTTACCAGTCTTCAACAGTATCAGCCTGCATACAATTAGTAGGTAAAAAACAGAACTAAAAAAGGAAACAAAGTAGATTTTTTTTGTACAAAAACCCTAATGTTCCACCTACCACCATGTAAAGCGAGTTCACCTTCATACCATGTTGTGCCTACCCAAACTATTGCACTCACACACTTCCACTGAAAAAAAAAAACATTTCATTTCCAGTGATGTAAATAAACATCTCTTTGTTCAGGAAAGATTACTATTCTTTTCAGCAACAGGCATGATCTCATTCTGATACAACCATCCCAGTAATTGCATGAAAGAAATTTTGCATTGCCACAGCTGAGGGAACATTCTAGAAAGTGAATCTAGAAGTCTAGAGGAATGTTTACAATTTACCTCATCAACTGCAAGAAGAATGTATGTCACTTAGCTATTTCCTAAGAATGAGAAGCACAATCTGCACAGGGTAAGGCTAACATCAAGATGCCTTACCCCAAAAATGCCTCAGCCTCCTAGTATTTTAAGATATCAGTTGGCCCCTACTTGCTGCGCAAAATCCCATCTCAGAAAAGGATTAGAGATGCATTTTGACCAAGAACATTCAGTTGCCCCTTGAAGAACCCGTTTATTTTCATGTTAGTGTTTATATTTTCTTCTTCACGGTCTTCTTTAAGTTCTGCAAAGACATACTACACATAGCTTTTAGTCCAACTGTAGGTTTTTGATTAAAAAAATTTCAGATTTGCAAATTTCAGAAAGAAATGGTAATATCACTATAGTTACATTTCCTTCCAAATCAGTTGTCCTTCCAGAGGTCTAAACAAAGAACAGAATAAGAGATAAACAGATACAACAGCTGCAGGAAAGAAAAATCTTTCAGATCTATCCCAATAAGTGTATCGTTTCAGCAACTGAACACTTATTCTTGAACTGCCATGAGCACTTGAATGATTTCTAAAACAAACATCACAAGAGCTAGCTACAACAGAAACATGTTACCCTGCAGAGCTTTGAGAGTTTCAATTTATGAAGACTGACATCTACAGAAGGTTGATGCTGACACACTAGTACTGATCTAGATGCAAGAATGCTGCATTAAACAGCCATCACATTCTCCAAGTCCCACTAAGAAGCCTAAGTCCTTGCAATTTTATCATGTTTTTCAAGATTCAAGTCAAAGGACTCAGGAATGTGAAGTTACAAGACTAGGCCCGTATCCTAATCATTAGAGACAGCAAGATCAAACAGAAATCCATCTCCAGCACAAGCCCTTGTACTTTTCTCAGCTGGATTTATTTAGCACATCAACACTTCCAGTGCTGGAACAGATTTTTAATCTTTCCTTCAGCACAGAATCTTGCAGCCCTAGGATGGTGGTGCTACCCCTTTACTCCCACCACTTCTACCTGTATTTCATCTGAAAGACTGGGTTTGCTTTGTTTTGTTGTTTTAGACTTAAGTCTCTGACATACCTGGTTCTACAGGCATGGCTGTTAATCTCCTTTTCCTGTCATGACTTCCTGGACTTAGGGACTGAGTACAAATACAACTTCATCTTCACACAAAAAGATCCATTTGATGGATGCTGTATTATCTGATCTGATGGAGTACAGGCTCTCAGCACAACTGAGGGACTTCATTCCATCCCTGGATAATCAAGCATGGCAAATCCATGGCAAGGGGAACAAAAATTGGTGTCCTTTGGAAACTAATTTTTATAGTGTTTCATATCATCAGATATGCACGTTAACTGGACTAAGTATTGCAGATCTCTTCCTCTGCAGAAGAAAGAATGCCTCCCATACTAATGAGTATTCTCACTTTTTTTGAGTGTTTTTGCAACATACTCTATGGGACCTGCTTTAGCAGGGTGTTGCAATAGATTTTTTCACAGGTCCCTTCCAGCCCTTATGATTCCATGAAGTACAAAACCTTAAGTTTTATTGTTTAAGGTGGGGCCTTGTGACTCGTTTCTGTCCTGTCTACAGATCTGTTGAAAACTACCATTCTTATAAAGGTAATCTCACTGCAGGCTGTTTCCCTCCATGTTTGAGAAGCAGAATACTATCTTTTTCTCAAACCTGAATGTGACAGAGCATTTGTTATTTCTCCTGACATGTCCAAGGGAGCAATACTTTGCCCAGGTTAAAAAAAGGATCAATCTGTGGCCAGAAAGTAGGCAGAGGTGCACCTCTGCACATTTAGACTCTCTGACACAAGACTCTTCAACGTGACAAAAAAATATATGCCTAAGCAAGTAGCCTGGAATTCACATCAGAAGTGCAAAGCTCACCATTTCCCAAGAAATTGTCATGCAACTCCCACATGATGAAATTAAGAAAAAAGCATCTAGGTGTTAATAGACCTCACAGTTTGCTATTGCTGATGGAGCAGCTACTCCCCCTGCGGTTGCAATTAGGAGACAAGAAGATCTGGGTTTCAACCCAATCTCATGAAATTCACAAAGAAATGGCACCAGTATGCAGGCTGGCTTCCAATCAAGCTGACAAAGGCATCCTCATACTTAGCATCTGTATAATCAAAGAATATGAAGATGTTATAATTATGAAATAAACAAGAGAGTTAGGCAAAGCAGTTTATAATATAACAAAGAGAATAGATAGGACGCTTATCCATATCCTGGGCTTGCTTATGAAACTCCAGAGGAGCGAATCTCCAGAAAAAACCCTTCCCTACTGGCAGTCAGCTCTTAAAGGGGTCTAGGAGAGGTGGAGCCAGGCTCCACCCCTTCTGACAGCACAGGTGAATTGCCTTCACCTGTGCTCCGTGGCTGACTCATTGCTCACCTCAGGTGATCAATCAGAGGTTCAGGCCGTGACTCAGCAGTTCCCATACAGCATCATTCCAACCTGGTCTGCTTTCAAAGACATCTTTCGGACCTGGTCAGGATCTACATTAAAAAAATAACGAATTCTCCAGTTCAGATGTTGTTCTCTCAATCTGCCTGTTATCACCCTTCTGCTAAATTACCTGCTGGAGGAGCTCTTTAGTAGAAAAATTCCATGTTTCTTTCGTAAGGAACTAAATTAATTTTTAAAAACAAAGTCTCTCTAACCTAATCTTTGACAGACAGATTAGAGAATAACCACACTCACAACTAGCATATCTGAGACTATTATAATCATAGCTAGAAAGACAGTGACAAGCTGATGAGGGACAGTTACCTCCTCTGCAAGCATAGCAAGATCTAGTCTAACATATGCCTATTACTTCATTAGACGACCTTTGTCTTCTAAAAGGCAGCTCATTCCCCGCATGTGGTAGGGAGGTTGGAGATTCATGATCCTTGAGGTACCTTCCAACCCTGTCCATTCTGTGATTCTGTGATTATTTTCTAGACTTTGTCAAGAAAAATTGTATTAGTATGCTTGCTCATCCGTTTTGCTAAAGCTAGCACCTACATCTCCCACAAACATTCCTTTCTGCACAGCCAAATGTCAAAATATCCGGTCTCTTCCCAAAACCTTTTTTAAAAGATCAAGCAGCTCCCTTGCTTTCAGTATTCTTAACATTGCAGTATATGAATTTCCACATCTTTCTATACTCATAAATGTGCCTTTGCAACCACACAAAATAAAATACACATTTCAACAAAAGACTGGATGAGAAGAAATCTCCATGACATAAAATAAGATGGATGATAACCTACTTCCTGAAGCCATACAAAACTATCTTACCTTCATCTTTCATAATTGGATAACTACTATACTGTGACAGCTCGTTTCATTTCTGGTGATTATTCTTCTTTTAAATGATTTTGTGTTCTATTAGCAGTTGCTTTGTAGGTTTTGTCTAATTGGTTGGCTGTTTTGGTTTCTAAGACTCAAAACACCTTTTTTCATTCAAAGCCATACTGAAATTCCCAAGTGTAGTTCCTATAGGCCTCTGAGGACTCTGGGAGTGGCCACAAAGGATATAGGCACACAGAAACCATAAAAACTATTGAAGAGATGCGTGGCATACAGAACAAGCTTTCAAATGACTTACTAACATACACGAGCTGGCTAGTGTGTATTGTTGAACTCAGACACAGCGATGCAGGTGTGAAGGTGCAGCAAAAGAGGTCTGGGGATATGCATAATTCACCAACATTAAATGGTTTATGCAACTCAATGGCAAGATTAAGCACCAATTGCTGTTCCAGGTAGGTAAGTGCTTTGAAAATTGAATCCCACAATTTAATTCACTTGATTTCTAAACATATCAAACCTCCTAAATTACTATTCATCTGCATTGCAGGCTTCTAGCTTTTAAGCCAACTCTCTTTCCACTCAGAGACAGCATTGAAGTACATGGTCATGTTTTCAGTTACAAGCAGGTAAGAATCATTATCTCATTATCTTACGTTATGTTCATATCCTGTTCACAGGATATTAAACTTCCTGTTTGGTCACAAGGGCAATACAGCTTAGACACATATAATATCAATTCTAGCCTTTCACTAAATTCTTTCAGTTCCTTAATTCTTCAAAAAATACTAAAATTTCACTTGTCAGGTCATATCTACATTCTATTAAATGTATCTTCTGTCCATCACTCAACAAAGCAATTTAGGATGGAAACCATACTTGTTCGAGATAGGCTCAAAATGGAATACAAGGCCCAAATATTACCAAATTTTGGAAAATCTACTGAGAAGTAATTAAAAAAAAAAGAAAAAAAAAGTAAGAATCTGTACCAGTGCTGATGAATTGATAAGAGCATCTTAATATTTTGCATTTGCACACTTTGTTTCCATAGAGAAATCAAGAAACCATTCCAATACCAGACACTACAAAAAATAGATAGAAACGGACAAGAATATACAGTTCCTAAGCCCCACTGGACCTATTCTCAGAGAATCAATAGGGGTGGAACACCTTGATTTACCTGAAAGGAAGAAACATTTTTCATCTCTTTGGATCTTTCACACACCAGTAGGTTAAATTGCGAGCCTTCATTGCTCTGTCATTGCCTTCCCACTCCTTGGAGGCCTGGGCTCGAAACACTGAGAGCATCCACAGGAACAAACAAACAGGTTCCAAGCTGATTTTCACACAATTGCTGAAAACCTGTAAGATAAAGGTGAAGAAGATCTGAAGAGGTTATTGAAAAAGGAAAAAAAAATCTGCAATATGAGGACACGAGATATTTCTTTCTGAATATAGAAACCTCACTTTCTAGCTATCATTCTTTACCATGAGGAAACTTTCAAAGAGTGTTTCTAGTACTCATGAGTCATTTTCTAACACCGCGTCTTTGGCGGGTTGAAGCATTTTGAAAGTGGAAAGCAAACAAAATTGCTTTTAATGCACTCAGAAGAGGGTACTTCAGGTTTTTTAAAGCCATTTTTTTTCTCTATCTTTTAGCTGCTAGGAGGCTTTAAATGGGACCCCTGTAGGTTTTTGTCTGTAAACCATACGAGAGCATAAAAGCCTGGAAAACTTGCAGAGATTCTGAAGCAGGTTCACACAGCTTCATTGAAACTGTGTGTGGTTTTGAAGCTCACCAGGGCTCTAGTCACCAGGATCCATTTAAAACTGCCAACTTAAAAAATAGATTTAAAACTCATAAAGGATTATGAGGAAAAATGTAAGACTTATTTTGCTAGGCTTTCAGCTTGAAAGAAAAAATACTATTCTGTAAATAGAAAGGAATTAGTTTTCATTCTCTAAAGGGTTTTGTGTCTTGTTTCTTCTGAAAACACATACAGTACCCTCAAAAACAGATCTCAGTAACTCCTATAAACACAGTCTGAATTAACCCACATCAAAGTGCTTTACCTCTATCAAAGAATCAAACTGGTGGATTCATTATATCAACATAAGGTGAGTCAACTACTGCAAAAGCACGTGCATGATGGTTATAATGGAAACGTGTCAGATCTTTCTTTGGAGATGACACTTCCCAACACTTCAGTATTAAGTCAGAACAGACAGAAAGAAGAACCACACTGCTATCCATAAATACCTGCAAAAGCCTGAAAATATTTGCATTTCTATGAAGAATCATTCAAACATGATTTGACTGACACCATTATCTTGCCATCATGTTTCTCCTTTTAGACTGTAACATGGCTTTGTACTACAAAAGAAAAAGAAAAAATACAGTCTTGAATATTGAGACATAAATCAGTGATCACTGTAAAGTCTAATATGGGTTTTCTTGTACATACACAGATGTCATTGAAGCCTGTGAGAATTTTGTGAGGAAAGATTGTGAGATTGGACTTTGTCTTCAGTGTTAACATTTGAGGAAGATACCAAGAAGTTAGCTGACAGAAATGAAACTTTGTCTTTCACATTTTCTGTTGGCAAACAGTACAATATTGCTCTCAGAGGTCCAAAGCAAAATGTTCAAACCACAAATAAGAAAATAACACATTTATACCTACCTACGTGGATTGGAGGTGACAATGGACTTGACCCCAATTGTGGTTACAGAAAGCAAAATGCATAGAAAACATGTGTGCAAAGGACTTGATGCTCAAACTACATACTAGCATATTCTCTCAGCTTTGTTTGTACAACTGCAGCAATATTCAGTCTTTCGTAAGTGGAGGAGTAAAATGAGAAGCAAAACTAAAATAAAAAATGAAACCAAATATTTCAGAAGCCAATGAAGGGAAAGGGGAATTCCTTCCCGGATCCTACAGGTAACTGTCAAGTCTGGAGCACAGCATTAATACACACAAGTGTCACGTAAGCAGATACTCAAGTCGTCTCTGTTCAAAAAAAGAAAAAGAAAGAAGGAAAGCGGAAGGGAGAGGTACTACTAAAGTACTACTCAAAGTCTGGAAGAGTGTGGCCCATGGCTGGCATCTCAGTATTTCTTTTCCATCAGTTAAACCAATTTGAAGAAAATCCCTGCAAAGAAGCTTTCATAAGATGGCATTTTTGTGATTCAGCATAGCACCAATATTCCTTTTGAGTTTTATAACTGTTCCTAGAACATTCTTGGCAATGAATTTAAACTTTTTGAAAGAGGTTGCATTTCACTGTAAATGGTTATCTGGTATTCACAACACAAAATAAGCATTTGAATATTTATTGTGAGCACACTGCATTTTAGAGAGAACACACAAAGATTCTTACCACAATTATCTTGTTCCAGCTTTAATATATTAGCTGTCACCTCTTTAATGGATCTTGTGAGAAAGGAAAGTTTCTTTCTTTAACTCTCTTTTCCCCTGAACGCAATTACCACCTCATTCAGAGCTCTTTGTGTCCACCTAATCTCTCTGATTATGTCTCTGACACCGCCACAATACTACATGACTGACATACCTGACAGCTGTGACTACTGACAGAGCACTCACAAAGAGAACCAGCTCTATGCAGGATGAGTATTACCTACCGCCAGCCCCACAGAGCAGACATGGAGGGAAGGTAAAACAGGGGTGGGGGCATTTCACGGCTAGTCTAACCCCTACCGATTTTCCCTCCTATTATAGCCAAACAGCACTGACAAGCAGAGCCTCTTTGTACATACCTACCTAATGAACCAATTGTTGGCTGAATACAAAAGAACACCCATTAGTATTTTAATTTTGAATTTATAGAGTAGAAAATGCATGTTTGGAGACCTGACTTGCAAGCAGTACTTGATGGATCACTTTGTCTCTCTCCAGTCCTTTTCTGTTTCTCCGGGTCATAACTCCCAGCTGGTGCTCAACTGTCAGATCTGTGCAGGTGGCAACTGATGGGAGCTCGAGGAAAGCCATACCTGAAAACGTCAGTCCCAGACAGCAGGCAGCCACTGGAATCAGACAGGAACTAGTTCAACATTCAACATTTCGAGCCATAAAGCCATGAAGGAGGATAGCAAAGAATTGGTCAAGAAAATATTAGCAATGAGTATACTAATGAGGAAAAATGTTCAGGTAGAGTGCTTTACAAAGTGTTTTCAAGTTCCACTTTTTTATGTGCCATTTCATCCTGTCAGCACCAACTTTATACCTGTTCTGAGAATAGTACTAAAAGCTAATTTTCATAAGTATGTTGCATATTTAACATGGCCAATTTAGTTGCATCTTTTTGAGTTCCAGAGCAGCTTCACAAGTTATGCATTGCCAGAGTCAGAGACAAGGGACAGTAATCAAACTAATGCATTGAAATGGGAATATCTACAAGTCAGCAAAACATAGCACTCAGTTTTCAGAGACAATCAGGTAACATTTACATTGAATTAAGTGCTATATATCCATCTGCTTTCATAACTAAGAGTTGCTCATGTAAAATTTAGCAGAAAAAAAAAAGTGATCTTGAAAGCTTTGTGATCAAAGAGTATGTTACTGTTTCTACCTTAACTTCCATATGTTGTGAGGTGTTCATGCTGTTACTCTAAGTTCAACACAACTTTACAGTTACTTTCACAAAGTTTAAGGAACACTTTATTTAAATGTCTGACATTTATGTAAATGTAAAGAAAACCTTTTTAGCTCTGCATGGTTTAGCTTGCAGTACCTGTTTTTGTTACCTGTTTGTTTGTTATCTGTCTAGTAACCTGTGACACATGCTCCACGTGAGATGATAAATCACTGAACAAATACAAAACTGTAAAGAAAAAACTCATTTATGTTAACAAGTACATTGAAAAAACCTCTCTTTTGCTGCTCATGTCAGCTCAAATTTCCAAATGGGGAAATAGAATCAATATTTTAACTGGTAGATCTGGAGAGAAAATTGGCACAATGCAAATGTTGCTGCTTCACAATTATTAACAGCCAACTTTCTTACTGATTATGAGGCAGCACTGCAGACAGATGCATTCTTCTCACGTTTTATATCCTTCTTACTGATTGTAGGACATGCACATTTTTTCACCTGTGCAATAAAATGGAAGTAGTAAGGCATGAACTTCTATTACCTAGCTTTGTGTAATAAATAAGTAGATAAAATAAATAAAAGTTAAAACAAGATGGCTGTGAATAGAAGAATATTCGATTACAAATCCAGGGACAACTGATTTTATGTCAAATGCCCATTCTTTCATTAGCTTCTGAGGACTTTTGATCCCATAGTG
The DNA here is from genome assembly GCF_987193195.1 of Phasianus colchicus. Lineage (NCBI taxonomy): Eukaryota > Metazoa > Chordata > Aves > Galliformes > Phasianidae > Phasianus > Phasianus colchicus. Next base: position 43,031,795 of record NC_143438.1, read on the forward strand.
CTTTTTTTCCATTTCCAAAGATGCCATAACATGAAAATCTAGTATACTTCACATGCATAAGATATGTTACCCGTTAATTTTGTAGTAATCTCTGATAGCCCTACAGCCCCTCAACTCTCCCACAAACCCTATGGGCAAGAACATACAAGCATTACCCTTAACAGGCATTCTTATCAGAGAAATACCCTACGGCACTACTTCAAAAAGCCACCACTGTCCTTAAAAGCCTACTTTATACATAAAAAATCCCTCAAAAATGTACCACTTTAACCTTTTATATAATCAAAATAACTTTCCAGACAGTCAGGCCTTGATATGCACCTTTACTAGGTTTTCTGAACACTAATTAGTTTCAGATGCCAGGGCAACAATCTCCAAAACACACTGAAGCACGTGTGCAGAATGTATTATAACTCCATTTATAGTCAATGATGTGAAAACTTCACAAAGCTGTTGAATAATTATGATTACTAATATCCCAATTAGGCTGAGCAGGTACAGAGATATCCTGAGTGTTAGGCACTTAATGAATTTCAAATAACAATTTCTGAATTCTCTCTGATTGATATTAAAATCAACATTAAGATTACCATAATTAAAAAGACTTCCTTCTAAAAAAATTTGCTTGCTTGGTGTGTTTGAGCCAGTCTTCGCAGTCTGAGACCAAGGACTGCATCCAACAAGAAAAAAAACTGAAAGAAGTTTCAAAGCCAATAGTTACAAAAACAAGAGATAAGACTCATATACAAAGCTAATTCCGATTCTTTAACTATGACTGTTGTAGCTTAGACTCAGAATTGATTTGCAGGCTTTGAGTCATTGGTCTACATCTGTAAATGAGGTTTAGATGCTTAAGCATCCTAAGTTCTTCACTGGGAATATTCTCATGGCATAGAGCAGCTCTTTGTGCCAAGGAGCACAATGTTGGTGCTGCCTTCCTTCTTGCAGTACACATCTGAAAGTTGGTCAATTGCCTCCTCTGGGCCCAAATGACTAATAGCTTCCACTTGTTTGACTACTTCAGTGCAGACAGTTTGTGTCACTGTACAGGTATTTAGAGAGGCTAAGCTTAAAGAGGTTGAACAATAGTCACTTGACAATGGGACATGTGTCAAAACAAGTTAAATGCAGCTCAATACTGGGTAAGTCCTGAGTTCCCGTGATGCCAGACTAATACTCTCTTGTATGAACAATGACAAAACTTTATTTTTGCCTACAGGAATCGTTCACTAAGCTAAATGGTTACAGATAAGAATGACTCCAAAAGCTATCCTTGGGGCAGTAGACCTTGCTAGAACTCTAGAAGCATCTAAAATCAGCAAGCATTGATATCGGTTTTTTGGTGAGAAATAACACAAAGTCCTTTATGGGCTTTACTAAACTGAGTGCACCTTCAGTAAGTTTGCAGACAATATCAAGAAGGGAGGGAGTGTTGATCTGCCAGACAGGAGAAAGGCACTACAGGGGGACCTGGATAGACTGGATCGAGGTTAACTGTATGAGTTTCAATAGGGCCAAGTGTCAGTTCTGCATTTTGATCACAACAACCCCAGGCAAACCTAAAGGCTTGGGGAGAAGTGGCTGGAAATCTGCCTGATGGAAAGGGACCTTGGTGTACTGATGGAGCCAGCAGTGTGCCCAAGTGGCCAAAAAGGCTGATGGCATCCTGGCTTGTTTCAGGAATGGTGTGGTAGACATGACTAGGGAAGTAGTCTTGCCCCTATACCAGCACTGGTGAGGCCTCACCTCGAGTACTGTGTTCAGTTTTGGGCACCTCAGCAGAGAAGTAACATTGAGGTGCTAGAGCAGGTCCAATAAAGGGCAACAAGGCTTGTGAAGGGCTTGGAGAATATACGCTATGAGGAAAGACTGAAGGATCTGGGGCTGATCAGTCTGGGGAAAAGGAGGCTGAGGGGAGATCTTATTGGAAGAGAGCAATACCTGAGAGGTGCTTACAGTAAGAGCGGGGTTGGTCTCTTCTCACTGGTGACAGGACGAGGGGAAATGGCCTCAAGTTGTCCCAGGATAAGTTTAGGTTGGATATCAGGAAAAAGTTCTTTGCAGAAAGGGTTGTTAAGCACTGGAATAGGCTCCCTGGGGAGGTGGTTGAGTCACCATCCCTGGATGTGTTTAAAATCCTTTTGAATGTGGTGCTCAGGGAGGTGATTTAGTGGAGGGTTGTTAGAGTTAGGGTAGTATGGTTAGGTCATGGTTGGACTCGATGAACTTTAGGTCTTTTCCAACCTGAGCAATTCTATGGTTCTAAATTAATCTGAGAAGGCAGCCAATCTGTGTGTGCCTTTATCAAAACTAGTTGTTCAGTGGAACAAGAAAAAAAAAATTAGTTATGTTCTTTAAAGTACCAATTCTATACTTTAAAACTGGTTAAAAATAATGAAAAACTCTCATTACTGACAAAGTGCTAAATTAAGTGATTTGAAAATTCAGTGTCTTCCCCAAAGAAAGACTGATTTTAACCACTCCTCAGGATGCAGCCTCAGATGATTCTGAAGGTTGCCCATTTCCACAGGTTGGAGCCATGAAGTAAGGATAATGCTAAAACAGAGGGCAGCTGGAAAATACTTAGCTGGGAAATGCAAAGGCTTTGAAGATATCCACATACTGAGATCAGTCTTCTCATCGCTGAAAGAAGGAGACTTCTGATTATGACCCTAAAACTGAACCAATCTGTTTTTGAACACCAAAGTCTCTCACAAATAAAGAAGCCAGGAAAGAGGAAAGACAACAGACAGCAGAAGATCCCCGTTCCAATTCAGTATTCTGAGTACACAACAGCTAGGGAAATGTGTGAGCAAGGAGAGGTTGGTCATAGTACCTAGTATGTAGATAGGTGCGTGCTTATATGCATTTATAGGACAAGAGAGAATGGCTTTAAACTTAAAAAAGGGTAGACTTCGATTAGATGCTAGGAAGATATTTTTTACTCAGAGGGCAATGAGGTGCTGGAAGAGTTTGCCCAGAGAGGCTGTGGATGCCCCATCCCTGGAGGCATTCAAGGCCAGTTGGATGGGGCCCAGGGCAGTTTGATCTAGCAGCTGACAGCACTGCCCAAGCTTTACCAGATGAAGACATGATATGTAACAAGTCAGCTTCTGCACTGCAATCCCATCACCCCCCCCAAGCCCTAAAACCAAAATAACTAAGCATTGCTTAGGAGTAGGAAGCTTAATCCTTTATGTACAGCAAGGAACCCTCTAACCACCAAAGACAGAAATCAGAATCAACAGTTAACGCATACTTTATTTCTGTATTTACAATGTTGAAAATAAAATACATTGTATCTGGCTATTCCTAATAAATGCAAAAATAGAAACCTCGCTTTTCAAAAAAAAGTGCAGAAACATAAGTTAGAACATGATAACTTTAAAACATAGAATATTATTTCTCAGTGTTTTTACTATGAAAAAGCACTTGAAAAACAAGCACCATAATTCATCTTAAAGATGACTTTCCATCAGAGCAGCATCATAGGGCAAAACAAGTAAAAGGTTAGTATGGAAATGTAGTAGCAAATTCTTCAATATTTTAAATGGCTTAAACCGTCCTAAACAATTGTAAGCTGTTCAGACTATTCTTTTGCAATAGCTTTACCACATAGACGAATGTTAATACAGCCATATTTGGTCGTGTGCACGGCCAAGAGACCTTCAAATATGCCTTCTGCCTGTGGCTTGAACTGGACTGGCACGTTGATGTAATGATGGGATCTGCAAGGAGACAATTGTGCATATTCATCATCAACAACCAAGCAAGCTGCACCAGATACTGAAGTTCTGGTCCTTATTCTCACCAAAACTATACATTTGATGCATACTAGACCATCAAGTTTATTTTTACAGTTTCATTTATTACTCTTCTGAAGGAAGATTTTAAAGGTGATCCTTTTCTACAGGCTATGCAACATATTGAAATATTTTATTGCTGCTAGTTTACGTTATTTCTGCCTCTTCTCACAGCACATCTATTACTTTTACAGCAAAGTTACTACATGTCTTCACAAGTGTGTTGATGAGCACACTGAAATGTACAATTCTCAATCAATTTAAAGCTGGTAAAATATTTTCAGTTATTTTTAATTGCCTCTACATGAATAAATATTTCACTGAATCACCACAAGCCAATACATCAATCCTCAACCAGTATTTTCAAGCTGTTGCATCACATCTTTTTTGGTTACTTACTTCTATTCAGATTGCATACAAACATGCCAAATAGTAAAATTCAGCTGTAGGTAGGCTATAAAGGGTGGCTGTCTTAATTGTCAAAAGCCTAAAGTGAACGTGTTAAAATAAGAAATATAAGCTATACAAGCAAAAAAGCTGGAAATGCTGAGCAGAAGCCTATTAGCCATGGCATCTGATGGAAATATTCAGTACTAACAAAGAAGTAGAAGTAACAGGCACACATTAGAATAAGGAAAAACAAATAGCAGAACTTGCTAAAAAAAAAAAAGGATTTGTTTGTTTCTTAAACTTTATCATAACTCTAGTTCTCTGCCTTTGGAAGTATTTAGTGCTATCCAGCATCTTTTAGAATGCGTTCATTTCCTCTACTTTTTATTATTTTGTTACTACTAGATATTATATACTAGATATAGAACAACATCAGTATGACCATTTCATTTGTAACAGGTGCATTGTATTAGAAAACAAAAAAGGTACTAAGAATTGAAACTGAAGCTCAAGACTCAGTCTGCTGAAGACTTTACAAAAGTAAAAATAAATTTAAGAGAAAATCAGGTGTACACAAGTCTGTATCTTCAGAGCAATATATGTATGCTTCCTTACATATCCCAGCATACAGTCAAAAAAAATATAACCAAACTCAAGCTTACACTATCAAAGCAACAGTAAGTCATGTATCACGCTTCAAGAGAAGTCCATGTCCAATGTTCAAAGATTGATTTCCAAAACAGTTATTACTAACCTCAGTATATGGCATATGGCAACTATATTCAGTTTAATTTGACCATAGAATTCAAGTCCATTTAGTTGGTGCTATACATTGTCTTTTAGAGAAGCAGAATTAATCAGGCACTGCTCAGTTTGCTTTGCAGCAGTCAGTTTATTTGTGATGACCAGGATAAGGCTCAGCACTTGAATTTTCATACTTCCCTATCCAACAGGAAATACCCTATTTTCACTTTCTTCAACTAAGTAAACTGGGAAGTTCAGACTCCAAGTACAATGGTTCTTCAGGCTACCCCACAGCATACATAATCTCAATTAATCTATGATGGTTTCACAGTCTTTTGAGGTTATTCTATCAGTTTCAATTGGTATTTCTGAAGCCTGGTATGTCTGATGCCTACTTCATAGTCAAATACAAACTAATACAGTAATCTTATAAAAACAGTATTTTGATAGAAACAGCACTGGTAAGTTGTAGCTAAATCACTGTAATCAGTAACAAAAGATGGATCTCTAGAGTAGTGGCTACAGAACCAAAAATAATTAGTCAAGCAAAGAACAATTTTACCTTTAAGAGTATCTGAAACTTCTGCTAGCCTGTAATTAGGTTGTTTCAGATGGCTTTTGAAGGCAATAGAAACACCTTAGTTTCCAAACTTTTTTAGATAGGCACGATCTGGTAGCCCTTCCAGAAACAGAACTTAATCAAAGGTTCTTACAAAATCAAGTGTTTTAAAAGTTTCAATTACGTTTGTAAAACTTAAAGTTAACTTGTTTTAGGCACTTCAAAAGCTACTTTAACAAGATAACCCTTTGCAGTAAAAATAATAAAAATCTATTTGTCAGCAAACAGGACTCATCTTTTAAATATCAGTTCCTGCAAAGAATGGGTGGGAAGAAATTCTTTCTGGACGTAAATTAGCTAACCAACATCTTCATGGTTAAAAAGACAAATAAGATGGATAGAAAGATGCTTTAAGATACTTGGCGAAGATTATTACAGTTGCTTACTGGTTTTACTGCAGATTCGGTTGCAAGATGCTCTATTTGGGAAAAGCCCATTGTTATTTTCAATTCAGCAAACAGTGGTAAAGGACACTGCTAACTGTTGGCACTTGTGAGCACATAACCAATTGAACAAGAACTGGCATGTCACTTTATCAGCTTCAGAAGGTGAGATTCTTTATTTTAAAACCAAAACAAGACCCTGTGATTCCATTACTCAGTTGTAACACTTGATTATGCAGAATTACTTTCAAATTTGGCAAAATGAGAAGCATGCAACAAACCATCTTTATTGCCTAACATTTTTGGTTCAAAACATAGATTGAGGATGCTTTCTATTTTTACACTCTTATTAACAGACTACAAGTCCAAGTTCCTAAGCAGTTTTCTTACCTAATTGCTTTTGAATATTACTTTATCAAATGCCCAGTCAGCCTGGGTTAGATGGCTTTCTTCAGATCCTCTTTCATGCTGATCTGAAATGAAAGCCACTTACAGAACTATTTTTAATGGTGGTTTGGTTTTGGTGGGGTTTTTTTGTTTGTTTTAAAGCACTGTCCAAGTTAAGTAATTCTTCTGTGCTTTATGCTCTTAAATGGGAGGGCTTTTTCAGAGCTCTGCTGATTTCAAATAAATTAATTTTTAAAAGCCAGAAAAGGTCAACATTTATAACTAAAGAAAAATAGCCAAAGCTACCAGAAAAGTGTTTCTGGAATGTGATTAGAAGTAGAGTACATCCAGTTGAAAACCTTTTGAAATAACATTGAATATTTGACTTGTTAACTCTACTTTGGATAAAAGCACTAGGATTTTTATCAACTCCCATAGAAAACATACCAAGAAGATTTGACTGCAATCCTAAAGAGTATTTTTGAAACATGTATCTTCCAATTAAGTTACTCACCTTTTTTCATGGATTGTCAATACATGACTGTCCTTTGCCAAAGGCTGTACAGCCTCAGATAGATCTAGCAAGTTGTCTTTATTTGGGTAGATTTTTATCTTGTCCACTACTTTGGGTAATAAACACTTCAGTGGCAATTTTAATTAAAAAAAATGCAAGTGAAGTAGAGGCACTAAAAAGTATGTCTCAGTGGAGTTAAACACTTACTAGAAACTGGCTTCAAAATACCTTGAATACTGCAGTTAGTAACATAACATCTATTACAAAGATGGGGCTGTGAAGTATCACCGGAAGAGAAGAAACAGAGTACCTAGTTCTATTTCCAACCTTACACACAACTTCCATTCTGCACATACTTAGTTTCCTCATCTTTAAAATGGAGAAATATCTAAATGCTGAAAATGTATGCTGTATGACTTCTAATGAAATGGTTGCATTTTTATCTTCCTGACACTCCCATCGTTACAGATGAGCATGTTTGTTGCAGTATCTCTTTATGAGATGACTAACAGGACTGTCAAATACCTGCAGTAATCAACTCTCAGGATGGCTGGGTTTATTTTGAAGGACTTTTATCACTAACTTAAAAACTCCTTTTATGCAAGTAATATGCTGAACTACTTGGTATGACCAAGCAATTCCACTGGTTGCTCAAACCTACATTTGCAGAGAATCTTTCACGCAGCTCTGCAGGTTTGTCAAATTAGAAGCATGATGAAGGCAATTTGGTCTGTTGTGTACAAAGTATAAATGGAAGGAATGACTTGATTGTGCACAGCAGGCCAAATGGCTAAATGAAGCATTAAGTTTATCATGAAAAGCAGCAACACTGTTTGCAGTGAAGAAATTGGCAGATGCAGAAGTAACTGCGTGGGATCATTCTGTTTCTAACCAAGATTACAGAGCACAGTATTAGCAAAAAAACCTCACATATTTAACTAGACAGCTACAATGCTAGGTCTTTATACCTACATTTTAGCACTGTACATTGAGAAGATATTTATCTTTATCTGAATTAATTTTTTCGTTGTTGTTAGTCAAGAATGTTAGCACAAGAGTTACTTACCTCAGAGAGTATTTTGAGTGCTTGATGTAGAAAGGCTCATTGGGACTCAAAAATTTCAGCTGCAATTTAATACAAAACGCTTAAAGACCCACTGTATCTAAGCCTATTATATTCACTTTATAACATGGTTAAGATAAACAAGGTAATTTACAAATACAGCATTAGATAGACCCAGTGTTTAAAAATGAAACATGCCCAGATTTGTGCAATTTGAGAAAAACTGAAGTCTCAGGATATTTTAATGAAGTTAAAAAAAAGATAACAAGAAATCTATGATCTTTTTTAACTACTGCATAATTTACACTGACTCAGTCAAGAAAAGAGAAATTACAGAGGAGAGCAAATTTTTTCAAGTATAATACTGTTTTTTGAAACTAAAAACACAAGACTTGCACTATTGCCATCTTATGCCCCGAGTGCCCAGAGTAAATAAATAAATAAATGAATAAATGAAAATCTACGTAAAACAGTTGAACTGCTAGGAGGATTTACGAAAATATGTATTTAGAAGAAACCCCCATCAGACTTACCAAATGTGTTCTAAATGAGTTATTTCGCAAGTTGACTTTTAACGTGCGTGACTCCCCAATTCTAGTTGGAAGAAAAGTGTACAGGTCTTCTGGTGCGTACACCCCACGAGTTATCTCATTTAGTCTGATATGGAAAAGGGAGTTAAGATAATAAGATTTTACTTCTATGGTCTGGATATATTGATTACATACTTCAAGACATTCATATTTTCTTAAGAGAATAAACAAGGAAAAATTGAAAGACCTTGAAGGCATCGACTCTCTCACCTTGTGTTTCATACGTTATACATTTTAGCCATTAAGAGTCTAATGAAAGCATCTCTGCAACATAAATATATAGAGCTTACTTACATATGCTTTTACAATCTGAATTTTCCCTCCATATTCTTTACTAGACAGCTCGTCTCTTTTCAGGGATTCCACATTTAACCAAAACATTTTACTCTCCTGCCATACTCACATCATCCCATAGTATAAGAATTGTAGATCAATTTTAGAGAAAAATAGCAACATTAAGACACGCAGTACACCACATTCTCACAATGAACTTGAACATTTTGTAAAACCACCAAAATGGGTCAGTAAACAATTCTGCTGCTGATACTAGTTTTCAGAAGAACATATTATGAATAGGAAACTTAAGAACTTAAATGAAAAGAATGTGAAACTGAACAACACAATACAACACGAGGTTTGGTCAAGTATGTTTCTGCAGCTATTTGCTCATATAGGATAACTAAGATTGGAAGAGACTCAAGAGGTCTCAAGTTCAACACCTCTTGCACCAAGAGCATCAGTTATGGGCTCAGAAAAGATGTTTCACAGGGCTTTGTCCTGTTAGGTCCCAGAAATCTCCAAGGGCAGACAACAGAGCCTCTCTGGGCAGCCTGTTCCACCACACAAGCTATTGTAACAGCAAAAAGGTTTGGTTGTGCTTTTGAAACTTCCTACCATTAGCAGCACCTCATTTCAGTTCTTGCCCATACATACCCTGCTTTAGTTGTACAAGCTTCAGAGCAAACCTTCCTTTTAGGTATAACTGGGCTTCCAGCTTCTATGAGGGTATCCGCAGAAGCCCTTCCAACTGCAGCTGTATTTTCTGCTTTAGTTCCCTATTGACGAAGATAAGGAAGCCTTTAAATTTTGTATTCAAAAGGTCCCAAGTACTTAAGTCATTTTCCTTAGCCAAGGGAAGGGAGTGAAACTTTTTTAAAGTATAGTATTTCAGAACAGTAACGGATCATTGAGACAGAGCAACAGCTTGGCAGGACCAAGCTTTTGTGTTTTATGTACCATGTTTTGTCTTTACTTGTTAAAAGGCAGTTCACAGAACACTAGCAGTGCAGCGCAGGTGCAATCTTATGAAGGTTGCAAGAAATTTCTCTGCAGACATTCTTGAGGCCCATGTGCCTCAAGAACAGCAAAGTCAGCAAAACAACTGCTCAGAGAGGAAGATACCAGTTATCATTGCAGTTTAATTCCCACCAAAGCACGAAGCTTTGTAATACTTCTGTATTATGAAGGATACATCATTCCCAAAGGGACATCACTCCAGAGAAAAAGAATCTGATAACACGGTAAATAGTAACTGTCATACTTAGAAATTAGGACAGAATATTTACCACTGTCACAACCTCTATTCAATGTACTCTCTAACACAAGAAAACCAGATCACCCAAAGAGAATATTTTGCCAAACAGCTAATTCAAAATTCTCCACTGTCTGATGAATCTAGCCAGTTATACTGTCTGGAGCCCCTTGGGTTACAACATCTTGACAAAAAGACAAAGAACTAAAGAACCTCCCACATTCATGGTCATACAACATAATCTTTTTTTCCCAAATAGCACTGATGTTTTAGACAAGCTGTTGATTTCTTTATGCATGGAAGATTTAAAAAATATTTTCCTCGTCAATAGAGCTGCTATGACAAACTTGCCTTTTGGACATTGATTTCTCTCCTTAAAAGAGCTGCTAGTCAGTCTGCCAGAAATAGCAGCAGCTAACAAAAAACCTTAAAATTAAGAATATTCTTCGGTTGCAAATAACCCATGAACCACAGTAGAACCCAATAGCTAAAGATAAAAAAAAAACCTGCATACACATTTTGTTTCAAGAGCTTTTAGTTTTCCATGTAGGAAAAAATGATGGGTGTCATGCTTTGGTGTTATCATTCAAATTCTACGGGATCAACAGGGCAAGTTCACTGCATAAGAATAACACCCATTATGGAAAATAATCAGAAGTTCTGTCTTCCCTATCTTTATAAAACTATCTTCAAGTATTGCTTTATTTGACATCTTACTGATTTCTCCTGTTTCAAATGAAAGTAGTATGTTAAACATTCTCCATACAGTTCTCTTCATCCTGATCAAAAGCATATGAATACATTTAGCTCTGAAATTGGAATTAATTTTGCTCAGCGAGCTTAATTAAAGGGTTTTTTTTTCCCCCTGTTTCTCCTGGAATACCCAAATAAGATGAAGGTTCCATATTGCTAATAACAATAAAAATCAAATCAGAACTTTTAGTAAAGTATTCTGTATTAAGCGTTCAAAAATTAAGCTCGATGTGTTCACTTTGCCTCTTGCAAAATAGTACACTAAAAAGTTACTTAGCACAGTAGTTAAAGTACACAGATCACATTAAAAAAAAACCACGTCTATCGTTTGTAGTATTTTCAAACAACATTGGAATTCTTTATGCAGTCCTCAACTTCCTACACACTGAAGAAGTCATCATAACCTAGGTCCTGCCTCAGCCCTATGACAGGTCCTTGCCAATTGACTGCTTCAACAAGAAGAGATCAATACCTAAACCTAAATGCTAATCCAAAGTATTTGTGCACAGTGGTGGCATTCATTTTTTGCCCATTGATCATTGGCCAGTTCCTCATAGCAAATGTTCATCAGGAAGAGGAAAAACTAAGCCTGCATTGTCACTATTGACAGGAAAAGACTGCAAAGGGCATTCAGAGTCCTTCCTCTCTCTATCCCTAGCATTAGATGTGAAAACCAGTTCTTCTGAGTTGGAGTCTATGGTTTCTAATGGTGGGAAATGCAAATGCAAACAGAGCAAAGTCACAGCTAATTGACTTTCTAGGAAAAAAAAAGAAAATGGGAAGTGCCACTGATTTTCCTAACTTCACCTTGTTCTAGTTCTTTCCTGACGTCGTTCACATCTCTTTCCAATTCTACTGAAGCAGTGCTATAAATATATACACCACTCTGTCACTGTGGATGACAGTCAGTTCTCCTGTTTCATTTTATCAAAAATCACAGCAGTACCCCACCTAGGGCAAGCCTAGTAGGATACAAGTCCTTTCCAAAGCTGTAGTAATGTAGTACACACCCTTGGTTCCTAGGACATAACAGGCAATAACTGACTTGTCTTCTCTAAAAGCAGACCACATTGAAAAGCTGCAAGAGTCCAAGTGAATGTTCTGTGTTGACTACTCTTGCAAAATAATATCTAGTTTCCTTATCTAGTTGATAAAAAAGATTTTCTACTCTTTATCAAAAATGATTTCAGGATATTTCAAGTATTTTTTGTAATGCTTCTTTCCTAGAAGTCTAAGGAAAGATCTAACAGTTAATGGCTTTAAGTAGAATCAAGAGGAAAGAGAAACAAATCTGACAGATAGTTCAAAGACAGTGATATCAAGTCATGCTGCTCAAAGATTTACATAATTCTGACAACTACTCATGTTCTTAGAAGAGAATTATTCAGAACTCTAGAATTCTAATAAAGAATTCATCTTTTCTCAAGTTTTAAACAGTCAACTGACAGATGTTTTCCTCGCTTTATGGGAAATTATGTTCAAAGTCTTTGATGAAAGCTTAAAAAAATCTCAAAACAAACACTGTACAAGTCTCATTCTTCCAGACAAAATTAGAAGTCATTTAGCATTTATATTATTAACAAGCCCCATTTTCAACACAATTAACTACTGGGAAGAAAAAAGACCCTACAAAGTAAAAGGTATCTTGCCAAGAAGGGTAAAGTAAGGTTCCTACTACCAGGCACGCTTGGTACTCTGAAGGAAGAACTCAAATCCTTATCCAGGCTTCTCAGAAAAATAAAGTCCAATTTTCCAGAGAGGACATGAAAGCATATGTAGCAATCACACAAGATCAAAGTTCTTCACATTCAGGTCATCTAACTAAGCATTAGAATTTACTTATCTTAAATATTTAAAAATAGATTCTGCGTCCGATGCAGACTCACTTTGGATGGATGGATGGCAAGGTAGTGACTAGAAGTGAGCTAAGAACTGATTTTCTGTGCTCTCTCAACTCCCAAACCCATTTCTCTAGGCCTCACCATAAAATTAGAGGTCAGGAGCATGAGAAGAGCAAAGAACAGCTCTGATTTAATTGTTCCCATGTATAAATCTAAATAATTATCCACATCTATGCTGAACTCTGATAAAATGCTCAGATTGATTTCATCAGAAACATACCCATATCTCCAAAGCAGATGGTAATAAACTAAAAATTGAGCTACCTATTGGATCAAAGGTCAACTACTTTACTACTTATTTACAGAAATAAACCCAATGCATTTAGCAGGTGATATAAACAAATCTGCCCCTATAGAAATGATTCCCACAGGAGTTTCTCTACTGTCTCTGAGCAGAAAGCAAAATTTTACATGTTAAATGACAAAAGATAATGCATTATCACATAAGACTAAAAACTCATTTTTGTAATATAAGAAAAACAGTACAGTTCAGACTGTATCTTTTTTCATAATATCACTGAGGCATATCAACAATAATACAGTGTAGTGACATTAAAATGTTATCAAATAACAGGATAGCGTTTATAGCATTTATATACTCACTGTTCCAGAAAGCTGAAACCTTAATTTGTGTTTCCAACTAGGTTTTTCAACAGGGTGACACTCAAGGTCCCAGAACTGAGAGTAATCCCCACTTTCTCTAGGAAAAAATATTAGAGAAACCTACAAAAACAAGAAGTACAGTTTACAAAAGTTCAAAATAATTTATCAAACTCCATAACTTTACTTGTACGGAGTTTCAATAAAGCCAGCACAATTATTTATACACTACAAAAATCGATGCATGCATTCCACACACATAATCTTGCAGAAAACGTTATCATTCATCCTTCTTTGCCTGCAAATGAAAAGGTTCTGATAAAAAGGGTTGTGTAACCAGATGCACAAAATTTGAGTTCGGCTAACTTGTCTTACAAGAAGCAAGCAAGCATTTGTACAATTATTCCTATTAGAAAATGAGGGGAAAAGAGAACCAGGGAATGTGACAACTAAGCTGTGAATAACTGTACTTTTCCACCTCAGGTCTATAACAGGAGCCTGTTCTACAATTACTAGAAGGATTGAAATTTAAGTTACTGGTCACACATTTGATTATCCTTAAAGGTCAGCCATGTAACAAAGGCTCCTCTCTATATGGTGTCGTTACCAGGTTACTTCAACTGTAATCTTACATTGTTTCCACAACTGGGGTTTGAGAATGAGAAAAAGGGAGCAGCAGGTTAGAATAGATCACTACAACTATATTTTTTAACCAAATATTATCAGATTCACTGAAGAAAAAAAAAACCAACAATCACAATACATAATAGCAACCTATATCTTATCTGCTACAGCCAACAGCCTCATCTACCAAGAGTTAAAATGTTGCATCTGACCTAGGATTGCTAAGGCAAACATACTGGTTTAAAGATGCTTTTCAACATTAGCAAAAAAAAAGTCCCTTTTTTTTTG